>NC_070620.1:12703333-13006363 GCF_027172205.1 Podarcis raffonei | reverse complement strand
TGAAATGTGTATCTTGTGCAGAGAACAAGGTGAAGGTTGCTCCAAAAGGCAAGGAGTCTAGCATGCAGGCTTCCAAACCCTACCAGCTAGTGCACGCAGACCTGGTTGGTCCTCTTGCGCCCTCTTTGGGAGGAGCAAGGTACTTCATGGTTCTAATTGATTCTTTTTCCAGGTACATTCATGTGTTTATGCTCGAGCAGAAATCGCAAGCATTTCCTAGGTTCAAGGCATTCTGTGCTTGGTTGGAGAATGCTCACGGTAAACGTATCGGTTGTCTGTTTACTGATCGAGGCGGGGAATTCACTTCTCAGCAGTTTGAAGCTTTCCTGACTGAGAAGGGAATCCAGCATGATTTGTCAACGACCTAGATCGCCATGGATGAATGGGCTTGCGGAGCGAGCAAATCAAACGTTGCTGCAAGGAATAAAAACCTTGTTGCATGATGCCAACCTCCCTGAGAAGTTCTGGGGGGAGGCTCTCTCGAATTTTGTTTATTCTTTTAACAGGAGACTGTCATCACCTATTCGTTGTACTCCCTACGAGAAGATGTTTGGTAAGAAACCGAACGTCAAGCACATGAGAATCTTTGGTTCTGACATGTGGGTACACACCCCACAAAGCAACAAGCTTGGGAAGTGTGGGGCACATGGTTTGTTCATGGGGTACGAAAAAGGTGCATACAGGGTATGGATGACTAACTCTAAATCCATAAAGTTCACAAGGAGTGTTGAGTACAATCCTAAGTGGGGGGAAAATGTGGGAATTTTCCAGAGTTACCCAGAGGAGGATGAAGGTGATGTGATGAAAGCAGATCATGCTGCGAAAGCTGAGGAAACTGAGGATGATGATGATGATGATCAGAGTTCAGATTCCAGTTCAGTGGGTGGCGCTGCTGCTGGTGTCAGTGACAGTGATGACACAGCAGACTACAAGAGCGCAAAGGCCTTAGTCAGACCATCTGATGCGTCTGACAATGAACTGGAAGAACCACTGTTCACCATTGGTCACTTTTCTCCTAAGAAGGAGGAGATGAGTCCAGAAGACTTGCGTCTGGTTCGCAGGTCTGAAAGGGCGACCAAAGGCAAACCTCCGAAGAGATTTGCTGAGGAGTTTGCTAAGACGGCAACTGCTGTTCTTAGTAGCTCAGAAAAGGTGTGGGAACCTTCAAGCTTCAAAGAGGTTCAGGAGTTAACCTCTAAAGATGCTGAGCCTTGGCTAAATGCCATGAAGGCTGAAGTTGATTCCTTGAACAGGAACCAAACTTGGGAACTGGTACCGGTAGTCCCAGGAATGAGACTGGTTGGCAGCAAATGGGTCTTCAAGGCCAAGACAGACCAGAATGGCAAGGTTGTCAGACACAAAGCCAGATTGGTTGCCAGAGGTTTTTCACAGGTACCAGGACAGGATTACCACGAGACCTTCTCGCCCACCATCAAATATGAGAGCATTCGGCTGATGCTCAAGATCGCTGCAGAGGAGAAACTGCAGGTTTCCCACCATGATATTAATACAGCTTTTTTGTACGGGATTTTGGGGGAGGAGCTGTACATGCTTCCACCTGACGGGATGCAGATACAGAAGGGAATGGTCTGTAAACTGCGGAAATCCTTATATGGTCTCAAGCAGAGTGCCAGGTGTTGGAACACAAAACTCACTGAGACGTTGCTTTCTCTAGGTTTTCACCAGGGCAAAGCTGATCCGTGTGTGTTTGTCAAGGAGGAGGGGCAAAACAAACTGTATTGTTTATGTTTTGTTGAGGATCTTCTGATGTTTTGGAAGAATCAGGCTTTTTACCAAAGCACCCTAGCTCAACTGAAAGAGCACTTTGACATGAAGGATCTTGGTGAGGTATCCAACTATCTTTCTCTGCAGGTGGAGAGGGACCAAGCAGGTAATTTTCTGGTACACCAAACACAGAAAATTGCTGATGTATTAACCAGGTTGAATTTGGTTGATGCAAACCCAGCAGACACACCGATGGTGACAAGTTACCAGGTAGATAGTACTGCTGAAGCGTTTTCTGACACAACGCTGTACAGATGCATTCTAGGCAAGTTGAATTTCATTGCTAGATGTTCAAGACCTGACATTGCTGTAAGCACTAACCTGCTTAGCAGACAAGCTAACAATCCTACTGTTCAGGATTGGAAAGCTCTGAAGCGCATAGCCCGCTACTTGAAAGGGACTATGCACTACAGGCTGAGGTTCACCAGTCAGAAGACTGGAGGTCTTGAAATCTTTGCAGATGCGAGTTTTGGAAGTGACACCACGGATGGTACAAGCACTTCTGGAGTATGCTACATATACAACCACTGCCTGTTTGACTGGTTGTGCAAAAAGCAGACGACAGTTAGCCTAAGTTCCTGTGAAGCAGAACTCAATGCTCTGTCATTTTCACTCATGGATTGTGAATGGTTGATGCAACTGTTTAAGGACATCGGGGTTTCTGTGAAATGTCCTATACAAGTGTATCAAGACAATAGATCTTGTTTGGCTTTGCTGAACTCGGAGAGTTGCAAGCAAAGAACCAAGTACTTGCAGATTAAGCTACATCGTGCAAGAGAGTGTATTCAGAAAGGACTCATTCAGGTGTCCTACATGCCAGGAAATGAAATTCCTGCTGATCTGTTGTCTAAGGTTGTTAACAGAGAACAACTTAAGGTTTACGTACAAAGGTTGCAATTGGGTTGAACCACAGGTACTACAGGTTACACGGAAAGGGGGAGGATGTTAGGATATTTCCGTTCCACCTTAAAAGGGAGCAGGCTTTGTGTGTCACAGCCTGCATATTTTCCTGTCTAACAGGATGTTTATGTTGTCAGTTGCTTTCGTTTTCCTTCGTGTTGCCTGAGCAGCCGGAGCAGGCGGTCATGGTTTCTTTGTTCTGACCAACGCTAAATAAACTGTAAATATGCTCTCCTGCTGTGCATCTTTTGCTGTGTGAATTCTGCTGATAGAGTGTGCACCAGCCTAAGAATGTGGCAATGTTTTCTTAAGGCTTCGTGTCACTATTGCTGATACTGCGTGACTACGGGAGATCGATGGAACGTCCGGCAGCCGCCTTGGGGGCTCAGATGGACTTTGTCTCCCTGGCAGTATCCCAACAGGTGGCTCAGTCAATGATGCAATACCTCAGGAGCTTTGTTCCGTGAAATATGCCTCCTTTGATAAGGCTATAAAGCTTATTCGCAGGTTTGGCAAGGGGGCACTCTTGGCTAAATGCGACATTGAGTCGGCCTTCTGCCTCCTGCCAGTTCACCAGGAGGACTTCCAGTGGCTGGGTTTTAGGTTTGAGGGGGCATATTTCATAGACAAAGCCATGCCAACGAGGTGCTCAGTAGCTTGTGCAGCCTTTGAGTCTTTCAGTATATTTTTGGGCTGGGCTCTTCGCTTTAGAACTGGTTCTGAAGGGGTGACCCATTACCTCAATGATTTTCTTCTCGTCACTAGTAATAGCCCTGATTGTGCTTCTCTTTTAGAAGCTTTCACCTCCCTGGCTGAGGAGTTCCGAGTACCTTTGGCTGCAGACAAAACAGAGGGTTCAGTCTCAACCATGACCTATTTGGGTATTGAATTGGACACAATCACACAGACATCCTGCCTACCAAGGGAGAAGTTAGCAGCACTTAAGGAATTAATTCTGCAACTTCTTCCTCTCAAGAAGGACACCCTTAGGCAGATTCAATAACTCTTGGGTCACCTCAACTTTGTTTGCTTGGTAGTGTTCCCTGGCCGCCCCTTTTGTGGGCATTTGGCTAAGCTGTCAGCAGGACTGCATGCTCCTCAACACAGAGTGTGCCTCTCTAAAGCGGTCAAGTCAGACCTGGAGGTTTGGTTAAAGTTCCTGGATAAGTACAATGGCATTTCTTTGTGGCAGGACAATTTGATGCTGCATGCAGACTTTCGGGTACAGTATGATGCAGTCGGTTCCCTGGGGTTTGGTGTCTACTTTAGGGGGCACCACCAGCTCAGCGGTGGCCCACCAGCTGGCAAGGGAAACCTATCACGTGTGACCTTACCTTCTTAGAATTTTTTCCTATTGTAGTTGCTTTTGGGCTGACGAGTTCAGGAATCACAGGGTATGCTTCTGGACAGAAAATCGAGCGGTTGTCAGTGTCCTATCAAAGCAATCATCGTGCTCCCCTAGGGTGGCAAACCTGCTTCGGTCCTTTGTCCTTTTGTACTTAGAATTAAACATCTATTTCTCTGCCAGGTTTATACCTGGGGTTAACAATGACATTGTGGATGCTCTATCTCATTTTCAGATGGACCGCTTCCGCTCATTAGCACCAGAGGTGCAGCAATTGCCACAGCCATTCCCAGAGCACCTTTGGAGCCTTGGGAACGAGATGTCCTGAAGGGAGTATTGACATCAATAGCCCCATCCATGTTTAGATCTTATAAAAAGGCTTGGTCGGATTTTATGGAGTTTCGGGGCAAATTAAAAAATGCTAGGCTTGATACCTCCCTCCTTACCAAGGCTGAAGTTCTGCAATACCTGGTACATTTTAGGGAGCTGGGTCGTGCAGCAAAGACACTTAACATCCAGTCTGCTGCAATCTCCTTCTTCTGTAAGGCTGTTTACTCCATAGACCCTTGTGCGAACTTCTTAGCGTGAAGGGCACTGGAGGGATGGCGCAGGCTACAGCCTCTCAGCAGCGATTGTAGAAGGCCCATAACTTATGACAGTCTATGCCAAATCCATAAAAAGTTAAGAAGTATCTGTTGGTCCAAGTACGAGGCCCAATTATTTTCGGCTGCATACTCCATCGCCTTCTTTGGCGCTCTGTGCGTTGGTGAAGTGGTTTGTGAGGGCTAACCAGATCCCGCGGCTCGGGGAATTTTATTGAGAGACCTGACCTTGTCCAGATCTGATTTAGTCTTACATGTCCAACGTTCCAAAACAGATCAGCAGGGAAAGGGGGCCCTTATTCTGCTCCAAGCAACTAGTCACAAGGGGCAATGCCTGGTAAAGGACACTAGGCATTTCCATGTACAGTGGTACCTCTGGTTACGTACTTAATTCGTTCCAGAGGTCCGTTCTTAACCTGAAACTGTTCTTAACCTGAAGCACCACTTTAGCTAATGGGGCCTCCCATTGCTGCCGCGCCGCCGCCACGCGATTTCTGTTCTCATCCTGAAGCAAAGTTCTTAACCCAAGATACTATTTCTGGGTTAGTGGCGTCTGTAACCTGAAGTGTATGTAAACTGAAGTGTACGTAACCCGAGGTACCACTCTACTTGAGACCAACCGTCTCAAGCCCATTCCTCATACATTTGGATGGCTCCCGCCTTGCACAGCGTCAGTTCACATGCGTTATGCGAAGGGCAATTGCTGCATGTGGTCTCCCCCCAGCTGAATTCGCGGCTCACTCCTTTCGGATTGGGGCCACCACCACAGCAGTGCAGACTCTCAGCTGAAAGGATAAAGGACTTGGGGCGGTGGAAGTCTGATGCATTTAAGTCACGTAAGACCTTGTGACTGTTCACGGTATACCTGACCGGGCTTTGTTATCTTCTTTTGCTTTCAGGAGACATTGTGGCACGCATTTGGATTATAGACCACAGCATTGTCCACTGGGCTAGAAACTGTGCCGTCAACTGTGGCCTGGGGTGCAGGCTGGATCTACCACCGAAAATAGAAGTTGCCTGGATCTTGCGGAGGGGGATGCGCTGGGTGGAATTTTTGCCTGCAGTGAAAGCTAGAGCCGCTTTGGAAGGTCCGCCTGATGCCCTGGTTATTCAGCTGGGAGAAAATGACTTGGCCTATCAAAAGGCGTGGACTTGATGTGGAACATCTACAGTGACTTCAATGAACTGCTTGCCTCATTCCCAAATCTAACTATAATTTGGTCATCGCTGCTGGAGAGGCGTGTATGGAGGGACGGTCAGTGCCCTATTGCGATAAACAAAGCCAGGAAGCCTTTGGAACGTTCGGTGGCGTGTAGAGTGGCAGCACTGGGGGGTCGGGTCATTGACCACCCCAACATCCAGTTCAGCAAAGTGGCCCTCTACCGAGAGGATGGCATGCATCTTTGGTTTGGTTGGCTGATATAACTTCTAGGATTAGGGATTGGTTGCAAGTTTGAGGGTATTGGCAGCGAGCCTTTTGCTTGAGTGGCGGTTAAGCATTGGTATTGTTCTGTAGATGGAAGAGGGGAAGTAGCGCCTGTTAGGATATTGATGTTCCGTTCCACCTTAAGAACAGGCATGCGGAGTTGTTGTATGTCACATGTCTGTTTACGTCCAGCACAGCCTGCTGGGAACTTCCGTTTTGTATTGCTTTTGCTTATGCTTCGTGCTCTTGGACATGAAAGAGAGCAGACATGTTTTCTTTGTCCTGAACTATGCTGAATAAGCTGCTTATAAATATGCTTTACATATGCCTCTGTATGCCACTTCTGTTGCATGTTATTCACTCTGCTGATTAAGGTGTGCTCAAGCTTCTGACGGCTTCTGAAGCTGTGTGCCGCTGTTTTGATGCTGTTCCAAGGACCTGGCTGCCGGCCGGTGGGCTGGAGCCAGCTGGGGGCCAGTGAATTGCCCCCGTTCCCTTGGACACATCCCAACAATAAGGTCATGGGCGCAGATCCACGGCGCTTACACGAGAGTAAAGCTGCTGATGGCTGCTGTCCGACCTGGCAGAGACAGAGGTATGTGAAGCAGGACTTTCCGTGCCACTGCAGAGAGTCTTTGAAGTCCGAGCCAAGCAATTAGGCCAGAGAGAAGCAAGCTGCGTCTGATTTATGACTTGCTTAGAGATAAGGCGATTATGAAGAGCATCCAGCTCCCGGCTGCAGTAAAAAGCAGGAATGGATCTCTTACAAGCCTCAGATGGGGCCCCGTGTCCAAGGCTTTAATGGCCACAGTTATCAGACCTGGGCATGGTACTGCGAGGGTCAAATGAGAAGGCTTGGGGTGTGGCGCACTGTTTCTGAGGATCCCCCCGCCCCTCTAACGGATGCATGGACTGCAGCAGGTTCAAAAGTGATGGGAATAATTCTTTTAACGGTAGCTCCGGAAGAGTTAATCACCCTTGCTGGCAAAACCAGCGTGTGTGAGATGTGGAAGGGTCTGCAGGCCTCGCATCTCCAACAAGAAGCTGGGTCTGTGTTGCTTTACTTCAGGAAGCTGCACAAAAAGCGGTTGGAGCCAGGGGAAGACCTTAGAGCCCACGTCTTGCATTTGCAGAAACTAAGACAGGAATTGATTCAAAGAGGTTTTACCATGCCTGAATCTTTGTTTGCAATCCTAATCTTGGATTCCCGCAGCTGACTGAGCAAGGCTTTGAGATTTCCTTCAAGAAGGGCATCTGTGTTATCAGTAAGAACAAAGAGGACATTTTGCATGCTAAGTTTGCAAAGTTTGATGCTGTTCCACGGGAGACCAGTGATCGTTCGAAGATGACTGGGGGCCTGCCTGATGCCTCCGTCTCCATGGCAGTATCACAACAACAGGTTTTGGGCCCAGATTCACGGTGCTTACAGGAGAGTAGGATTGCTGAAGACTGCGAGATCCAGAGGTATGTGGAGAAAAGCAAGGCTTTTCTGTGCCGCGGCAGAGAGTCTTTGAAGTCCGAGCCAACTAATTAGGCCGACAGAGAGCAAGAAAGCCTCGTAATTTACGACGTGCCAAAGATAAGGAGCCTTTGAAGGGAATAAGGCTCATGGCTGAAGTAAAGAGCTGAAATTGAGCTTTTACAAGCCTCAGATGGGGTTCCGTGCCCAAAGCTTAATGGCCACAACTATCAGACCTGGGCAAGGTACTGTGAGGGCCAGATGAGACAGTTTGGAATGTGGCACACTGTTTCTGAAGCCCCTCCAGCTCCTCTGACAGATAGATGGAGGGCCGATGATTCAAGGGCCATAGACGTGATCGTCTCTCTGGAGGTAATTGTAACACTGGCTGGCAACATGACAACAAGTCAGATGTGGAATGCTTTGAAAGTAGCCCATCTGGCAGCATTTCCAGCACAGAGTTTGACTGTGTTGGAGGTCCTGGCTGTTTCCCAGATTGCATGTGATCGCAGGGATGCCGAGGGCACCGGTTGCAAGCTGCAGGGGGAGCTGACTGTGACATCAGCCCAGACAGCATTCCAGCCTCCAGGGGGAGCCAAGGAGTCAGCAGCTGAGAGCTCTGTTTCCTGTGAAGGCAAAAGGTAAACAGAGACAGAAGCCTGCAGATGGCCAGGAGCAGGGGGGCAAGCAGCAGCCCAAGCCAGTGAAAAACAAGGCTTTGTTTGCTGGCACTGCTTCTCCAAAGGCCAAAGGCAGATTTATTGTGGATTCTGGAGCCACGAGGCACATAACGAAGGATCGGCACTTGTTTATTTCCTTCATGCCTCAAGAAGGGGAAAGTCAGCATGCAGATGGTAAGTCGTTGAGAGTTGCAGGAGTCAGGACAGTGAAACTGGCAAGTCTGCATACTGTTAGGATATTTCCGTTCCACCTTAAAAGGGAGCAGGATGTTTCTGTCACAGCCTGCGTATTTCCTGTTGCACAGGATGTTTCTGTTGTGTCTTCGCTTTCATTTTTCTTCTTCGTGCCTGAACGCTGAAGCAGGCAGTCATGTTTTTCTCTGTTCTGATTAACGCAGAATAAACTTATAAATAATGCTCTCCTGCGTGCAACTTCTGCTGTGCATTATCTGCTGATAAGAGTGTGCACCAGCCCTGGAATGTGGCAATCTATTTTCTAGAGCTCGTGTCACTAATTGCTGATACTGCGTGACTATGGGAGATCGATGGAACGTCCGGCAGCCGGCTTGGGGGCCATGATGGACTTTGTCTCCCTGGCAGTATCCCAACAACAGGTTTCGGGCCCAGATTCACGGCACTTACAGGAGAGTAAGACTGCGACGGACTGCTGAGAGGTATGTGGAGAAAAAGCGAAAGTGAGGCTTTTCGTTTGCCGCGGCAAAGTCCCTTTGATGTCCGGCTGGCCTAATTGGTCTGGGAGTCGGGCCATGATGGACTTTGTCTCCCTGGCAGTATCCCAACACATACAACCATCAGCAAAGTACTTTTTGTTCCATATTCTGCAGACAATTTGCTCAGCGTCCCGCAGCTGACTGGGCGAGGCTTTGAGATTTCCTTCAAGAAGAGTGTCTGTGTCATCAGGAAGGGCAAAGAGGACATTTTGCATGCAAAGTTTATAGATGGCTTGTTCTTGATAACTTATGACGACAGTGCTGTTGATGTGTCTAATGTTGAATCTTGTTGTGTTGCACAAACTAACAAAGTTCTTCATGAAGGATGTATTCACGAGGTGCACCAAAAACATGTCTTGGCAGGCACTGGCCAAGATGCCTGGGATGGTTCAGGATTTGAACATCAAGCCCTGTAAGTTTCACATGAAATGTGTCTCTTGTGCAGAAAACAAAGTGAAGGTTGCTCCGAAAGGCAAGGTGTCTAGCAGACAGGCTTCCAAACCCTATCAGCTAGTCCATGCAGACCTAGTTGGTCCACTTGTGCCCTCTTTGGGTGGAGCAAGGTACTTCATGGTTTTAATTAATTCTTTTTCAAGGTACATTCATGTGTGTATGCTCCAGCAGAAGTCAGAAGCGTTTCCTAAGTTCAAGGCGTTCTGTGCATGGTTGGAGAATGCTCACAATAAACGCATTGGTTGTTTATTTTCTGATCAAGGCGGTGAATTCACTTCTCAGCAGTTTGAAGCTTTCCTGACTGAGAAGGGAATCCAGCACAACCTCTCAAGTCCTAGATCTCCATGCGAGAATGGACTTTGCGAGAGAACAAGCCAGACTTTGCTGCAAGGCCTAAAAACCTTGTTGCATGATGCCAATCTGCCAGAGAAATATTTGGCTGAAGCTTTATCATGTTTCCTTTATTCCTATAACAGGAGACTGTCATCACCTATTGGTTGTACTCCTTATGAGAAAATGTTTGGTAAGGAACCTTATATCAAGCACATGAGAATCTTTGGTTCTGACATGTGGGTACACACCCCACAGAGCAGCAAGTTTGGGAAGCATGGGGCACATGGTTTGTTCATGGGGTACGAAAAAGGTGCATACAGGGTGTTCATGACTGACTCTAAGTCCATTAGGTTCACAAAGAGTGTTGAGTACAATCCTAAAATGGGGGGGGGGGGGGAGGGAATGTGGGAATTTTCCAGAGTCACTCAGAGGAGGATGAAGAAGACGTGGAAGAAACAGAAGGTGATGAGGTAGAAGAGGAAGCTGAGGATTATGATCAGATTTTGGATTCCAGCTCAGTGGGCAGTGCTGCTGCTGTGGTCAGTGACAGTGATGACACAGCAGACTACAAAAGCACAAACGCCTCAATTAGACCATCTGATGTGTCTGACACTGAACTGGAAGAATCACTGTTCACCATTGGCCACTTTACTCCTAAGAAAGAGGAGGTGAGTGCAGAAGACTTGCGTCTAGTACGCAGATCTGAAAGGGCCACAAAAGGCAAACCTCCAAAGAGATTTGCTGATGAGTTTGCTAAGACAGCAACTGCTGTTCTTGGTAGCTCAGAGAAGGTGTGGGAACCTTCAAGCTTCAAAGAGGTTCAGGAGTTAACCTCTAAAGATGCTGAACCATGGCGTAATGCCATGAAGGCTGAAATTTATTCCTTGAATAAGAACCAAACTTGTGAGCTAGTTCCAGTAGTCCCAGGAATGAGACTGGTTGTCAGCAAATGGGACTTTAAGGCCAAGACAGACCGGACTGGCAAGGTAAGCCACAAAGCCAGATTGGTCGCTAGAGGTTTTTCACAGGTACCAGGACAGGATTACCACGAGACCTACTCACCCACCGTCAAGTATGAGAGCATTAGGCTAATGCTCAAGATTGCTACAGAGGAGAAACTGCACGTTTCTCATCATGATGTGAACACAACTTTTTTATACGGGATTTTTGGGGGAAATTTGCACATGGCAAATTGGCACCAGCCACTTGGTTTTTGCCTACCTCATAGCAAATTGTCAAATCTTTCTTGGTATTGGGAGTTAGGGATTGGTATTGTTCTGTAGATGGAAGAGGGGAGGTAGCGCCATCACCTGCCCTGCATATTGAAGGGTAGTCCGATAAAGGATACCGAGGGGTGTGGCCCTGTCCAAAGCCTAGGGAGATGAGGGCCTAAGGCACGCCCCCTATCGGTGACCCCGGGAGAGTTCCTAGTTGATGTGCATCAGCAGGACTCCCCTACTGGTGGTTAACCCTTCCCGGACTTCCAGCGGACGGGCTAAAGTTGGATATAGTCGGTTAGGACCAATGCCTAAGCCAATACCACTCATCACCTGTAACCAATAAAGTTGTGGCCTTATTTAGCCCATTAACCTTAATAATTCTGTCATGTGTCATTATTTCCATGGGGGAGGGAACTCGTCACGCAATCATCACTTGTTGCTAGGCTTCCCTATCTCCAAGCAGACTTTCTCATGTACTCTTGCTTTACTTGGCTTCTTGCCAACTCACTAATTGTCCACTTCAAAGTTGCAGTTTCTCAGTCCCAGTCACCAGTCTAGCTGCCGCATTCTGGATTAATTGCAGTTTCTGGGTCACCTTCAGAGGTAGCCCCACGTAGAGCGCATTGCAGTAGTCCAAGCGGGAGATAACTAGAGCATGCACCACTCTGGCGAGACAGTCTGCGGGCAGATAGGGTCTCAGCCTGTGTACCAGCTGGAGCTGGCAAACAGCTGCCCTGGACACAGAATTGACCTGTGCCTCCATGGACAGCTGCAAGTCCAAAATGACTCCCAGGCTGCACATCTGGTCCTTCAGGGGCACAGTTACCCCATTCAGGACCAGGGAGTCCTCCACACCTGCCTGCCTCCTGTCCCCCCCAAATAGTACTTCTGTCTTGTCAGGATTCAACCTCAATCTGTCAGCCATCTATCCTGTAACCTTGGTGGCTCTCTCCCATTGAATCAACAGCAATTCACAGGAAAAATATGAATGTCTGGTTAACCTATAGGTAGTTGGTAAAAGAGATAAGTAACTATCCAAAGCTAAGGAATTTTGAAGAATTAAAAAATATGGAATTAAATTGGCTAGAATATCATCAATTAAAGGCTGCTTTTGAGAAAGACAAAAGAACGAAGGGTTTTGACAATAAAATATCAAATTTGGAGGAGAACATTCTATATAATAACCAAAAGACTCTCTTCAAAATTTATAAGCTGTTGATAAACTGGAAGTTGAGGAATGAGGAAATTAAAGATGTTATGAGAAAATGGGACCAAGACCTAGGTTATACGATTGAATTGGACAAATGGAAAGAGCTCTGGACAAAAAACTTAAAATTCATGGCCTGCTATTTAATAAGGGAAAATTTCATGAAAATGAAAAACAGGTGTTAAGCTGGCCAAAATAAATACCATAAATCGCACAACAATAATTGTTGGAGGTGTAAAAACCAAATAGGAACCTTTTATCACATGTGGTGGTCGTGCCCAGAGATAAAAAAATTCTGGGACATGACTTACGAGGAAATAAAAAAGTTACTGAAAATCACATTCTGCAAAAAAACAGAAGTATTCCTTTTGGGAATCATGACAATTAATATCCCTAAAGTAAAAGAAGATTATTCCAATATGTGACATCGGCAGCAAGGGTCTTGGTGGCTAAATATTGGAAAGAAAATCATATACCCACCAAAGATGAATGGTTATGCAAACTGACCGAGTACTTGGGACTCGCGAAGCTAACAGATGTATTAAGACACAAATCTAGTACAATAGTTAAGAAAGAATGGGATCGTTTAAACAACTACCTGATGAATCAAGGTTCAGCACCTAAGATCTGGTTGTTCCTAGAATAACACTGCAAAAGAAATAGTGTCCTGATACCAAGATGAGGAATCAATTGAAATACAGGAAAGTATCTTTACTAAGAATAATGAACTGTTGTGGTATTGGCGGAAGTCTTTATTTGTTGTTTTGTAGGTAACTTTGTAGGTAGTTTTCTGTGTTTTACTTTAAGAATTTGTTTGTAAAATATTAGTCTAACAATGAGTGATTTACTGTTATCTTAGTTACACATATATATTCTTTTTTCTTTCTCTTTCTTCCCTTTCGTTCTTCTTCTTTCTTTTTTCTTCTATACTATAATTTTACTTTTCCCTATTAAGTTTTGATTCCTTTTTTAGCTATTTAATCTGTTTGATGACTGTAAGTTTTGTTCCAATTGTTTGTGTACGCAGCATAATTCAATAATAATAATAATAATAATAACCTTAATTATGGTGGTGGGACTTAAATTTGCTGTACAAGGGTAAAACAGGGTGAAAAAAAACCTTAATTACGATGGGGGGGGCTTAACTTTGCTGTGCAAAGGTAAAACGAGAGGAAAAAAGCCTTCATTACTATGCGGGGGAATCAAATTTGCTGCACAAGGGTAAAACAAGAGGAAAAAAGCTTGAATTGCGATGGGGGGGCTTAAATTTGCTGCACAAGGGTAAAACGAGAGGGGAAAAGCCTTAATTACTATGTGGGAGACTCAAATTTGCTGCACAAGGGTAAAATGAGAGGGGGAAAGCATTAATTACTATGCAGGGGAATCAAATTTGCTGCGCAACAGTAAAGACGGGAGCTCAGGAGCACATTCAGCTTCTGAGGCAAAGTTCGAAAACCAGGATACCTACTTCCGGGTTTGCAGTGTTCAGGTTCCGAGTTGTTTGGGAACTAAGCTGTTTGAAAACCGAGGTACCACTGTACAGGTGAAAGTGCAAAAGTTCATCAATAAGTTTCAGGTCAATATCTTCTGGGTATGCTTCCATCAACAGTTCAACACCTTGCTGAATTTCTTGCTTAGATGCTGTCAGATTACCAAGAATGGAAAAGAATTATGCAACATCACTGTACACAGTACTTCTTCTTTTTAAATAGGCTTCAAGTGCATCTAATATAGAAATAAAGGATTTTATCCTAAACTTATCTCCGGAAGAAAGTGCATCTAAGGCATCAGGTGCACTTCTGTCATTTCTTTGCCGTTCCCTCACTCTTTGTCTCCTTGTTTTGTGTTTTTTTTTTATAAAATTTTTATTAGTTTTTCAACATATAATATAAGACAATACAAACAACAAACACTGACAAACAAACATATAAACATGTATAATTTCATAAGTTTTTTCGTATACCCAATTTCAACGACTTCCCCATGCCTCCCTTTTCTGCATCCCTGTTTTAAACTTTTTTCAGCAACCCCTGGTCTAAATTACTTATAAATTCCTTTCTGTAACCCTTTTCTTTCCTCTTATCCAATCATATCTCTGCAAATCTGCTATACTTTACCCATGACATTTTAACAGTCAGTAATTTTGCAAGAATTTTTAAGATAAAATTTAAATTTCTTCCAGTCTTCCTCCACCGTCTCTTTCCCTTGGTCATTTGTCTCCTTGTTTTGTAGTTAACATTTGGCAAGATGGCTTTTGCTTGTTTCTCAAGCTCATCAAAATCTTCTCTAATTTTCCTTTAAAAGGCTTCTGTGGCTTTTGTTGGGACTTTGTCTATGTGCAGCTTCTCACAGAAGCAATTCGTGAGTTGGCCAAAGGCCAGGAAGACTGAGCAGAGGGAGTTTCTGCCTGGTGATATGGGAACCTTGGATACAGCTCTGCTATTGGATGAGGTCACCCATATAGGCATAATGACTCATGACTTCTCTGTGTGGAGTGTGTAGGAGAGTCTTGGAGTTAGTTGAAGTTCTGTTAAGAGAAAGAGTTAAGATCTGTGTCTGTATCTTGTATTTAGTAACTTGTGAGTCTGCTGTTGTACATAATAAACCTCTAAGAAACCAAGTTACTAGTAGGCAGCATTTTGTTCCTGTTTCATCCAGTCAGCTTGCAAACAAATGCTTCCAGAAAGTCTGCATATGCTCTGCAATATTCAACAGCTTTTGTGTGTGCATCCCACCTAGTGTCTGATAAATATTTAGGCACTTTAGACTGAGGTGGCAAAAATGATTTTAGAACTGCCCATCTCTTTGTGGAGGGTGAAAGGAAGGTATACATTTCATTGATAATGCCAGAACAGTTCACTGCATCAAGGCAGCAATCCACAGCTGAACGGCCCACCAGATTTAAAGAGTGACCTGCGCATGGAATAAATTTTGCAAATTGTTTTTTTCAGTGATTTTTTTTGCTGAATACCATTGTACTTACCAGCCATGTTGGCAGTGTTGTCATAAGACTGCCCATGGCATTTTCTAAAGTCATTTTCAAGCTCAGTAGTGAAATAGTTGAACACTAAATCAGCCATGCTTTCTCCTGAGTGGTCTTTTAGCTCAAGGAAAGTTAAAAATCTGTCAATTGGCAAACTATCTTCAAGCAATAAATATCTGACAATTAAAGTCAACTGATCAGTACGTGAAATGTCAGGAGTGGAATCTACTGAAAAGCTGAAATATCCATCCTTTCTCAAATCAGCCAGAATTGCATCCTTACCTTTTTTTGCCATGAGTTGAATAATATCCTCACATATAGTTTTTGACAAGTAAGAGGGATTGCCTGATCCAGAATGTCCATACTGATTGATATGAGCAAGTAAAAATGGATCAAATTTTGCCACTAGTTCTAAAAGACCAAGATAATTGCCATTATTTGGAGATCCAAAGTGTTCATTGTCTCCGCTGAATGGTAAGCCTCATTCTACAAGAGTGCATATTACAGCAATAATTCTCTCCATGACATGCTGCCAGTACTGCTGTTCTGATTTATTTGTTCCTCTAGCTTGGAAGTAAATGTTTGTCCTCGCTTCCTTGTTTGGTAGGCCAACATGGCATTTCTATGCTTCTCTGAGTTTTCATGACTTTGGATAAGGTGGGGGGCGGGTTGCAAGTCATCAAACCCTTTGGTAGCTAAAGCTGTGGAATAAGATGCAAGGGCTGGAAAGAGTTTACAAACAAAGCAATAAACTCTCTTATCAAAGTATGGAGGAAATATCAAAGGTTACTAGAACCAAGTGGGCAGCTCCACTTAAAATGATATCAATAAAAAAGAAAAATATGGAAAAATTAGGGGTAACGTACAAGCAACTTTTAAAGGAGTAGCAAGGACAACTTAAACTGAAACCCTATGAAGAACTTAAACAGTTTTGTACCACTTGGCTACAATATCATCAATTATATGATAAATTTAACTCTGATAATAAAATTGGTTTCCAAAATGAAGAAGCAAAATTCCAGTTAGAACTCTTGAAAAGAATCTATCAGTGCGCCTACAGTCGGGTGGGGATCCGTGCTCCTGATATCTCAAGGCAGACCCAGTGTTGGAGAGAGGCAGAAACAGGTGACAAGGCGTAAGTCACCCAACCTCAGGGGGGGATCCTGAGGGCAGAGCCCATGGCGGTGCGATAAGGGGTCTCCCAAAGTGAGAAAATAAAGTATATAGCCAAGATGCAGGGAGGACCTACACGCAAAAGGGTTAATTCTCTCTCCAACACAAACGCTCCAAAAACCTGGCGAGGCAGTGCAGAACTCTCCAATAAGAGAGAGACTGTTAAAAATAAGACGTTTTACTCCCAAAAACTGTGGTAGAAAACTCAAAATCTTTAACAACTCCCCACTAGCGAAGGTGGGCAGCAAGGGAGAGACGAGATAAAAAGCTTTTTTAGACACAGAGTTTGGCTTGAAATAAAGAGGGGATCGCAACACAGCACAGACAATTCCTGTTATAATACCTCATGAAGAGTTGGTTAGGAGCAAAAACAAACACCACAATGTTGGGATACTGCCAGAGAGACGGAGGCATCAGGCAGGCCCCCAGTCGTATCCGGACGATCATGGGTCTCCCGTGGAACAACATCAGTCAATTAGCAACACGAGCCTCAGAGACATTCCAAGATCCATGCACACTCTTTCAGCAGAGTCTCCACAACGAAAGGATGCAGACAGGAGAGCATATTCACAGCTTTATTCAACGTAGTTCAGAAGAAAGGAAAAACATGACTGCTTGCCTCCGTGTCGAGGAAAACAGCCAGAACAAAAGCTATATACAAAACGGAAGTTCCCAGCGAGAAGCTGGAAGTAAACATGCATGTAAACAGCCTGTTCCCATTTTAAGGTGCAATGGAACTATCCTAACATCCTCCCCCTTTCTGTGTAACCTGTAGTACCTGTGGTTCAACCCAATTGCAACCTTTGTACGTAAACCTTAAGTTGTTCTCTGTTAACAACCTTAGACAACAGATCAGCAGGAATTTCATTTCCTGGCATGTAGGACACCTGAATGAGTCCTTTCTGAATACACTCTCTTGCACAATGTAGCTTAATCTGCAAGTACTTGGTTCTTTGCTTACAACTCTCTGAGTTCAGCAAAGCCAAACAGGATCTATTGTCTTGATACACCTGTATAGGACATTTCAAAGAAACTCTGATGTCCTTAAACAGTTGCATCAACCATTCACAATCCATGAGTGAAAATGACAGGGCATTGAGTTCTGCTTCACAGGAACTTAGGCTTACTGTCGTCTGCTTTTTGCACAGCCAGTCAAACAGACAGTGGTTGTACATGTAGCATACTCCAGAAGTGCTTGTACCATCCGTGGTGTCACTTCCAAAACTAGCATCTGCAAAGATTTCAAGACCTCCAGTCTTCTGACTGGTGAACATCAGCCTGTAGTGCAAAGTCCCTTTCAAATAGCGGGCTATGCGCTTCAGAGCTTTCCAATCCTGAACAGTAGGATTGTTGGCATGTCTGCTAAGCAGGTTAGTGCTTACAGCTATGTCAAGTCTTGAGCATCTAGCAATGAAATTCAGCTTGCCTAGAATGCACCTGTACAGTGTGGTGTCAGAAAATGCTTCAGCAGTACTATCTGTCGGAACTCCGTTCGACCGAGCCTTTGAAATCGCCTCCGACGTGTTTAATGACCTCGAGCCTTTGATAAGGCTCCAAGGCACATTCTTCAATCAGGAGAGTTCCCAGCACAGGGAAGGATGAGACAGTATGAGCTACATTGTAAAGAGTGTTATTTTCTAGCTACGCAGAACAAAAAAGACATCCTCTCTCTATGAAAGCAGAGAACAACTGAAACAAAGGAACAAAGGAACAAAGGAAACAGGAAACCACTAACGTCACATCCCGTCTCCCCTCCCGTGAGACTTCCACTAGCCTGGAAGGTCTCTGGAATGTAAACAGAGTCCTGTGACTCCACGCAGCTGCACAGTGATAAGAACAGAAACTAACACTATCTACTTGGTAACCTGTCACCATCGGTGTGTCTGCGGGGTTTGCATCAACCAAATTCAGTCTGGTTAATGCATCAGCAATTTTCTGTGTTTGGTGTACCAGAAATTTACCTGCTTGGTCCTTCTCCACTTGCAGAGAAAGATAGTTGGAAACCTCACCAAGATCCTTCATGTCAAAGTGCTCCTTCAGCTGAGCTAGGGTGCTTTGGTACAAAGCCTGATTCTTCCAAAACAAAAGAAGATCATCAACAAAACATAAACAATACAGTTTGTTTTGCCCCTCCTCCTTGACAAACACACATGGATCAGCTTTGCCTTGGGGAAAACCTAGAGAAAGCAATGTCTCAGTGAGTTTTGTATTCCAACACCTGGCACTCTGCTTGAGACCATATAAGGATTTCCGTAGTTTACAGACCATTCCCTTCTGTATCTCCACTCCATCAAGTGGAGGCATATACAGCTCCTCCCCCAAAACCCCGCACAAGAAAGCTGTGTTCACATCGTGATGAGAAACGTGCAGTTTCTCCTCTGCAGCAATCTTGACCATTAGCTGAATGCTCTCATACTTGACGGTGGGTGAGTAGGTCTCGTGGTAATCCTGTCCTGGTACCTGTGAAAAACCTCCAGCGACCAATCTGGCTTTGTGTCTGACAACCTTGCCAGTCTGGTCTGTCTTGGCCTTAAAGTCCCATTTGCTGACAACCAGTCTCATTCCTGGGACTACTGGAACTAGCTCCCAAGTTTGGTTCTTATTCAAGGAATAAATTTCAGCCTTCATGACATTACGCCATGGTTCAGCATCTTTAGAGGTTAACTCCTGAACCTCTTTGAAGCTTGAAGGTTCCCACACCTTCTCTGAGCTACCAAGAACAGCAGTTGCTGTCTTAGCAAACTCATCAGCAAATCTCTTTGGAGGTTTGCCTTTTGTGGCCCTTTCAGATCTGCGTACTAGACGCAAGTCTTCTGCACTCACCTCCTCTTTCTTAGGAGAAAAGTGGCCAATGGTGAACAGTGATTCTTCCAGTTCAGTGTCAGACGCATCAGATGGTCTGATTGAGGCGTTTGTGCTTTTGTAGTCTGCTGTGTCATCACTGTCGCTGACCACAGCAGCAGCGCTGCCCAAGAACTCACTCAATTTCCCCTCAATAGAATTTTTGCCTCAAATCTGAGAGTCAACCTATTAAACAACTTAATGAGCTCCCTTAAGGAAAACAAAGAAATGGACAAAATTAATAAAATACAGGCTCACCCAGGGGTGACTCCTATATCATGAGGGACACAAGGAAGAAGAGCCTCAGCGGTAGAGAGAGACCAGGGAGCAGACTTGAAAGAACTTATTTTAGGAATGAAGAAAGAATTGAATGATAAAATGGAGACTCTCTGTGGGAAAAAAACTTTTATTAAAAGGCAGAATGGACCCACTTTGTATAGAAGGGAACCGCATTGAAATAATGAAAGAAGTTCCAACACGTCTACTTAAAAAAAGAGAAAATTACAGATTCATGACCTCAGCATTGAAAAAAACAAACAAGATTATGTTTAAATGGGAATTCCCTGAAGGACTATCTTTTGCATATAAGGAAAGGAGAAGATCCTTTAGATCAGTAGAGGAAACAAAAATCTTCTGGAGAAAATACTGGGAGGAATTGAGAGGAAAGAAACTTCCTGAGTGAAGGAAAGAAAGAGAAGACTAAGACTGTACATGAAAACAACATTCAATATAGTTCTCTGATTATTTCTATATGAAATTATTTATTTTAAGTTCAAAGTGAGATTGTTTTATTTCAATAAAGTGGTATGACATTAAAATGTATTTCATGGAACGTAAATGGGATGAATAGTAAACTAAAGAGGAACAGAGTAGAATGTATACTAAAGAAAAGAAAATGGGATATCATCTGCATACAAGAAACCCATATATCCAAAAATCATAGAAGGGTACTGAAAAATTTAAGGTTGGGGAAAGAATTTATATCCTCAGGAGTCAAAAAAAGAGGGGAGTGGCTATTTATGTAAACCCGTTGTTAAATCCTCAACTACTATTTAAAGACGATGAAGGTGGAGTATTGGGAGTCGAAATTCAAGCAAAAGAGGGGGAAATAGTTATAGTGTGCATTTATGCACCAAATAATAGAAAAGATGAGTTTTACAAGAATTTAGAAAAGAAATTATGGGATTATATTAGTGAAAATATGATAATTATGGGTGATTTAAATGGAGTAATATCCACAGATTTGGACAGAACGGATAGAGATAAAATATCCAATTCAGGTAAACTTCCACTCTCCTTTTTTAATTTAATTGAAAATTTAAACCTTCACGATGCTTAGAGAACAAAAAACTGAGAATTCCTGTAAAGTGTCCAATCCAGGTTTATCAAGACAACAAAGCATGTTTAGCTTTGCTGACTTCTGAAGGTTGTAAGCAAAGCACAAAGCACTTGCAATTGAAGCTGCAACATGCTAGAGAATGTGTTCAGAAAGGACTCGTAACAGTGTCCTACATGCCAGGTAATGAAATTCCAGCTGATTTATTGTCCAAGGTTTTTCCGAGGGATCAACACTGTACCTATGTACAGAAACTGGCTTTGTACTGAGATTGTACTGACACACTGCCCAGTGCTGTTCACAGAAAGGGGGAGGATGTTAGGTTTCTGTTATGCCACTGTGCAGTTTTTGGAGTCACAAGACTCTGTTGACATTCCAGACATTCCAGACTGTTGAAAGTCTCACGGGAGACAAGAGACGGATGTTGATGTTACTGGTTTCCTGTTCCTTTGTTTCAGTTGGTTCTCTGACTCCACAGAGAGCAGATGCATATCTATCCTGCGTAGTTAGAAATAAAGCATAGCGATGTAACTCACATTTCTTGTCCTTCTGCTGCTGTTTGGATACTCTGCGTAATGGGAACATGCCTGAAGCCTCATCAAAGGCTTAGGTCGTTAATCATTGTCAGAGGAGATTCCGGAAACTCAACCGGAGGAGTGGCTCAGTCGAACGGAGTTCCGACAAAAACCCCAGGGTAAAGATCACATTACTCTGAAGAACATAAACCAGGTGGACAAACTGATGCAATTTGGGTATCTAAAAAATTGATGCTGAATCTCGATAAAGCAGAAATATTAAATAGATCTATATCAGATCATAATCCTGTAGCAATCTACATGAAATTCAAAAGAGGTACCAAAGGTAGGTGGAGAATGAATGATGAGGTGTGGAGAGATAAACAAAGAGTAAATAAAGCAAAATAAATCTTGAAAGAATTTTTTGAATTAAATGAGATCCAAGATACAGATAGGAAAATAATTTGGGATGCGAGTAAAGCGTTTATGAGAGGGTATGGAATGCAGCAAATGCAGAGAATTAAGAAAAATAAGGATAATAATATTATGGAAATAAATAAACAAAGAGAAAAAGAAAAAGAATTGGTAAAAAATCAAAAAAATGAAATGCTTCAGAGTATAAAAATTTTACAATTGCAATTATCAAATTTAATAAATAGAGAAGTGGAAAAGAAAATTTTATGCACAAAACTAAGATTTTTCAAACAGGCAAATAAACCTGGGAGAATGTTAGCTTGGCTGGCTAAAGAGAGGCAAATGAAAGAGTGGTAAATAAAATTATACAGTGGTACCTCGGGTTACATACGCTTCAGGTTACATATGCTTCAGGTTACAGACTCCGCTAACCCAGAAATTTTACCTCCGGTTAAGAACTTTGCTTCAGGATGAGAACAGAAATCGTGCAGCGGCGGCGCAGCAGCAGCAGGAGGCCCCATTAGCTAAAGTGGTGCTTCAGGTTAAGAACAGTTTCAGGTTAAGAACAGACCTCCAGAACAAATTAAGTTCTTAACCTGAGGTACCACTGTAGATGGAGAAGAGGAAATTACGGAATCAGAACAAATTAAGTATAGATTTATGAAATATTATAAAAAAATGTATACAGCGGAGAGGAAGGATGAGAGAGAAATACAGAATTATTTATTAGAGAATAGATTACCCGAAATAAATGAAACGGAATATGTCACTCTAAATTTGAATATTAAATTAGAAGAAATAAAGGAGGTAATAAGAAATATGAAGGTTGGGAAATTACCTGGCCCCGATGATATACCAGTAATTTATTCTAAAGGATTAGAAGAGATAGTGGCCCCCAAACTTAAATCGATTATGGATGAAATATTAGACAAAGGAGAAATTCCAGAATCTTGCCAAGAAACTTTGATAATCCTCCTACCAAAACAAGGGGCAGACCTGTAGTTGATTAAAAATTACAGACCAATTTCTCTGTTGAATATAGACTATAAAATTTTTACTGGGACCTTAGCAAATAGGATTAAAATCATTTTTAAAAGAATTATAAGGAAAGACCAGGCTGGTTTCCTACCAGAAAGACAAATAAAAGATAACACTAGGACAATTATCGACTTATTGGAATATGCCGAAATGAACCTGAGTAAAAAAAATAGTAATGTTATTGGTAGACGCCAAAAAGGCATTTGATTATATCTCGTGGAGTTTCCTGGCGGAGACATTTGAAAGTTTGAGAATAGGAAATAGAATAATGAATGGAATTAAAGCTATCTACAAAAAGCAACTGATTGGGTTAAATTTTGGACAAAAAAATACAAATTTTATGGCTTCTTATCAGTTGAAAGAAAACTTCATGCTTCATAGGTGGTATATATCGCCAGATAGGTTGGCAAAAATGAAAAAATCGGGTGATAACAAGTGCTGGAGGTGTAATAGAATGATTGGAACCTTATACCATATGTGGTGGTCCTGTCTGGAAATTAATATTGGAATACCGCTAAAATTGGAAATCAGACGTATGGTACATATGTGGCAGATTGGCAACATAATTTTTTTGAAATGATTGAATTAGCAAAAATGACGGCAACAATTAGAATGCAACCTAACCAAAATCTCAAACAGGAATGGAAGTGTGTAGACGAATGCATGATCAAAAGATGCTCCAACAAAAATTTATTGATATGTATAGACTGATCTCACAAAGTGAATTTAAAAGGGAATACAAGATTGTATGTTTAATTATTAAGATACAAAAATACAATCACAATAATAAAGTTATAAAATAAAAATTAGGAAGTCACGCACTGGTGGAGGGAAGACATAGGGTAAGACGAGAAGTAAGTAAGAAATGACTAAATGTTGATACATAATGAAATGAAAAATGTGAATTTACAAGTATAATGTATATGTAATATTATGTAAACATTTTGTATATGTATGGAGAAATAAATAAATAAATAAATAAATAAATAAATAAATAAATGGGAGGGGGAACTTTTGTGCAAAACCTGGACTGCTATTTGTACACTCGCCTGGAATTTGAAAATGGTCCACAATGATGCAGAACTTGAGAGGGATCCTCAACATCTGCTACAGTAGATCTATGTTTGATATTATCTTTATCTGCATCCGGAACACCTTAGAGTTGGCCTATCTTACCAGGTGTGAACCACAAAATCTGAATGTTCACATTATTTTCCTGTGATTCTTTAGCCTCTCCCTGCCCAGTAAGTGACTCTTGAATTAGTTCTATATTTTCACTTTGAGCCAGCATCATGGCTGCTTCCTCATAATCAGCTTGCTGTCCCACATCTTGCTTCACCATTTCTCTTTCAGGGAGGTTTTTGTCTGGTTGCATGCTAGTAGTTGGCTCAGGCTGGATAGCTTCACTACTGGCTCTTGTTGTTCCAATGAGTGGTTGATGCTCGAAAGCAGTGATTGGTTTTAACTTCATTACCATAGCATTTTCGAGTCTCTATCTCTTGTGCTTGCTAGTACCACTTTCAAATCTTTTACTCATGCTTAGATTAGAATCATTTTTATTTTTTTTAAATCTTCAACTGATAAACTTTATGGGCTTCTATCACTCTTCAGTAGCTACCACCACTCACCTTTCTTGAGGGGCAGTGAGACCCCTCTGGCTGACTCCTGGGGTTTGGAGATGAAAACCCCTAACTTTGGGTTTCTCCTGGAGTGTTGGCACCTGCACATTTTGGAGCTTTTCCCCTCCCAGGACCCTTATTAAGGCACTGGTAGTGGGCAGAGCGGTCTGTATAGTAAAAGCTATGGTTTTCCCAGTAGTGATGTATGGAAGTGAAAGCTGGACCATAAAGAAGGCTGATCGCCGAATAATTGATGCTTTTGAATTAGGGTGCTGGAAGAGACTCTTGAGAGTCCCATGGACTGCAAGAAGATCAAACCTATCCATTCTTAAGGAAATTAGCCCTGAGTGCTCACTGGAAGGACAGATCGTGAAGCTGAGGCTCCAGTACTTTGGCCACCTCATGAGAAGAGAAGACTCCCTGGAAAAGACCCTGATGTTGGGAAAGATTGAGGGCACAAGGAGAAGGGGATGACAGAGGACGAGATGGTTGGATAGTGTTCTCGAAGCTACCAGCATGAGTGTGACCAAACTGAGGGAGGCAGTGGAAGACAGAAGTGCCTGGCGTGCTCTGGTCCATGGGGTCATGAAGATTCGGACACGACTAAACGACTAAACAACAAGAAGTGGGCAGAACAGAGAAGACTCCGTGGTCAGAGCACCAGACTGGGCTTTTAAACAAAGAACAAATATTTTATTGACTAGTTACAAGTAGCAGGATTTAAAACACAAAAAGGCAGTTTAAATCAAACACAGAAAGGAAAACACCACTGGGCACAAATAAAATAAGACCTGAACTGATCCTTATACTTATTTTTCCTCGGGATGAGGTCCAGTTACCAGCCTGGCCTCCTGCCTTCTACAGATAGTTCTGGATCCCTCTGAGGATCCCTCCCCACTGCTGCCTTCCCTGATCCCCAAGGCTTATCTCTGCCTGTGGGCAATCTGCAGTGTATGCTGCAGACACCAACAGGGCTCTGTGCAGCATGACATATAGACTTCCTTGCCTGGGAGGGGTGAGGCCAGTGCCAGTCACATGTGCTTGCCTTGCTCTGTTCAAGCCAAGGAGGAGGGAAAGAATGGAAGGGACTTGGGACAGCTTGCTTGCCTGGTCTATCTGCCCCAGCCGGCCCCCCAATCACACTCTCCCACTGATTAAAGTGCAGCACGTACCACTACGGATCTGACCCTTGAGCTGGGGAAGGCTGTGCAGCTGGTTGTTGACTCTGGGCCTGCTGGCTCTGGAGTCCTGGAGTCTGCACTCTGAACAGTGGCACCAGGGACCTAAAGGGACAGGACTTGTCAGTCCAACCCCTGCACAGTCTCATCAGGGCTAGCCTTAAGGCAATTGGAGCAATTTGGCCAAATTGGGCCCCGTGGGCCGCTCCTAAGGGGGCCCCCATATCTAAGATGGCCTCTGCACCAGGGCAATCTAGATGGATTTTATTTATATCTCTAAGATTCTGCAGTCTTTGGCTGTGAACTGGGGCCCCACAAAAAAATTAAAGTTGGGCCCCAGAGTTTAATTTGGGCCCCACTGGCTGGCCCTGAGTCTCATAGTTGCTTGGCCTGACTTGCCCTGCCCTGCCCTCACATGAAGTACTGGGTTTGCAATTTTAGGGAGAAGAGAGACTGCCAGCTGCCCCCCCCCCCCCCAGATTTAGAGGCCCTAGGCTTCAGCCTACTTAGCCTATACCTAAATCTCGCACCGAGGAGACCCAATGAAATTTACGAATCTATTATCAGAATTTTTTAGGAAAAGTAGAAAAAATATTAGGGGATTATTTTGATCTAAATTTAAACAAAGAAACCAATTTACAAACGGTATGGGATGCTAGTAAGGCAGTGATGAGAGGACTGATCATTCAGCAAAATGCATATAGCAAAAAACTGAGAGAACAGAAAAAAAGGGAAATCCTAGAGGTCTTAATGAAAGAAAGAAAGAGAGTTAACATGTAAACCAAATAAAGGAAGCACAAAGCAAGCAATTAAAATATTACAAACACAATATTTGATGATCATCAATAATGAAATAGGGTGGAAAATTAAAAGAATGAAACAAAAGTATTTTGAGCATGCCAATAAACCAGGGGAATTGCTGGCATGGCAAATGAATAAAAATGAGATGAAAAATTTTATTTAAAAAATTATAGATAATCCAAAAGATATTAGGAAAGCATTTGTCAAATATTTCACAGACTTATATAAGATAGGACCTGAGAAAAAGATTGAGATAGAAGAATATCTAAAAGCAAGTAAACTACCAAAAATTAAAGAGGAGAAATTAGTAAATTTAAATGCCCAGATAACATAGGGAGAGGTATTGGAGGCAATCGGTCAGGCAAAAATAGGAAATTTGCCAGGACTAGATGGATTAACAGCAAAATATTATAAAAAATTAAACCAACAGTTATTAGCACTATTACAAGATATAATGAATGGAATTTTAAGAACAGGGAAGGCACCAGAGACATGGAAAGAGGCGTACATAACCCTAATTCCAAAACAAGAGGCAGATTTGACTTTAATAAAAAATTATAGACCAATTTCGTTATTAAATAATTATAAACTGTTCGCCAATATATTGGCTAATAGGATGAAAATAATATTGAGAGAATATATACATCATGACCAGGCAGGGTTTCTTCCAGGGTGACAAATGAATGATAACATAAGAAACATTATAGATGTAATAGAATATCTGGAAATAAGAAATGAAAAACAGGCAGCACTGATGTGTATAGATGCTGAAAAAGCCTTTGACAATGCCTCTTGGGAGTTCATGAAAAAAGTTCTTGAAGAAATGGGCTTTGGAGAAAATTTTAGGAAAGGGATCCAAGCAATATATTTGGACCAAAAAGCTAAATTAATCGTAAATCAGGTAGTAACAGATGAATGTAAGATACAGAAGGGAACAAGAGAGGGATGTCCTTTATCACCATTATTATTCATTTTGGTCCTAGAAGTCCTGACGAGAAACATCAGGGCAGATGAAAATATCAAAGGGATTATGGTAGGAAAAAAGACATAAATTGACAGCATATGCTGATGACCTTGTAATTACAGTTGAAGACCCTAAGAACTCTCTTCCAAAAGTCTTAGAAAAAATACAGGAATTTGGGCAGGTAGCAGGTTTTAAATTAAATAAAGATAAGACAAAGCTGTTGGTAAAAACTTTATCAGAATTTGTCAGGGAGGAGGAATGGACAGAAGAGACGGAACAGGGGCTCAGGGATGCTGAAGATGCTGAAGAGCCCTTCAACCGCCCAGAGACAGAGGAAGCAGAAGAGAGGGCGGAGAGTAGCCAGGGAGGGCAGGGGCTCAGGGATGCTGAAGAGCCCTTCAACCACCCAGAGGCTTGGGAAGGAAGCTCAGACTCAGGAAGGGAGGGGGCTTTCAAATCAGCACAGACAAGGAGGGAAATGAAATGTAAGGATCAAAGATGTCGCGCAGGAATCATCGGAAGCCACTCCCCGAATCTGACTCAACAGGTTCGGACGCATAATTCTGAACTGTAGCTGTTTCTTGTATATATGTAATAAAGACTGTAAATACCAATGCTGACTGTGCCGGAGTGTTAATGTGAAGGGGAAACACCACCTTTACAGCATTCGGGGAGTCTTTTCACCCTCTTCACAATGGCAGGGCGGAGGTGAGCCATGCAGAAGCCAGAGGCAGCCAAGGGCACCAGGGGAGCTGGGGGTGAGCAGCCGCACAAACATGACCCGGTGATAGCTTGGCACCAACGGTCACTCACCTTTGCCTCTTTGCATTGTATCCAGCATTGTTTGGGAGGTGGGGGGAGCAGGCGAGTGGAGGCAAATCAAGCTGAAGTAGAAGGGGGAGGGGGAACAAGGGCAGATTTGACCATTCCCCCCAATACGCGGCCTACAGTGATGTTTTCAGTGAAAAGGAAGCTGACAAGCTGCCCCCCCCGACCATACGATTGCAAGATAGATCTAATTCTGGGGGCTCAACTGCTGCGTGGAAAACTCTATTCTATGTCTGAAGCAGAAACACAAGCTCTGAAAGAGTTTATTGACAAAAATTAAAAAGGGGGTTTATCAGGGAATCACATGCAGCGGGCAGTTTCCCAGTTTTTTTGTAAATAAGGGAGATATCAACCAAAAACGCCTTGTTTGTGACTTTAGGGCGGTGAACAGCCAAACACGCCCCAGGGGGTACCCCTTGCCATGTATAGGGGAATTGCTGGAGAGGGTAAAAAATCTTCACCAAGTTAGATCTAAGGGGGGCTTACAACCTGATAAGAATACGCGAAGGGGATGAGTGGAAAACCACATTTTACACTATTTTTGGTTCATTTGATTTTTTGGTTATGCCTTTTGGGTTACAGTCAGGCACAGCGACCTTCCAGACATTCATTCAGCATGTGCTGGAGCCTGTGCTTTTTAAAAATTGTGTCTTTTATTTGGATGACCTGCTGATCTACTCAGACACGGAGGAGGAGCATGTATAGCATGTCACAGAGGTCCTGAAAAGGTTGAGGGTGCATAAGTTGTATACCAAGTTAGAGAAGTGCCAGTTCCACGTTAAGCAGGTAGAGTTCTTGGGCTACTGTGTCTCTGCACAGGGAATTCACATGGACAGAAAGAAGGTGCAGGCCGTGCTAGAGTGGCAGCAGCCCAAGACAAAGAAGGACGTACAGCGATTTTTGGGATTTAGCAATTATTACCATAAAGGCAGCAAACCTTTGATTTGGACCTTGGAGGCGCAAGCCATCTTCGAAAGGTTGAAGAGGGTTTTTGCCTCAGAATAGTATCTGATACATGTGGAGCCACAAAAGCCCATGAGACTAGAAATTGATGCATCAGATCGGGCCATAGGGGTGGTGTTACTGCAGCAGAATAGGCAAGGAAACTGGAGGTCATGCGCCTTTCACTCTAGGAAGTTAAACTGCTCTGAACAGAATTACATGATTTGGGACCGTGAACTCTCCCCCCCCCCCATGTTTTTTTATTGGTTTTCCAAATTTATAACAGACATAACAACAAAAAGAAAACCATTACAATATAAAACAAACAAACAAACAAACATTTATCCTAACTGTTAAACTCCCACACTTGTTACCATTGTTGGGTGACTTCCTCAAATCCCCCTAGCTGAGTTTCCATGTAGCTCATTATAGCAGTTTCCCAACACTATTTTCCAATGAAATTAACTTGGTCAATTAACATCTTTCTTCCTTTTCATATTGACTTCTATCCATAGTATTATACAATTTAACATATTTAACTCCTAGACCAATCTGTTACTCTCAAGTAATTCTACTTATGTTATCTTAACATATTTAACCAAATAATCCTTAAATTTCTTCCATTCATCTTGATACTCCTCCTCCTTCTGGTCGCAGATTCTCCTGGTCAGGTCAGCCAGCTCCAAAAAGTCCATCATCTTCATCTGCCATTCCTCAACTGTTGGCATTTCTTGTGATTTCAAATTTCTGTCTAACAAAATTCTAGCTGCAGTTGTGGCATACAAAAACAATCTAACATCTTTCTTGGGCAATTCCAAACCTATTATTCAAAGTAGAAAGGCTTCTGGTTTCTTAATAAATGTATATTTCAACATTTTTTTCAGCTCATTATATATCTTTTCCCAGAAGTCTTTCACCTTTGGACACGTCCACCACATATGTTAAAAAGTACCTTCTTTTTCTTTACATTTCCAACATAAATTATCACCCTTATGGTAAATCTTTGCTAGTTTTCCAGGGGTTAAGTACCATCTATACATCATTTTCATAATATTTTCCTTTAACACCGTACATGCAGTAAACTTAGCCCCTTTCTTCCATAACCTTTCCCAATCTTCAAACATTATATTGTGTCCAACATCTCTTGCCCAATCTATCATGACACATTTAACTTGTTCATCCTTTGTATGCCACTCCAACAGTAAATTGTACATTTTAGATAAGTTTTTAACATTAGTATCTAACAACTCTGTTTCCAATTTGGTTTTTTCCGAGGCAAAACCATTTTTCTTATCAAGCTTATACAATTCATTGATCTGGTAATATTGTAGCCAACCTAATTTATCTTTAATTTGATCGAATGGTCTTAATTTGAATCCTTCATTGTCTTCCAGCAATAGATCAGAATATCTCAACCATTTACTCTCCATATTTATTTTTTTCTGGGCCCTTGCTTCCATTGGCGATGTGAGGTTTGGAGCTTACAGGGTTAACAGCTCTGCATGTGTCCTGCATCTGGGGAGGAGCTATCCCTACATCCAGGGAAGCTGTGTTCTTTGTCTGTGAGTTACTTTCACTTTTCTGCCAAGACGGAGAGACACCATGCGTGCCGTCTCCGATGGTCTGTTTGTTATTTTACTGTTCTGATGTAAATAAAGCTGTTAGTTTAGAGGAACAACAGCGTGTGGACTCTCTCTTCTGCAAGCTCACTCACACAAAGCACTCACTGTGCCGCTCTGCTGCAAGTCCGGGAATTCTGTTGCTGTGGAAATGTACCAGACCCGAACAGGTTATGGAAGCTTTCCAGCCACGTTTGTGCTGAGTGTGAGGAGAGGAGCAGTGAAGTCCAGCTCTGAGATCCTGTCTGCTGTTGAGGAAAAAGCAGAGGCAGTCCGATCTCGCTGGTGAAAGCAGGAGCCTGCTGGAGGAGCTATCTTTGAAGCAACCGGCTGGCAAAAAGCATGAGTAAGCTTATAGCCCCAGGAAGATGGCAGAGGCCCATGCTCATGAGACTTTCACCATCCCTTTTGAGAGGCTTAATGGGCGCAATTGGGAGGACTGGTCAAGAAGAGTGAAATATTGGCTTTTGGGCAAACAGCTTTGGGATTGCACCCAAAATGAGCCACCAGTAGCAGCTGCTGGGGCAAATGCTGCTGAGGTTGCCAGAATTACAGCGGCAGTCAAGAAAGACCAGAAAGCAATGTCCCATATAGTACTTGCCCTGGAGGCTTCTTAGCTGCCCCACATTGATGGCTTGCTGACTTGCAAGGGGATCTGGGACGGTTTGGTCGGGGTACACCAAAGAATCATGGCTGGTGCCAAGATTCATGTGACACGCTCTCTTTTTGAGATGAGGCTGTCTCCAGTGGAATCAGTACGAGATCATATTACACAGATGCTGTCTGTTTTTACTAAGCTGCGTCAGCTGAATGTACCTCTCCCTGATGAGCTTAAGGCTTACATTCTGTTGAGCTCTTTGGACAGGAGCTATGAGAATTTAGTTTTGACCATGGAAACTATGCCGCCTGAGCAGCTTAGTCTGGAATATATAATGGGGAGACTTTGCAATGAAGAACAGAAGAGGCAGAAAACTGGGGGGGGCGAGCAGGCACAGGCTGTGCCCCCAGGAGCTGTGCACCCAGGAGTGGGTGCTTTGAGACGTTGCTACAGATGTGGATTCCCCTCCCATCTCATGAGAGACTGCCCGGTAGAGGCTCAGGAATCTAAGGTCAAACAGATAAGCTCAGCAGCAAGACGTGGGAAAGCTCACAAAAGTTCCAAGGGAACTGAAAGCAAGGACAAGTCTTCACAGTATCATCTTGCAGCGAGCATGGCAACAGAGACCAGCTCCAACCATAGCAATGTGCTGAGCTGGGTGGTGGACAGTGGAGCTACTCATAATCTCGTGCCTTCTAGTGGTCTTCTGCGGAACTGCAAGGCTGAAAAAAGTGAACGAATAGTTACACTAGCAGATGGAAGCAAACGTGCTTTGACTATGTCTGGCACACTGTATTGTTCTTTTTTACAGCACGAGATTGAGGCTTTTGTCGTTCCAGAGATGTCCAGCTGTCTTCTATCCATGGCTGCCCTTGTTGCCGATGGTTTCAGCATTTGTTTTGAGAATAATATGTGTTCTTTTTCCAGGGGTGGGCATCAACTGTTCAGTGTTGAATGCAAAGACAGGCTGTTTGTGGTAGAAACGCCTATTGCAGGTAACAGTCCCATTGAGTCAGCACAGGTGCAGTGTGCCAATGTTCCAACACATGATGATGATTGCTGTCAACATTTATGGCATCGACGTATGACACATGTGAACTGGGGATACGTTAAGAAAGTCCCGGGGTGCACTGAGGGGTGCAAAATGTAGGCATGTGATAAGTTTTTAGATTGCAGAGCTTGTAAGCAATCCAAGGTAAAAACGTGCTCTTACCCTAGGTCTAACAGAGTAACAACCAGGCCTTTTGAGCTGGTGCATGCAGACTTGTGTGGCTCTATGACAGTAGCCAGTCTGGGTGGGGCAAAATACATACTTTCGCTTGTGGATGATTTTTCGAGGAATTCCTGGGTCTTCCCGATTAAACACAAAGGTGAAGCTGCAGCATTGGTGAAAGACTGGCTCTCTGCTGTAGAACTGCAATTCTCTTCAAAGGTCCAGAGCTTTCAGTCTGATCGTGGTGCAGAGTTCACTGGGTCTGCACTGCAGAGGTTCTTCCGCCAGAAGGGAATACGTCACAGGCTGGCAGTTCCACACAGTCCTCAACAGAATGGCATTGCTGAACGCAAGAACAGAATGCTACAAAAGGCTGCTGCGGCTATGCTCTTTGATTCTGGGCTCCCCCAACGCTTTTGGGCCGAAGCATGGAAGTGTGCTTCTTTTTCTCAGAATCACTCATATTGTTCTGTTGTAGGGGACACACCCTATTTTCTGCTGCACGGCAAGAAGCCCAAGGTGCATTTCTTCCGTGTTTTTGGTTGTGAGGCTTGGGTTCTTGTGCCAAAGGCCAAATGCAGAAAGGGTGGACCAAGGTCCAGGAAAATGATTTTCTGTGGGTATGAATCAGGAACCAAAGGGTGGAGGTTTGCCTATCCAGAAGGCAATCAGTCCAGGCTTCTACTCAGCAGGAGTGCTGAATTCTGTGAGCAAAGTGGGTGGACACGCATACATGGTAACCCAGATGTACTTTCAAAGAGTCTGCTTGACTCAGCTGATGAGGAAGAGGTGGAGACTGATCCTGCTGCTGAGGAACAGAGTCCAGAGCAGGAGCAGCCAAGAGCCTCTCCTAGAGCTGTCAAGTCAGAGCCAAAAAGTGCACCGTCCTCCCCCACAGGTCCAGTTAAGAAGTCCAAGAGGCACAGCAAATCAGAGGCAGAGCTCTCTGATGCCAAGGGCGGTCTAGCTGGCCCTAGTGGGTCAGAGGGGGTACCTGAGCTCACGCTGAGACGTTCGACCTGGGCCACTAAAGGTAAACCACCTGACAGGTTTGAGGCCACAAGTGTATGGGTTGGAGTGGCTCAGTGTGAACCTGAAAGTTTTGAGGATGTTCAGAAACTGCCTCAGGAAGAAGCCAGCAAATGACAAGAGGCAATGCCGAAGGAGATGAGCTCAATGGAGTCTCTAGGTGTGTTCTCCCTCACAACATTGCCAGTTTGTAAACAGGCTGTGAGCAGCAGGTGGGTTTATCGTCTTAAACTCACAGCAACTGGAGAACCACAGTACAAGGCTAGGCTAGTAGCCAGAGGGTTCATGCAGCGGAAGGGGCTGCATGACACTGTGGTGTATGCTCCTACTTCCAGAAGTGAAACTCTGCGCATGCTCTTAGTCATTGCTGCACAAAGAGGTTTGCAGGTGCATCACTTTGATGTGGATGTAGCCTACTTGAACTCAGACCTCCAGGAAGAGCTGTACATGCTTCCTCCTCCAGGGTTTGAGGGCAATGGGCAAGGCATTGTGTGGAAATTGCACAAGTCAATTTACGGGCTAAAACAATCAGCCAGGAATTGAAACTTGTGTCTGAATGAAGCCTTAGAGAAGCTGGGTTTCAAGAGGAGTCTTGATGACAGCTGCCTTTACCTTAAAGGGTCAGGAGAATCACAGGAAATGATTTTAGTTTTTGTTGATGACATCATATATATCTCAAAGGCAAATAAACAGGTGGAAAAGTTTTCCAAAGAGCTTGGGAAACATTTTAAGCTCGAGAACTTAGGTGCAGTAAAGATCTACCTAGGTGTGCAGATAGGCAGGACTGAAGATGGAAGTTTCTTGCTCAGTCAGAAAGGCAAGATTGAGCAGTTGCTTGAGAAGTTCAGAATGTCTGAATGTGCAGGGGTCAGGACACCCATGGAGACAAGCTACGTGAAAGACAGTCAGCAAGTAGAACAAGTTCGAAAATGCTGAGCTCTTTCAGTCAGCTCTGGGTAGTCTGTTGTATCTGTCCCAGTGGAGCAGACCTGACGTAGCTTTTGCTACCAATCTGCTCAGCCGGGAAGCTACAAACCCAAGCGTACATGCCTGGAATGGCGTCAAGCGGGTACTGCGTTACCTGCAGGATACCAAAGACTTCTGTCTCAAGCTATCAGCCAAGGGCGACATCAAGTTGACGTGCTGGGCAGACAGCGACTGGGCGAATCTGGAGGACAGGAAGTCCGTCTCTGGTATGGTGGTGAAGCTCGGGGACTCTTTGGTTGGGTGGAAGTCCCGAAAGCAAAGTCTCATAGCGCTCTCCTCTACTGGGGCTGAGTTCAGTGCGCTGTCTGAGATTTGTAGGGAATTTGAGTTCTATGTGTGCTTGGTTCAAGAGATCTGCGGAGAGTGTTGCTTGCCCGTCACGGTGTGGGAGGACAATCAACCCTGTCTGAAGTTGGCAGAGTCTGGGCAGTTTAAGGCCAGAACCAAACACCTAGACATCCATTTCCAGAATGTGTGTCAGAGTGTTCAGCTGGGATTGGTGCAACTGAAATACTGTCCCAGTTCAAAGAACCTGGCAGATGGGTTCACGAAACCCCTGACCTTCCATCGTCATGGGGAGTTCTGTGAAGGTCTGTGTTTGGGGTAAGTGGTCACACTTACACGCCCCCAGTGGAGGACAAGAGGGGGTGTGAGTTTTGGAGCTTACAGGGTTAACAGCTCTGCATGTGTCCTGCATCTGGGGAGGAGCTATCCCTACATCCGGGGAAGCTGAGTTCTTTGTCTGTGAGTTACTTTCACTTTTCTGCCAAGAGACAGAGAGACACCATGCCTGCCGTCTCCAATGGTCTGTTTGTTATTTTACTGTTCTGATGTAAATAAAGCTGTTAGTTTAGAGGAACAACAGCGTGTGGACTCTCTCTTCTGCAAGCTCACTCACATGAAGCACTCGCTGTGCTGCTCTGCTGCAAGTCTGGGAATTTCTGTTGCTGTGGAAACGTACTGGACCTGAACAGGCGAAAGCCACCTGTGTGTTTTCCTTTCTAGAAGAGCTTTATATTTTATCCAAACTTTATATAAAGATTTTCAAATTACATGATTTTTAAAACCTTTGTGGGCCTTTATCTTGTCATACCATAAATAAGCATGGCAACCAAATACATTGTTGAACCCCTCCAAATCAAGAACATCAGCATTGTCTAGTTGAATCCATTCCTTAACCCAACAAACGGCTGCGGCTTCAAAATATATCTTCAATTCTGGCAGGGAAAATCCCCCTCTGTCTTTTGAATCCATTAATAATTTATATTTAATTCTGGGTTTTTTCCCCTGACATAAAAAATTAGACAAAGCTTTCTGCCACTCTTTGAAACATTTCCCATTATCAATAATTGGTAGGGCTTGGAACAAAAACAATATCTTTGGCAATACATTCATCTTAACCACAGATATTCTGCCCATTAATGACAATTTTAAATTTGTCCAACTCTCAAGATCTCTCTTAATTTTATTCCATAATTTCTCATAATTATCTTTATATAAATTCAAGTATTTCACCAACAAATTTACATCCAGATATTTAACTTTTTTTCACAAAAACTAGGCCCGTTTTTTCTTGAAGAATTTCCCTCTTCTCATTATCCAAATTTTTCTTGAGAACTTTGGTTTTGCTCTTATTTAACTTAAATCCTGCTACCTGTCCGAACTCCTGTATCAACTCCAGTGCTTTTACTGCACTGGAGTCTGGATTTTGGAGTGTAAACACCAAATTGCCTGCAAAGGCGTTTAATTTATATTGTTTGGAACCTTTAATTTGTTCCTCCTTCCTTAGCATACTTAACAAAGCCTCCAGAACCGATATAAAAAGCAGAGGGAAAAGTGGGCACCCTTGCCTGGTACCCTTCTCAATTCTAATTTCCTCTGACACCACATTATTAATTATAATTTTTGCTTTTTGTTCATGATAGATCACATTAATACCATTTAGGAAATCCTGTCCAACCCCAATACTTTCTAAATTTTGTATCATAAATCTCCAAGACACATTGTCAAAGGCCTTCTCCACATCAATAAACACTAACATTGCTTTACAATTTTTTTTAACTTCCAACCTTTCCAAGATGTCGATTATATTCCTAATATTATCTTTCATATGTCTTCCGGGCAGAAATCCTGCCTGGTCCTTGTGGATATAATCTGATAATACCTTCTTCAACCTGTTGTCCAAAATATTAGCAAAAATGTTATAATCCACAGTAAGTAATGAGATTGGTCTATAATTTTTTACATTGGATCTATCTTGTTCTTGTTTTGGTATCAGGGTTATAAAGGCTTCCTTCCAGGTTTCGGGTGCTTTGTCCCCTCTTATTATTTTATTGCAGACTTCTACCAATGGCTGAATAAGCCAATCTTTCATAGTTTTATAGTACTTTGCTGATAATTCATTTGGTCCCGGGGCTTTGCCAAGTTGCATATGATTTATTGCATTATCAACCTCCTGTCTTGTAATTAGTCCATTTAGTAGGATCCTTTTATTTTTGGGAATCTTTTGCAAACCATTAGTTTTGATGAACTGCTCAATTCTATCCGCCCAGAGCGATGGGCTCTGCGGGGTGGTGAATGCTTCCCTCTGTGAGGGAGCCTTCCCAGACCCGCTGAAAGAGGCGGTCATTAAACCGCTTCTTAAAAAAACATCTTTAGACCCGGCCAATTTGGCCAACTATCGCCCAGTCTCAAATCTGCCATTCTTGGGCAAGGTGATTGAGCGGGTGGTTGCTGAACAACTCCAAGCACGCCTGGAGGAAACGGACCATTTGGATCCCTTCCAATCGGGATTCAGGCCTCACCATGGGACTGAAACTGCCTTGGTCGCGCTGGTTGATGATCTCCGGCGGGCTAAGGACAAAGGTGAGAGCTGTTTCCTAGTTCTGCTGGATCTCTCAGCGGCCTTTGACACCATCGACCATAACATCCTTCTGGACCGTCTAGAGGGGCTGGGAGCTGGGGGCACTGTCATACAGTGGTTCCGCTCCTTCCTCCTGGGCCGTGTCCAGAAAGTGGTGGTGGGGGATGAGTGTTCAGACCCCTGGGCTCTCACTTGTGGGGTGCCTCAGGGTTCTGTCCTCTCCCCCATGCTTTTTAATATCTATATGAAGCCGCTGGGAGAGATCATCAGGGGGTTTGGACTGGGTGTTCATCAGTATGCAGATGACACCCAGCTCTACCTCTCCTTTAAATCAGAACCAGTGAAGGCGGTGAAGGTCCTGTGTGAGTGCCTGGAGGCGGTTGGAGGATGGATGGCAGCTAACAGATTGAGGTTGAATCCTGACAAGACAGAAGTACTGTTTTTGGGGGACAGGGAGCGGGTTGCTGTGGGGGATTCCCTGGTCTTGAATGGGGTAACTGTGCCCCTGAAGGACCAGGTGCGCAGCCTGGGAGTCATTTTGGACTCACAGCTGTCCATGGAGGCACAGGTTAACTCTGTGTCCAGGGCAGCTGTCTACCAGCTCCACCTGGTACGCAGGCTAAGACCCTACCTGCCCGCGAACTGTCTCGCCAGAGTGGTGCATGCTCTCGTTATCTCACGCTTGGACTACTGCAACGCGCTCTACGTGGGACTACCTTTGAAGGTGACCCGGAAACTGCAATTAATCCAGAATGCGGCAGCTAGACTGGTGACTGGGAGTGGCCGCCGGGACCACATAACACCGGTTCTGAGAGATCTGCATTGGCTCCCAGTACGTTTCCGAGCACAATTCAAAGTGTTGGTGCTGACCTTTAAAGCCCTAAATGGCCTTGGTCCTGTATACCTGAAGGAGCGTCTCCACCCCCATCGTTCAGCCCGGACACTGAGATCCAGCGCTGAGGGCCTTCTGGCGGTTCCCTCATTGTGAGAAGTGAGGCTACAGGGAACCAGACAGAGGGCCTTCTCGGTAGTGGCGCCCACCCTGTGGAACGCCCTCCCATCAGATGTCAAAGAGATAAATAATTACCTGACATTCAGAAGACATCTTAAGGCAGCCCTGTTCAGGGAAGTTTTTAATATGTAACGCTGTACTGTTTTTAACACTGATTGGGAGCCGCCCAGAGTGGCTGGGGAAACTCAGCCAGATGGGCGGGGTATAAATAATAAATTATTATTATTATATTATTATCTTCTTTACCATTTTTATACAGTTGTTTGTAATATTTCTTTAAACATCTTCTTATCTCCACAGGCTTCTCCACAGACTTTTCTTCTGATACAATATTTGTAATGGTACTTTGTTTCTGTCTCTTTTTAAACTGCCAAGCTAGCAGTTTTCCACATTTATTTGCAGATTCAAAATTCCTTTGTCTCATCATTCTTAATTTCCACTCTATTTCTTGATTTATGATCTCTGAATACTGAGTCTGTAGAGCTTTAATTTCCTTTTGTATCTGCAAGTTCTTTGGGTTACTTCTCAGGTTCTTCTCCTTGTCTTTTAACTGGTCTAAAATCTTGTCTTTTTTTCATTCTGTATCTTCTTCTTGATTGAATTTTGTTGAATGAGGAATCTTCTCATTACTGCCTTACTTGCATCCCAAACGACTCTTGTTTCCATTCCAGAATTCATATTTATCTCAAAATAATCTTTTAGAGTCTTTTGGGGCCTTATTAATTATTTGCTCATTCCTCAACAGATCATCATTCATTCTCCATCTGAAGGATCCCTGTAGAGATAATTTCATTTCCATAAAAACTGCATTATGATCTGAGCAAGTTTTAGGGCAAATTTCTGTTTTAGTTACTCTAGGAACCAAGTCTCTGGATAACCATAGGTAGTCGATTCTGGAAAATGATTGATTTGTATCTGAATAGAATGTGAAGTCTTTTTCAGTTGGATTTCTGATTCTCCATATATCTGACAGATCAAATTTGTCTGTTATGTCGAAAAAAGTCTTAGGTAATCTGCCAGCATTCAGTATTTTTTGTCTCTGTGTCCTGTCCATTAAAGTTGATGCAACTCCATTCAAGTCCCCCATTAGAATAAGTTTGCAATCAAAATAGTACAGATGTATTGTTTCCAAATTCTTGAAGAATTCTGCCTTGCCATCATTAGGTGCATAAATTCCCAATAATAAATGTTTTTTGCCTTGTGCTGTGATCTCTACTGCTATGTATCTTCCCCCCTCATCTTTAAAAGTCAATTTTGGGTTCCATTTTTATTTTCCATCGAAGACTACTCCTCTTTTTTAAACTTTGTCTGAAGAAATAAATTCTTGACCAAGTTTTTTATTCTGAAGAATTTTTCTATGTAGTCTTGTAACGTGTGTTTCTTGTAGGCAAATTACATCCAAATTCTGTTTCATCAAAACATGATAAATTTGATTCCTTTTTCGCCAAGAATTTAGCCCATTCACATTCCAGGAGTAAATTCTCAGAGCCATCGTTGTAAATTAGGGAGCCGCTGCCCCCACCCCCCAGCGGCTGTGGACTTTCCAACCCAAACTCAACTGAATGCTTTTGCAGGAACCTTTCCTTTTCTCCAACAGTCTTTATTCTTTGCTTTCTTCCCTCAAATTTAAAAGAAAGACCCTCTGGGAATTCCCACCTGAAGAAAATATTTTTCCTTCTCAGAGTGGTTGCCAAATCTGCTTAATTGCTTCTCAAGTTCAAAAAGTGTTTTGGGATCTCCTTGAACAAGACAATTGATTTGTCTTGGATCTTTAAACCGTTTTTGTAGTGCAGGCCCAAAATAGTGTCTCTCTGTTCTTTGGTCTTAAGGACCACAATGCAATCATGAGTGATTTTAGAGTCTCTTTTGGGTCCAAATCTATAAGCCTTTTCAATCCAAGAATTTAGATCGTCTTTTTGGAGATCCCAACATGCCACAAATTGATCTATTAACCAATCTCTGAGCTGAACCTGTTCCAGTTGAGGTACACCTCTCAATCTTAACGGGGATTCCTGGTCTCTCATCTGAAGAAAAGCAATTGCATTGGAATTTTCGTACTGCAGTCTTTCTACATCAGATACTCTGACTGTCTCAATTTGTGTCAGCCTCGTCTCATGGCTTGTGACCTCTGTTTTGATCTCTTTCAATTCTGCTCTCAAATCATTAAAATCCTTGCTCAATTTTTCAATACCCTGCTGATTCCCTTTAATATCCTCCTTAATTTCAGTCAATAATTGCATCACATTTTCCTCAAAGGATGCAATTCTGGAGGCCCACCTTTGTGTGTCCTTCCCTCCTTTCTCCCCATTCATAATTGCACAGGAATTTCAAGGTCAGTCCCACAGTCAGAGAGAGGAAGGGAGAAAAGCAAATTCCTCAACAGCCAGCTGCAGACAGTCAGCAGCTCCTCTTTTCCTTTTTATTCATAAAAACAGGTTGCTAAATGCTTTCACAGTCCCTTTGGGCTTTTAAAAGTATTCTGGAGGTAAAGGATACTTTTTGAAACATGAAAACCAGTCCAGACAGTTGCAGGATACTTTATATCTGTCAAAGAGGAAGCGAAAGTTGAAAGTTTCCTTTCTCTTTATGATGTCACAATGGAGTCTAGCCTTTCCCCACCGGGAGGTCCGCTTCAGAAAGAAGGAGTCTTTTTTATCTTAAATCTCAGGCATGCAGGGTCTCTTTTAAAACTAATTTTCCCCCCTTCCCCCTGCTAGAAGAGGAGATTTTAAAGCTTGCTTGCAAGTTTCCTGACAGTTTCCCCCCACTTGCGGATTCGGTCAGCAGTGACTGCTTTCACTTTTAGATCAGCGAAAAGGGATCGACCTCCGTGTTTAAATCCCTTTCGTTCCAAATTTTTCCTCCAAATTAATTCTCTTTTTCCTTTACTCACGGTTCAAATTCTTGCCTGTTTTAATGGAGAAATTGGCCACTCACGATCGCCGGACTTGGAGCTTCGCGCTGTGAAGGAAGCGAGTCATTTCCTCGGTGCCTGCGTCTCTGACCCCACTCGCTCTTGGGGCTCTTATCAAGAGCTTACTGGGAAGTAGGGGAGTCACGAAGGGCACCCGCCGGAACCAAAGCCCTCAGAACGCTCGATCTGAGGTTTTCTGGGGTACAGCGTCGCTCTCGCAGTCACCCCTTAACTTCACTGTGCTGGGGCTCTTTCAGCCAAAAGAGCTCTCGTTTGCCATTACTGGGCGACCAACCGGAAGTCTGCGTACGAGGGACCGTGAACTCTTAGCAATAGGAAGCATTTTTTGGCAGGTGCGCAACAGCAGATAAAGGTTCACACAGACCATTAAAACCTGGAATACTGGAAGACAGCTCGGCAGTTAAACCAAAGGCAGATCAGGTGGGCAGAATTCTTTGTTGGGTTCAATTTTAAGATAGAGTATGTGCTAGAAGAGCAAAATGCTTGGGCAGACGTGCTGTTGAGAAAGCCGGAGTATTTGGAGGAGCAGTCACCTCCAACAGTAAGGTACATGTTCGAATCGGAGCAGTGGCAGTGTGCAGCAATGGTAGTAAGTGATAGGGAGCCACAGGCATTAACTGCTGCTGATGAGTATGCAAGGAAGAAATTAGCTGAACTGAGCCAAGGGAGAAGTAGGGAAGGCGGTTTTGAAGAGAGAGGAGGCTTGCTATATTACAAGGGAGTGCTGTACATACCGGGAGATGAGCTACGAGCCAAAGTTCTCAGGCAGCATCACAATAGCCCCACTGCAGGGCATTTTGGTTGCAGAAAGACCATATATCTAGTCACTAGGAAATTCTGGTGGCCCAAAATCAAGGAGGTATGCATGGTATGCCATCAAGGCTAATCACGGAGCGCAGAAGTCAGTTTACTTTGCATTTCTGGAGGAAGTTGATGCAGTTGTTAGGGGTGGAGGTTAGCTTAACTTCAGCTAGGCACCCACAGGCAAACGGAGAGTTAGAAAGGACCAATGCCACCTTGCAACAATACTTGAGGTGCTATACTTGCTACCAGCAAGACAATTGGGTAGAGAAGTTGAGCCTGGCCGAATTTGCGTACAACAATGCAGTGAATGCATCCAGGGGCATGGCACCCTTCGTGGCGAACTATGGTGTGCATCCCAGGGCCTTTCTGGGTAGGGAAGAGGTGCTGTCATCAGTACCATCAGCTGAGGAGTTTGTCGAGGAAATGGAGTACTTGCATGAGATATCAAAAGAAAACGTGGAAGCATCAAAGGCATCTTACAAAAGGACCTTGGATGCACATAGGAGGGAGGGAGAGAAAATCCAGGTAGTAGACAAGGTGTGGTTGTCCTCAAAGGGGTTACCGTTCAAAGGGAGGTGCAAGAAGCTAGAGCCAAGGACTCTGGGGCCGTTTGAGGTGGTCCAGGAGATTAATCCGGTGTTCTTTAGGCTCCGGTTGCCAGAGACAATGAGGATACACCCAGTATTCCACAGGGCTTTGCTGTCTCCCTTTATTCCAGCACACAGGTACCAGGGGGAGAGGACGGAACCTCCTCCCCCTCCTACACTGGTAGAAGGGGAGCCAGAGTATGAGGTTCAGGAAATCTTAGACTCCAGATGGCACAGGAGGAAACTACAATATCTTGTAGCTTGAAAAAGCTTTTCATCAACTGAGAACTCCTGGGAACCATTGGAGCATGTCCATGCACCACGACTGCAGAGAGAATTTCACAGGAGACACCCCCACAAGCCGAAACCTAGGAATTGGGCAGAGCCAGAGAGTAGTTCAGACAGTGAAGAAGAGATAGAGCTACCGGCAGATTTGGACACCCCCACCCCCACCCCCGCAGATAGAGAGGAGGAAGGGGATTGGAGAGGGCTTAAAGAGGAGGGTGATATCAGGGAGGATTCAGAGGAGCAATGGACAGAAGAGGTGGAACAGGGGCTCAGGGATGCTGAAGAGCCCTTCAACCACCCATAGACAGAGGAAGTGGAAGAGAGGGTGGAGAGTAGCCAGGGAGAGCAGGGGCTCAGGGATGTTGAAGAGCCCTTCAACCATCCAGAGGCTCGGGAAGTAAGCTCAGACTCAGGAAGGGAGGGGGCTTTCAAATCAGCACAGAAAAGGAATGAAATGAAACGTAAGGATCAAAGACGTCATGCAGGAATCATCGGAAGCCACTCCCCAAATCTGACTCAACGGGTGTGGATGCGTAATTCTGAACTGTAGTTGTTTCTTGTATATATGTAATAAAGACTGTAAGTACCAATGCTGACTTTGCCAGAGTGTTAATGCGAAAGGGAAACACCACCTTTACAGAATTGGATAAAAAAGAATTACATCAGACCATAGAAATAGAAATTCATAAAAAAGTTAAATATTTAGAATTTGGCTCACAGCTAAGAATATTAACATATTTAAAGATAATTATTAAGATCTGGAATGAAATAAAAATGGATCTAGAAATATGGGGCAGAATGAATTTATCATTATTAGGAGGAATTGCAGTAATTAAGACGAATGCATTGCCAAAAATGTTGTTCTTGATCCAGTCAGTACCAGTAATAAGTAACACAGCATGCTTCAAGAAATGGCAGAAAGATATCTCAAAATTTATATGGAAAGGGAAGAAACCTAGAATAAAATATAAACTACTCACTGATACTAAAAACAGGGGAGGATTCTCCCTTCCAGGTTTTAAACTATACTATGAAGCTGTTTGTATTACTTGGATCTGGGATTGGATTAAATTAGAAAATACAGACATGTTGGATCTTGAAGGACATGACAACAGATTTGGATAGCATGCGTACTTGTGGCATGATAAAGGGAAAGTACATAAAGGATTATATAATCACATAATTAGGAGAGCACTTGCCAAAGTATGGGAAAGATACAAAGATTTATTAGAACCCAAGACCCCCATGGTGGTTGTCACCAACAGAAGCAGCCTCAATTAAAAAAATAAATAGGAAAGAGATATGGCCTACATATAGAGATCTCTTAATAGAAATAGAAGGGAAATTAAAATTGAAAGAACTTGAAGAGATTCAAGAACATGTAAATGACTGGCTGCAGTATTACCAACTAAATGAAAAAATAAAAAAAAATGTCCAGTGGAACCTTAGAGACCAACTAAGTTTGTTCTTGGTATAAGGAGTCATTTTGGACTCACAGCTGTCCATGGAGGCACAGGTCAAATCTGTGTCCAGGGCAGCTGTTTACCAGCTCCATCTGGTACGTAGGCTGAGACCCTATCTGCCTGCAGACTGTCTCGCCAGAGTGGTGCATGCTCTGGTTATCTCCCGCTTGGACTACTGCAATGCGCTCTACGTGGGGCTACCTTTGAAGGTGACTCGGAAACTACAACTAATCCAGAATGCAGCAGCTAGACTGGTGACTGGGGGCGGCCGCCGAGACCATATAACACCGGTCTTGAAAGACCTACATTGGCTCCCAGTACGTTTCCGAGCACAATTCAAAGTGTTGGTGCTGACCTTTAAAGCCCTAAACGGCCTCGGTCCAGTATACCTGAAGGAGCGTCTCCACCCCCATCATTCTGCCCGGACGCTGAGGTCCAGCGCCGAGGGCCTTCTGGCGGTTCCCTCATTGCGAGAAGCAAAGCTACAGGGAACCAGGCAGAGGGCCTTCTCGGTAGTGGCGCCCGCCCTGTGGAACGCCCTTCCAGCAGATGTCAAAGAGATAAACAACTACCTGACATTCAGAAGACATCTTAAGGCAGCCCTGTTCAGGGAAGTTTTTAACGTGTGATATTTTACTGTATTTTTGGTTTTTATGGAAGCCGCCCAGAGTGGCTGGGGAGGCCCAGCCAGATGGGCAGGGTATAAATAATAAATTATTATTATTATTATTATTATTATTATTATTATTATTATTATTAGCTTTCGTGTGCATGCACACTTCTTCAGAAACACTGAAACAGAAGTCACCAGACCCTTATATATAGTGGGAGGGTGGAGTGGGGGTTTTCTCAGGAGGGTAGTAGGAGATGGGTGATTGACTCAATGGGTATGGTAAACCTGTTGACGACTGTTAACAACTGTAATTAGTCCTACAGGAAAAAGCAAGGGATAGTATGCAGGTGATTAGCATATGTAATGAGACAGGAATCCAATATCTCTATTAAGACTAGGTCTCTCCATAGTTTTCAGTTTAGTGATAAGTTGCAATTCAGCAACTTCTCCTGGCTATGCCCATGCCCCCCATCCTACTGGTAGAAAGGTAGCTATTTAAATGTTTTGTTTGTAAATGAAACATGTTTTATTCATGTTTATAATTTATACACAATACAATTACATAAAATGATAGGATCATAATGAAATAAAATCATGGAGCTGGAAGGGACCCCAAGGAGCATCTTTCTAGTAAAAACCCCTGCAATGTAGGAAACTCAACTAAAGCATCTATGTCAGATGGCCATCCAAACTCTCCTTATTTGGGTGTCGAAAGTCTTGCCAATCTATTGCAAATCACACAGAGAGGCAAAATGAGGATATGTTTTACTAGGGAAAGATATCAGAAAATAGGGATGGTTCCTCTTTTTTTGTTAGATAGAATTTAGGATAGAAAATTCCCACAATGACTCACATCAGCTGATGTAAAACGATTTACTTTCAATAAAATACTGCTTCAATTTTTTAAAAAAGCAAAAGCAGACAGATATATTGATTGTACTTTCCAGCCAAATGTGTTTTATCCCTCATTTAACCCACAACATAGATTTCTTAATTCCACAAAAACATCTGGCTTAATTCTTTGCCTTTTTTAAAAAGAAGGAATTTTCCCTTCTATATGTTTTTCCCCACCCCTAATAAATTCCCCTACTTTTTAAAAAGGGAGAAAACGCAGGAGAATGACCCCTTCAAAATTCGTCATCTTTGCTCTCTAAAGTTTGGACACAAAAGTATTTGGCCCAGAGGGGTGGGAAAACACTCTAGGAAGCATTGACCCATACTTTCCCAATCCCCCCTTCTCTAAATCTATTCTCTCCCACCCACCAGGGCTTTGGTCAGTCCTAGTCCAAACCCGGGCAGCTGTAACATAAAACAAAGCTTTTTTCACACACAATGCCCTTCTGTCCATTCCCAGATGCTGACCGATGCAGTGGACAGAGGCCGAAGCTAGAGCCATTCAAGTTCTGTGCCAGGACCCTGCTGGCAAAAGACAATATTGGCAGTGATGAAGGGTAGTTATTCTCAAAAGGATTTGTTGTCAGATGACCCACAGAGACAGGCTGACCCTTCAATACCCCCAACCACCCAGGCTGCACCACCACAATAGCAACTGTCCACATTCCTGACCTTAGTGGAGAAACAATAACATTGTCATGGCTTTGATTTAGGAGGAACTCTTTCCATTACAAAGGATGGACAAAAGGACTTAGAGGTGGGGGAAAGAGAGCTCCCCTCTCACAAATCTCTGGAAGGAAACCAAATGTAGATAGAGCAAACATTTTTGATGGACTGACAGTGAGGGTGGGGGGAGTTCACCTATTATCTGTCCAGTCTGCCCCACATTGTTCCCCCCTCTGGCAATTTGCCCAGACTTCTGAGGCACCTCCAAGTTGTATTACATTTTAATCTGGTCTGGAGTCAAATCTCCATGTATCAATGCCTTTAATTACCAAAAGAATCCAATTTTCCCACCCACTGCCACCCTGAAGAAAAAAGGAGGGGCAAGAGGGAAAGCAGAGGGTCCCTCCAAATTGGTTTTTTGCTCTGCCTTATTTGGATGTGATTGACACAATAACAGTGTGTTAGTGGTGAATTTATACTATATGGACATCACACACATTGTTTGGCTTTATTTCTTGTTCTGTGATGCTTCCCTGATATTACATCATTATTATTGGCAAGAGGGGCATTCTTCGTTATGGCCCATTCCAGATAAGGGAGGCACACACCTGATAGTGAACTCTTTATTGGCAAGAGAAACACTTGCAGCTGCTTCCACGGTGCTCTGGGTACACACACACAAACATGCTTCTCGCCTCTAGGCAGCTGCAGTAGTGTAGCTAGGGGGATGGGGGGCGGGGTGCCCCTGGTGGCATTTACCTTTGGGGTGGCACACCAGAGACCAAGGTGGCGTGCAAGTCCAGGCACCCCAGAACCTAGTGCACTGCTCCTAAAAGCACTGCGGCCTGGGGCTGGGCTCGCAGGGTGCCAAGCTGCTGCACCCCCTCCTCAGCTGCCAGCTGGAGGGCACCGGGAGGCATGCAGCTCTGGTGGCACATCCCACCTCCAGCATGCTCCACCCCCGTGGCCACTTGAGCTCCCTACACCACTGGGTAGCTGTCCACAGGTCTGGGCCCTGTGCAACAGTTAGAGCAATAGTGGGACCTCTCTAAGTTTGCCACCTTTCGTCGGGCAACATAAGGGATAGGTCAGGGGATGGGGCTTGAGGGGCACACACACTCTCATGACACCAAATCCTTCCCTCCCCTTTTGGAGGGTGGTTCCCTGCATTCAGCCTCCCACCTCCCTCACCACCCCAGCTCCGCTCTTTGCTTCAACTCACATAGATGGGCAGGGGCCAGAGGTAGACAGCCGGTTCCTACAGGGGACTTGAGCTGCAGCTCCAGGCTCTTGCCCAAGCTGGCAGCAGAAGAGACTCAAGCACAAAGGAGGAGGAGGAGGAGGAGGAGGAGGAGGAGGAGTCAGGTCGGGGTGGCAGAGGGGGCCAAGTGGCGGTGGACACTCACCATGTTAGACTAGCAGCAGCAGTGGAGGATAATAATAATAATAATAATAATAATAATAATAATAATAATAATGTATTATTTATACCCTACCCATCTGGCTGGGTTTTCCCAGCCACTCTGGGTGGCTCCCAACAGAATAATAATAATAATAATTAATAATAATAATAATGATGATGATGATGTGATAAAACATCAAACATTAAAAACTTCCCTAACAGGACTGCCTTCAGATGTCTTCTAAAAGTCAGATAGTTGTTTTTCTCCTTGGGAAGGCCCTCTGCCTTATTCCCTGTAGCTTCACTTCTCACAGTGAGGGAACTGCCTGAAGGCCCTCGGAGTTGGACCTTAGTGTCCAGGCTGAACGATGCGGGTGGAGATGGACCTTCAGGTATACTGGGCCGAGACCGTTTTGGGCTTTAAAGGTCAGCACAACACTTTGAATTGTGCTCGGAAACGCACTGGGAGCCAATGAGGGTCTTTCAGGACCGGTGTTATATGGTCTCGGTGGCTGCTCCCAGTCATCAGTCTAGTTGCCACATTCTGGATTAGTTGTAGTTTCCGGGTCACCTTCAAAGGCACCAGTGAAAGGGAAGGATGGAGGGGGTGAGGAAGGGAGAGGAGGTTGCTCCTTCCCCCTTTTCTCTATTGTTGCTTGTGCTGGGCCGGGCTCCTTCTCAGCTGCACCAGCAGTGAGGCAGCCACCATTTGCGGCCAGTTGCCTCCCTCACAGGCCTGATGGTGTCAAGGAAGGGAGGGGCTGTTCCTGGGGTTGTGGAGGATAATACAGTAGTGTCAAGGACAGCAACAGTGAGTGAGGGGAAGGGAGGTGGGCAGGCGATGCCAACCAATGAACCAGACCCACCCTCCGCCCTGCCCTCACAAAGTCTTGCTCTTGCTCTTCTCCAGATCCACTCTCTGCCCACACAGTTTTGAGGAGGAGCTCAAATACTGGAAAAAGTCCAAACAGGACAGAAGACATTTTTGTCCCAAAAAGTGACAATCCCATTTTTCTAGGGACAGGTGGCAACCCTATGTCCCTCCCCTCCTCTGGCTTATATACCCTCCTCTGCTGGGCTGTGTGCCCACAACTTGAGACTTCTCCTGCACAAAAGTTGTCACTGCTCTTCCCTTTTCAAGTCCCTCCTGGTTCTTGGAGACAGTGGGGCAGGGGAAGCTGGGGAATCTACTGACCCATCCCTCACCTGAACTGTCCCTTTTTCCTCCGCCACATCCTGCACGCCTTCCTCTGTCACTGACAGTCCTGACTTTCCCTCCTCCCCAGGCTCCTGCCTTGCAGGTGATAAAAAGGTAAAGGTAAAGGTACCCCTGCCCGTACGGGCCAGTCTTGGCAGACTCTGGGGTTGTGCGCTTATCTCACTCTATAGGCCGGGAGCCAGCACTATCCGCCGACACTTCCGGGTCACGTGGCCAGCGTGACAAGCTGCATCTGGCGAGCCAGCGCAGCACACGGAACGCCGTTTACCTTCCCGCTGGTAAGCGGTCCCTATTTATCTACTTGCACCCGAAGGTGCTTTCGAACTGCTAGGTTGGCAGGCACTGGGACCGAACGACGGGAGCGCACCCCGCCGCGGGGATTCGAACCGCCGACCTTTCGATCGGCAAGTCCTAGGCGCTGAGGCTTTAACCCACAGCGCCACCCGTGCAGGTGATAGAACACCCCTAAACTCACTGGACCCCTCTCCTGGTTCCCTGCCTCTGCCACACACTCTTTGGAGCCCTGCTAGTCCCTGAAACCCTGATAAAAAAAGACCCCACCAGCAACCCTAGAAAATTTGTGGTATAAAAAGTCACAGGATTTCAGCAGGAAGCAACAGGACATATGCAGATTGGAAACTAAGCAACCTATCTGTTCTGAAACTTTTAAAGATGCAAACAGTATTGAAAGCAGGAAAACTAATGCTCCAACACTGATATATACTCAGAGTCGAGAGTGGATTTCATGCTCTTTATTCAGCTCATAGTGGTGAGGAGGAATGGAAGTCCCCTCAAAGTATCTGCTTTATATACATTATTTACACAATGGGCTGCACGTGATTGGCTTATTCCGGAATTCTCCTGTAGGCCAATCAGGTTGTGGATTCACTTCCATCTGGAGCCGGATTGGGTGGCTCCTACAGACCAATCATACTGCTGCATTGTTCTAGGACCAATCAGACTGCTGCATTCTGAATCCTATTGTTCTAGGACCAATCAGACTGCTGCATTTTGGATCCTATTCAACTCAGTACATAACAAACACCATCACGAGCACAGATCATACTGAATGCACAATAAAGTTTGCAGTCAGCAGCAGTTCCACTCAGCTGCTTGAAGTCTCTGGGAGCTTGTAACCAGGAGTTGTAACCAGGAGTGTTTGCGAGGGCAATTTGAGGCCTAGAGTGCTGTCTCACAGTGTACGTAGGACAAAGAGACATGGGTGGTGAGGGAGGTGCTGCAGTGACCTGCAATACCTGTGCCATGTTTGTCTTCCTGCCTGAGAATATGTAAAACAACACCTGTATCAAGTGCAAGCTGGTTGTCTTGCTGGCAGACAAGGTTTAACTTGAGGCCTGCCTATCCTGTGAACCGCCCTGAGACCTGTAGGTGGGTGGGTGGGTGGGTGGGTAAGTAAGTAAGTAAGTAAATAAATAAATATCCACACTTCGAGTTATCCGGAAAGATGAGGAAGTTATTGATAGAGTAGAGTAGACAGTCCTGCAACAGTGATGTGGGGCCGGGGGTGCCCCTAGAGAGGGAGAAGATTGTTCAGTGCAGGAGAAAAACCTGTGGAGGACCGTAACATACAGAAGCAGGACTGTCAGGAGCCATGCTGTGTCACTGGAGTTGCAAAATCAATTTTCATGCCCTCTTGTCGGACACAGATTTTGGGATTATGATCACACCTTATCAAAGTTATCAATTTACCTATTGGATTTATTTACAAAAAATATTAACACACTTTTACAAGTACTGAATACCACAACATAGCAATAATTTACAGAGAATGACTGAAAGAAAAATAATAGCTCCCCTTTTAAGGCTTCCTTGATCCAATTAATCTGAGGAGACCAACCTCATGGATTCCAATATGAGATTCCTTTAATCATTTATGGACTTTTAAGAACTTTGGGAGAAGTATTCTCCCTTGCTCACAGCATTAACATCTAAAACAGGTATTGTTTTCCCCATGGCCACAGCCTTGAATCCCAACAGAAATCAAGCATGCCTCTCTCTCTCTCTCTCTGGCTTCCTCCTGCTTCTGGCTTCTAGGTCACACAACTCTGGCCTTTGCTTTTCTAACTGAGAAGGGAATAATAATAATAATAATAATAATAATAATAATAATAATAATAATAATTATGCCCCACTCTGGGCAGCTCCCAATTGAATATTAAAAACACAATACAGCATTAAACGTTAAAAACTTCCCTAAAGAGGGCTGCCTTCAGATGTCTTTTAAAAGTAGGATACTTGCTTATTTCCTCGACATCTAATGGGAGGGCATTCCACAGGGCAGGTGCCACTACCGAGAAGGCCCTCTGCCTGGTTCCCTGTAACCTCACTTCTCACAGTGAGGGAGCCGCCAGAAGGCCCTTGGCGCTGTACCTCAGTGTCCGGGCTGAATGATGGGGGTGGAGACGTTCCTTCAGGTTTACAGGACCGAGGCTGTTTAGGGCTTTTAAGGTCAGCACCAACACCTTGAATTGTGCTCAGAAACGTACTGCAGGTCTCTCGGGACTGGTGTTATATGGTCCCGGCGGCCACTCCCAGTCACCAGTCTAGCTGCCGCATTCTGGATTAATTGCAGTTTCCGAGTCATCTTCAAAGGTAGCCCCATGTAGAGCGCATTGCAGTAGTCCAAGCAGGAGATAACTAGAGCATGCACCACTCTGGCGGGACAGTCTGTGGGCAGGCAGGGTCTCAGCCTGCATACCAGATGGAGCTGGTCCAGCTGCACTGGACACAGAATTGACTTGCGCCGCCATGGACAGCTGTGAGTCCAAAATGACTCCTAGGTTGTGCACCTGGTCCTTCAGGGGCACAGTTACCCCATTCAGGACCATTTAGGACCAGGGAGTCCCCCACACCCACTCGCCCCCTGTCCCCCCAAAACAGCACTTCTGTCTTGTCAGGATTCAACCTCAATCTGTTAGCTGCCATCCATCCTCCAACCGCCTCCAGGCCCTCACACAGGACCTTCACCGCCTTCACTGGTTCTGATTTAAAAGGGAGGTAGAGCTGGGTATCATCCGCATATTGATGGACACCCAGCCCAAACCCCCTGATGATCTCTCCCAGTGGCTTCATATAGCTATTATAAAGCATGGGGGAGAGGACAGGACCTTGAGGCACCCCACAAGTGAGAGCCCAGGGGTCTGAACACTCATCCCCCAACACCAGTTTCTGGACATGGCTGAGGAGAAAGGAGCGGAACCATTGTATAACAGTGCCCCCAGCTCCCAGCCCCTCTAGACGGTCCAGATGGATGTTATGGTTGATGGTGTCAAAAGCCGCTGAGAGATCCAGCATAACTAGGATACAGCGCTCACCTTTGTCCCTAGCCCGCCGGAGGTCATCGACCAGTGTGACCAAGACAGTTTCAGTCCCATGATGATGATGAAGAAGAAGAGTTTGGATTTGATATCCCGCCTTTCACTCCCCTTCAGGAGTCTCAAAGCGGCTCACATTCTCCTATCCCTTCCTCCCCCACAACAAACACTCTGTGAGGTGAGTGGGGCTGAGAGACTTCAGAGAAGTGTGACTAGCCCAAGGTCACCTAGCAGCTGCATGTGGAGGAGCGGAGACGCGAACCCGGTTCCCCAGATTATGAGACTACCGCTCTTAACCACTACACCACACTGGCTCCTGAATCCCGATTGGAAGGGATCCAAATGGTTTGCATCCTCCAGGCGTGCTTGGAGTTGTTCAGCAACCACTCACTCAATCACCTTGCCCAAGAATGGAAGATTTGAGACTGGATGATAGTTGGCCATATTGGCCGGGACTAAAGATGATTTTTAAAGAAGCGGTTTAATGACCGCCTCTTTCAGCGGATCTGGGAAGGCTCCCTCGCAGAGGGAAGCATTCACCACCCCGCAGAGCCCATCACCCAGCCCTTCCCAGATCGCTTTTATTAGCCAGGATGGGCAAGGATCAAGGAGACAGGTGGTTGGTTTCACTCATCCAGGCAGCCTGTCCACATCCTCAGAGGTAACAGATTGGAATTGATCCCATATAACATGACTAGACAGGAGTCCACGTAGAAATAATGGAGACAACATGGGAGTTGGTGATGCAAGTGAGCTGTGCAGGAGCAAGCTGATTGCTAGCTTAGCAGAGGCTCTTTTTGTTAGCAGAAATGAACAGTTGGAAAGGAGTAGTGAAACCACCCTGAACTTTAACATATTTCCAGCAAGGCACATTTCCAGCGTTAGTGATACACATGTCAGACAGGTGCTTCCCCTGGCGTTAGACAAAGTCTGATCCACCCGTCATGCTCCAGCCAAGTGACACATTTAAGCAAACAGTTTGCGAAAGGACAAAAGGTCAAGGGGAAAACACTATTTTCCAGCCAAGAAGGCAAAGTTCAGAGAAAGCAAGCATGATGCTCTAAGACATGCTGTGGCATGTTTTGTGCGAGGTTTGCCTTCACATTATGGAGCATCACCCCTACACTCCAGCACTCTCCCACCCTGGCCCTGCACCCACGGTGGAGTCTACCTCTTTCCAAATCTGAGCAACTTAATCTGCAAAAAACTTTGCAAGAGCATTGCAGGAGATCTTGGGGTCCCTACCAGGCCCCAGTGATCAAGGTGGTTACGATAGATTGGGAACCACCTGAAAGAGTCCCCTGCTGCTGTTTTCTGCAGATGCAATAGAGGCGGTGAAGAAGGTCCTCTTCGCCGTCACCATCGCCACTTGGTAGGCTCGACGTTGAGCTCTAATCCATTTCCGGTCAGATTCAGAATGAGTTTTTCTTTTCTTTTCTTTTTTAAAATGATATTTATTACTTTTCAAACAATTTCAACACGACACTACAAAAAAAAAAGAAAAAAGAAAAAAGAACAATGCAAATACAATACAAAAACGCTACATACAAAACAAAACAAAAACAAACAAAAACAATTTAAAAACACCTCAAACATTTTCAATATCCTATCTTTCATTCGCTTATTTCCAACGACCTCACACCTCCCTTTTTGTATTCCACTTCTATTTATTGTTTCAGCAATTCCTTTCCATCTTCCTCTGTTTTCTATCCTATAATTATCTTAAAACATTCTTGCCTTATTTTTCCCTTTAATTTTCTATTAATCTATTTATACTTAATTCCTTATAACATTTCTACTAAAGCCATATAACTTCATTCCAACATTATTCTAACATTCAATAATTTTACCATATTTCTCTAAATAGTCTTTAAACCTTTTCCAGTCTTCTTCCCCCGACTCTTCTCCCTGGTCTCGGATCTTGCCAGTCATTTCCGCCAATTCCATATAGTCCATCAACTTCATCTGCCATTATCCAACACTTCAGTGCTTTCAAGAAGCAACCATTCTCTCAGCCAGCAAAAAGCAGATGGTCTGGCAGGGCAAGTCCACCTCCTTCTTTGGCATCCGTCAATATCTTAAATTTTACTCGTGGCTTCCTGCCCTGCCAAACAAATCTAGAGACGTCCCTCTGCCACCTCCTGAAACAATCCATCCCATCCAAAGCTTGCAATGTTTGAAACAAAAGCAACATCCCCGACAACACAGCCACCCTCATCCCCACCACAGCAACTCGGCCCAACAATAACAACTTCAAATTTGACCATATTTCCAAATCCCCCTTCTCTTCAATCCAACATCCTTCACAGTTGTCCTTGAATAAATTCACATTTCTGGCGGTCATACTGACCCCCAAATACCTCTCTTTCTCAACCAATGTTAGTCCTGTCTCCTCCTGGAACTCTGTCAAGCTTTCCTTTTCCTCAGGTAGGGCTCTGATCCTAAAATTCATCTGTTTCTCTTTAAGTTCAATCATAACAGATGTCAGCTTATGTTCATCAAGTTGTCCTTGTATGGATGGGACTCTCTCTCCAGTTTAATTGCTTTAATTTCAGCAGCAAGGGTTTTCTCCTTGACTTCATCCGCAGTTTGCCGTATCAGAGTAGATTCCTGTATCAATTTCTGGATGGTTTCTGTATTGGTATTCACCTTTTGTCCCAGATTATTTAAACTTTCTACCATTAAGTCTATTTTAATATTTGCAGCATCCACTTTCACATTCATCACGTCTGTTTTCTTGTGAAGCTGTTCCAGCGAATCGTTTATTTTCCCTAATACGACCGCTAAGGCCTCTTCTGTCGACATTCCGTCTATTTTTTCCTTTCCATTTGCCACAACACTTAAGAGACTCAAGGTCAATCCCAGAGTCTCACACTTCTTTATCTTGCAGCTGGAAATTCCCCTAGCCCAGCTCCTATAGAGCAACCAATTTCAAAAGCTTCCACTAGGGGAGGCAGTTTCTATTTGTATTAGTCAGTACTGTCCTCTTTTAAACAATGTTCCAATAATCCAAAGTTAGTTTGAGTTTTCAGTTACTTTTACTCCTCTTTAAAAGCAGCCGGAGACAGTAGAAACAATGTATTCTCTTATTTAGCTACCTGTCAATGAACGTTCTAAACGCTGTCAATGAACATTCCAAAAGACGTCGATCCTGCTAGCAGCCCGTTTCCAGGGTCTGAGCGGCGGTATTTTAACTCTCTTGACTCTCTCCTACAGGCATATTCAGTCCACCACTTCCCCCCCTTTCTCCTGTCTCCAAACGGGGGGTTTAGTTCTTTGCCGATAGAGATTTAGTCTTTTTACAAAAGGGTTTCCAAGACTTCAGCTTCCAGCGTTCTAGCCGTCTCAACAATTTTTTCATTGCCCTCAGCTTCGGGGGAAACCACGGGGCTGTCTGGGCTCCATGCAATCAGAGAAGGCACTTCGGAGCCAGACAGTCAATAGCCCTAGGCCACATTCCAGTGGGTCACCAGGGAATCTTCTGAAAGGCCACCAACATGGGATAAAACATCCCGTACCACTCTCTGGAAGCCATTTGGAGCCATTAAGTGGTGGGGGCAGACAATCCAAATCAGTCCCACCTCCCTGCAGAGGGGAAGGGTCACAGAGAAGTCCAGTTGCACCAGGAAGTGATCTGACTGTGGCACATCTTTTGTTTTGCTTTTACTTAGTGTCAGATCACCAACATCCATAGAGGTGAACACTAGGTCTAAGGCATATCCGCAACTATGAGTTGGGCCAAACTTATTTAGGGACAGCCCCATGGAGGCCATGCTTTCCACGAAGTCCCGAGTGGCCCCTTGTTAATTTGTGTCGGCATGGATGTTAAAATCCCCTAGGACAACCAAACTAGGAGATGTTCGCTGCCAAAGAATATCTGCACCATGCAGATCTGCATCGGCCGATGGTGGTGGAGACGGACACCACGGAAAGGGCCTTGGGGGTGGTGCTGTTACAAGAGGACAAAAATGGAGACCTGGGGCCATGTGCCTTCCACTCCCTGAAGTTGAATGCTTCGGAGCAGAACTACACTATTTGGGAGCAGGAATTGCTTGCCATAAAAGAAGCTCTAGGAGTGTGGAAACATTTCGTCGAAGGGGCGCAACACCAAGTGGAGGTGCACACAGACCACAAGAACTTAGAATACTGGCAAACGGTGAGGCAACTGAACCAGAAGCAAATCAGATGGGCACAGTTCTTTGCTCAATTCAACTTCAGAATACGATACGTGCCAGGGCACCAGAACCAGAGGGCGGCCGCCCTGTCCCAGAAACCTGAGTATCTGGAGGGAGAGTGGAACTCCAGGCTGAGCCAGATTTTAAACCCAGAACAGTTACAGCTCGCTGCAGCACCCGTAGTCGGAACCACGGATTTCCAGAGACAGACGGAAGTGGATGACTTCGCGCAAAGCAAGTTAGAAGTGGTACGGAGAGGTGAGGATGCCGCTGAGGGTTTCACCGAGAGAGAAGGCTTGCTGTTTAAGGGAGAGGCGCTCTACGTCCCAGAAGGGGAGTTGCGTGCAAGAGTGCTACGGCAGTGTCATAACAATCCCACAGCAGGTCATTTTGGACTCTACAAGACTCTATATCAGCTGACGAGGCAATTTTGGTGGCCAAGGGTGCGAGAAGAGACGAGGGAGTGCGCGAGGGCATGTGAGACCTGCCAATGGGCAAAAACACCTTGGGAAGTGCCTGCAGGACTCCTCCAACCAGTGCCGACACAAGGACTGTGGGAAACAATCACAATGGACTTCATCACAGACTCACAGAAACAGACAGTAATATGGGTAGTGGTAGACTTGTTCATGAAAATGGCACACTTCATGCCATGCCAGAAGCTGCCATCGGCCCAAGAAATGGCAAAGATGTTTGTCGACCACGTGTTTAAGCTGCACGGGTTGCCTTTGAGAGTGATTTTGGACGGGGGGCACAATTTACCTCCCAGTTTTGAAGAAAGCTGATGCAGCTGTTGACGTAGAGGTGTGCCTGACCTTGGTGAGGCACCCACAAACCAATGGAGAGTCGGAGAGAACCAACACGACATTGCAGCAGTAGCTTCATTGTTATGTGACCTATCAGCAAGATGATTGGGTAGACAAGTTGGGCCTGGCAGAATTTGCTTACATGTGCATGTGTCTACACAGCAAACTCCGTTCGTAGCCAACCACGGAAGACACCCAAGGGCGTTTCCGGACCAAGGAAGTAACTTGTCTGTTATGTACTGAGTTGAATAGGATCCAAAATGACGGACTTCCGTTTTTACCACAGCTGCAACAGGTGAGCTCCGATCGCAGTAAGCAAGTACACCGGTACTGTGAGGGGCAACGTTTGGCTAAACGACCCCTGAAAAGGCTTGGAAGGAAGCTCAAGCCAAAGTAACTTCGGCAGTGTCTCTTTGGAGTCCCGGCACCCCTCTCCAAAAGAAAATCAGCTGAGGTGGGGGGGGGGGGAATCCAAGCACAGAGAAAAACATCAAACAGACCGGTGAAAAGCCTCACATCATTGAAGCAGCAACAAGATGGTAAAATCTCTATTTCTATATTAAAAGAAACGTAAAGTGGTAGCAGCAGCAATAAAACCTAAAAGTAAATAAGACAAGAAGAAAAAAGGGGAACTCGGGGGGGACCCCTCGCGGAGTGAGTAAACCCAAAACAAAATAAAGAGTAAAAATAGCGGAGGGGAAACAATGCTACCACAAAAGTAAAGGGAAGACAGAAGAACAGAATATATATATATATAGAGAGAGAGAGAGAGAGAGAGAGAGAGAGAGAGAGAGAGAGAGAATGTAAAGAAATCACTCAGTTTGCAATTAAACTATTTGAAAAGCACACTATCTGAAACGGACTTACTAGAAAGTGTAAAGCGGTGCAGGCTGCCTATTATTGGAGCTGGGTAGAGTAAAGCAGCCGCTTTGAAACTGAAGGTCCTTGAAGGAAAGATAAAGACAAAGGAATAAGGAACGCTGTGGGGGAAAGGAGGGGAATTTAACAAATAAGATGGCAATGAGGGTCTGAAGACGATGAGTAATCACTGAGAAGGAGGAAGTGACGAAGACAAAATAGTGAAAGTGAGGTTTAAAGGAGGACAGAAGCTGGTGAGCTGAATAAATAAGAACACAGTAACACCCAATGGACAAAGTAGGAAAATTGAAGCAACAGAGGGACATCTGGTGGTTGAAAAAGAGAATGCAAAATGTCTCATGCAATTAAAAAACAGACGACTGGAACTGGAAGTCAACAGCAACAATTAAGAAGAAACTCAGGCTTTGAAGAAATGGATTTGAGGGAGCTTATCATAAGTTTGAGGGACGCAGGTGGCGCTGTGGGTAAAAGCCTCAGCGCCTAGGGCTTGCCGATCGAAAGGTCGGCGGTTCGAATCCCCGCGGCGGGGTGCGCTCCCGTCGTTCGGTCCCAGCGCCTGCCAACCTAGCAGTTCGAAAGCACCCCTGGGTGCAAGTAGATAAATAGGGACCGCTTACCAGTGGGAAGGTAAATGGCGTTCCGTGTGCTGCGCTGGCTTGCCAGATGCAGCTTTGTCACGCTGGCCACGTGACCCGGAAGTGTCTGCGGACAGCGCTGGCCCCCGGCCTCTTGAGTGAGATGGGCGCACAACCCCAGAGTCTGTCAAGACTGGCCCGTACGGGCAGGGGTACCTTTACCTTTACCTTTTATCATAAGTTTGAAGGCAGACATTGGAGGAATGAGAAGAGAGTTGGAGGGAAAAATCAATACAATTGACGGGAAATTAGAAAAATTAGAAAACACAATGGGAAAAAATGAAAATGAAGAAATAAAGAAAAAATTAACAGAAGTCTTAGAAGGAATGAAGCAGACAGATAAGAAAGTACAAGAAATAAAGAATAAAAATCAACAAATGGAAGAGATGGTGAAGAAAATTTGCAAAGAACAAAGGGAACAAATAAATGAAATGGACAGATCGAAAAAGGAGATGGAGGAACAAAAAACAATCCAGGAAGCTACTGGGGATGCTCTAGCAATGATACAGATGCAGATTAAAGAGAAGACCTTGAGATTCAGAAATATTCCAGAAGAGAAGAGGGAGGATATTTGGAAGAAGATGATTGAAATTTTAGCAAAGTGGCTACTTTTACAGGAAAAAAGACAAAAAAATTTTTTCCTTCCAGTAGCACCTTAAAGACCAACTAAGTTAGTTCTTGGTATGAGCTTTCGTGTGCATGCACACTTCTTCAGAAGTGTGCACGCACACTTCTTGTATCTGAAGAAGTGTGCATGCACACGAAAGCTCATACCAAGAACTAACTTAGTTGGTCTTTAAGGTGCTACTGGAAGGAAAAAAATTTTTTGTTTTGACTATGGCAGACCAACACGGCTACCTTTCTGTAACAGGAAAAAAGACATAATAGAACAGACGGATAAAATCTTCAGAGTGAACTGAAGAAAAGCAAAAATGAGCAAATGGCCGGCAGACTGCATCATTGTATTCACATCGAATTGGATGAATGATAAGATCCTCCAAACAAAGAGTAAGAACAAGTTAACCATAGATGGAAAAGAAACAATACTTTTACGAGAAGTCCCACCCAGGTTGATAAAAAAGAGACAGCAAAGCCTCTTTCGACCTTAGGGAGGAGATGGTGTTGCGGGCTTCCCGCCCCCAACACTCACACGGAGGCTGGCTCCCAGCCCTGCGCCAACAGGGGAATCCTCTGCCGCGTCATCCCCTGGCCAGCCAATTGGCCAGCCAAACTTAAGGCAAGCGCGGTAAAGGAGCTCCCTCTTTTGCCGCCAATCAGCTGGGGAATTTGGTTGGTATTAGGTTTGTATACTCTGCTTGCCTAGGTTTGTTGCTTTGCTTTTGTCTCCTGTTTTTTTTTGCCTTTGGTCTTAGTGTACCGCAGCACGAGGAGCCGAGGAGCGGAGGAAAGGGTATACGCTGAGGCTTGGCACAGCTTGCTCCGGCTTGGTCCACTTGCAGGATTTCACTTCGTTTCGCACATTCCTTCACGGGACAGTCTGCCTCCATCTAACCCCTTTTAGCCTGCTGGAGTCCTGATACTTGCCTGGCGTTCCACCCACAACAGCGCTGTTCTCAGCAGCTGCTCGGGTTGCATCCAGCCGCTCGGCTTTCTTCAAACTTCCAGGAGCGCTGTGCTGCAAATTGCCGTTACCGAGCCTCTCTCCACGAACTCCTTCCAGCCTTGCTCCTACCAAGCTCCGTGACGCGAGGTCCTCCTCGGCTAGGGCTTATACCTTGGCAAAGCCTCTTTCAACATGAAAGCCTTCCGCAACCGCGTGAGGTTTGATTCTCCCAGTACCGGGGCTTTGGGGGGGTGTAGCCCGCTAACGACTGGGGGAATTTGCGTGCGTGCGGCCGGGGTTTTTTGGAGCTGCCAGCCTTAGGCGCATTTGCTTTTAGGAGGCTGCCTTTTAAATTTCTTTTACTCAGCACTTTGGGGCTATTGGCGGATCGCTTACTTTGCGCCTTGGGAAGGGAGAACTGTTTCCTGAGTTGCCAAGGTAACCAATAGGCACCGCCGCCATTTTAAGTGAGACCACGTGGTTGCACGGCGGCCGCCATTTTACGAGAGGCAGCTTCCTGCCTGTGCCCGTGTTGTTGTTTTTTACAGGCAGGGCTACGTTGTGTCATTTGCCTGCGGCTGTAACGCTTTAGCTGGTTACTTCGTGTTTGTTTAAGGGGAACTTTGTATCTTGCGCATTAAATCCTTTAATTGTAACAAAGTGCTCAGTGCTGTTATGGAATAGGCTAACTTATACAGTGCTGTTTGCTTGGGGCAAAATCCTTCCAATTAATAAAGGCCGGAGATTGCCAATATAATTCATTACCAGTAATTTATAGTTGCCAATACAATAATTAATTTGCATTGCGCAGCAAAAGAAAATAAATAAATAAATAAATAAATAAGCGTGAATTTTAAAGTGCTGTTGGCCGAAGGAGGAGTGATATTTAAACTGTGGATCGGCACAGTTTAACAGATAATCATTTAACTGATTAAGGGCGAGCTTCTAATTTATAATTAAGGTGCAGTCTGTGGCTTCATTAATCCCTAGCAGGGGCTGGTGGCTTTTTTAGCGCATTGCGTCGTTTGAGGGCAATTATTTGAAGTACATTGGGGGGTCCTGAGAGACCCGGATTTGGGACCTAGAGTTTTTTGCATCTTATTTGGCAAATTACACTGCTGTGTACCTAATTTGGCAAGTGGCTCTAGCAGGGGCAGCAGGGGCATTTATATGCAGCTGATCGTCTTCTTTGCTTTCTACTTAGCATTAGCTGAAACCTGTGGGTGGGGAGAGACTAATAAACACGAACCCCAACAAAATTTAGGGCACCTGGTGCCATACTGAGCTACAGCTTCCTTTGGAGCTTTAACTGATAAGCGACTGTATAATTAATTGCTGTGGTGGTTATGGCCAACAGGGGTAATGCACAGGCATCCTCTAGCAATAGAAGTGGGCCTGGCATACAGGGCGGGTCCCAAAATCCTATCATGCCTTGCAGACCTCAGGCTTTTGCACAATTCTTCTCTGCTTTTGAAACATTTTATCTGCAGTGTAGGCCAGGGGGCGCAGGGTCTTCTGCTTCAATAGTAGGTACGCAGGATTGTATTCCAGACACCCCACCTAGCATTTTGGAGCATCCGAGTACATCTGCCTCTGGTCTGAGTAGTGCGCAGCCAGGCAGCAGTACAGGCAGTCGCCCTAACACGCGCTCTCAGTCATCTCGTAACAAAACGTCTACACCAAATTCCGCTGGTGGTGGGTCCTCTGCCAGTAGGCCTAATTGCTTTGCTCCACATCAGCAGGTTATAGATGTCCCTAGTATATTCCAGGAGCCACCGTCTAAAAATACGCCCACAGAAGGCGGTTCTGCTTCATCAGAGGAGGAGGAGGAGGCCCAGCCACAGCTAGAAACATCCAGAATCGCAGGGCCAGCCCCGGACGTCGGAGAGGTGCAAGGGGGAAAGAGAAAGGCAAAGAAAAAACACACTGCTAAAAAGTCAAGGAAGAGTAAGCCTTCCGACACCGAGGAGAAATCAGGTACTTCCTCTTCAGACTCTGATAGCGACGCCCCCCTGGAGGCGTACTGGGGCCTTGGCGAGGATATTTCTGGGGTCCCTTTGTGGGTGCATGAGAGGAGGGCTAATTCCCATCGTAAAACTTTCAATCGGTCCCTGGAATGGAAGGGAGGTGCTCTGGTGGAGGACGTAAAAACTTCCACTAATCTTTCCACCGATTTCATTTTGGGAAACCACTTGTCCAATAGGTAAAGGGCCAAGATCCTTAATGGGGATTACGTAGATATTTTCACCCTGCTTCCACCTGCTAAAGTGTTGGGTAAGGGGGAAAAGAAGCATGCTTACGGGAGGCGAAGGTATAGGACGCCACGGGCAGAACGCAATTTTGAGAACTGGCTGGATGGGTTTCAGGTTTACATGGTGGTAGTATGTGCACGTTATCCCAAATGCAGTATGCATCTCGTAGCCTACATGGCGCATGTAAGGAGGGCCTTTGCCCTGGCGGGGGAGGAAGCTGCCTTAACGTATGATGAAGATTTTCGCAGAAATGCTTCTTTACTGCCAACTACCCACTGTGATCTGCGGGACCAGAACTATTGGATGGAGCACGTGGGCCCTTACTTGGAAAAGAAGCCGCAGGACCCTCATAAATCTGGGAAGGTCGAGCCAAAAAAGCGTCGGCAATGCTGGGAGTATAACAGAGGCACGTGTTTGCATCCAACTTGTAAGTACTTGCATGAGTGTGAAAAGTGCCTTGGCAACAATCCGGCCACAGCTTGCTTCAAAGGTAAACAGCCCTTTCGGGGTGGCAGGGGGCACTTCCACCAAGGTAACCGTGGTGCCCCCGGACCCTCCCAGGGCTCGGCCGGAAACCGGTATTAACACTAACCTCGGTCTGGCCTTCTCACCAATTAAACTCCAACCGTTAAAAGCCCTCCTCGATTTATACCCAAATAAGCAAGCTGCTAGGTACCTTTGGGAGGGGTTTTCCCTTGGCTTCAGAATCCCTGTTTCATTCACACCCATTCTGGAAACTCCCCCCAACTAAAAATCGGTAAAAGACATGCCTGAAGTTGCTAGGAAGAAAATACATAAGGAAATTGCCAGTAGGAGGGTAGCTGGCCCCTTCATGGAGCCTCCATTTGAGGGTTTACATATTTCACTGCTAGGTATTGTCCCCAAGAAGGCCCTGGGTGAATACTGCATGATACACAACCTTTCCTATCCTAAGGGTAGTTCAGTTAATGATGCAATTCCTCGGGAACTCTGCTCAGTTAAATATGCCTCCTTTGATCAAGCGGTAAAGCTTATTCGTAAATTCAGGAGAGGAGCTTTGCTAGCGAAGTGTGACATTGAGTCGGCCTTCCGCCTCCTTCCAGTACATCTGGAAGACTTCCGTTGGCTGGGTTTTAAATTTGAGGGGGCGTACTTCATAGATAAGGCCATGCCCATGGGTTGCTCGGTAGCTTGTGCAGCCTTCGAGACCTTTAGCACCTTCCTGGACTGGGCCCTTCGCTTTAAGACAGGTTCCGAAGGGGTGGGGCATTATTTAGATGACTTTATTTATTTTTTTAAATAAATTTTTATTAATTTTCCAATACATATTAAATAACAATACAAAACAATACAAAAACAAACAAACATATAAACATGTATAATTTCTTAACCTTCTTTTCCTTAAACCTTCTTTCAACGACTTCCCCATACCTCCTTTTTCTGCATCCTTGTTTTAAATTTTTCCAGCAACCCCTAATTTTATTTACTTATGGCACTTCCTTTAAATCCTTTTTCCCATGTCCAATTGTTTATCGCTGCAATTCTATTTTGCATTACTCAAAACATTTTAGCACTCATTAATTTTACAACAGTTCTTAAGGTAAACTTTAAATTTCTTCCAGTCTTCTTCCACCGTCTCTTTCCCTTGGTCTCGGATTCTGCCGGTCATCTCAGCCAGTCCCATGTAGTCAATCACCTTCGTCTGCCATTCTTCCAGTGTGGGTAGTTCTTGTGTCTTCCAGTACTTTGCTTATTTAGATGACTTTATTTTAGTGGCTAGTAATGCGCCTGACTGCGTAGCCTTGCTTCAAGCTTTTACATTCCTGGCGCAGGAGCTGGGCGTCCCTTTAAGCGAATGACAAAACAGAGGGTTCTGTCACAACCATGACATACCTAGGCATAGACCTTGATACTATCACTCAAACATCCCGCTTACCCAAGGAAAAGTTGACTGCTCTTAAAGAGTTCATTTTACAGCTGTTGCCCCTTAGGAAGGTCACCCTCAGGCAAATTCAGTCGCTTCTAGGTCATCTTAACTTCACTTGCCGGGTGGTGGCCCTGGGCCGCCCCTTTTGTGGGCGTTTGGCGAGGTTGAATGGTTTATTTAAATGTAAAGGTTCATCATTGTTGCACCCGATGTGTATGTCTTTAAGGGGTCAGAGCAAGGGCCAGAGTAAGATAACGAGACCCAGCTTTACAGCTGTGAAGCATAGCAGGTGCTGCTGAGTTGTATTTGATTAAGGTGTGTCAGCATTTGGGTGTAGTATATAAGGAGCAGCACCTAGCTCTCCCATTACCCTGGGGGATGGGTTGGTGGTTGGGTCTGGTTTGGTTGTTAATGTATTTAGTGTAAAAGGAGTTTTTGTTTTTCTTATTAAAACCTTGTTTAAGTTATTTTTGAGTCCTTTCTTTTTAATGCATGGTCTCCCCAGCAAGCTCTCTGCAGCGTTACCATACTGCAAACAGCCAACATCTTTGGTTATGGGCCCAGCTGCTGAGTGGATGACTGCATATTTTTGGACTCTGAGAAAGGTTTGAAAACTCCTTCTCCTGTTAGTGTAGTTCTGTGGGTCTGGAAGAGTTCCAGAATGGTTGACCGGGTTCCTGAAGCTGAGAAGGCTCTGGTCTTCCCACAGCTAACAGATGAGAACTATAGTTTATGGTCTTTTCGGGTGGAGGCGCTTTTGACCTCTAGAGAAGTATGGACCTATGTAACTGATGACCCTCCTGACCCTGTGACTAATGCTTGGTCGAAAGGAGATGCAAAAGCCAGGGCGATAATTAATTTGGCAGTCAGTGACCAGCAAGTAGTCTATATAAGAAATAAGAAAACTGCCAAAGAAATGTGGGACAGTCTTGCAGCAGTGCATGTTAGAAAAGAGTCAGCATCTGCATTGACGTTTTTCAAGCAGTTGTACCAGACGAAGTTGCAGCCTGGTGGTGATTTGGCAGCACACTTGAGACGTCTGGAGGCAATACGCGGTGAATTAATTCGAAGGGACATGGACATACCTGATATTCAGTATGTTTTTATCATTCTTTGTTCCCTTAATGAGGACTTCGATGGTATAGCTAGCCAGATATCTGCTGTTCCACCAGCACAATTAACTGTGGAAGGGGTAACGGCAAGATTAATGGGCGAGTTGGATAGAAGGGAGGCTTGTGCCATAAGCACTCCTATTTCCAGAAGTAATGAGGAACGCCATATGCAAACCTGTGGTGATACAACTGCATTTAAAGCTGCAAAGCGTTGTTGGTTCTGCAATAAACAAGGACATTTTGCAAAGGACTGCAGATCCAAAAGAAAGCAAAGTACTCCCAAGCCTGTTTCTGTTCGTCAGTCACGGTCGTCAGCCCAGCAGCCGACATCGTATAGTAGAGACAGAAACGAGCCGCGAGTTTTCCATGCTAGGACAACAGATCGTAAAAGACTTAAACGTGCCAAGTGGAAGTCTTTTGTTGTGGACTCAGGAGCATCTCAGCATATTTGCAACGATCGAAGCTTGTTTATTTCTTTCGAAGAGGAAATTGGTAATGTACATTTAGCCAATTCACAAGTCTTGCAGTCGCTTGGCAGGGGTACTGTTAAACTTGACTCTTTAAACATTACAATAGCGAACTGCATTTACTGCCCATCAGTGGACAATTTATTATCAGTAAGGTGTTTTGCTCGTCAAGGCATAACTGTGCGTTTCTTAAAGTCAATGTGTGAGTTTTTCGATGGGAACAAACGTCTATTATATGCCCGGGAATCTGATGGTTTATATAGACTGTATTTTCGCACCTACTCCCAATCGCCTATAAATTGCAGAGCAGCACAGTCAAGCCAGGGGTTGAGGAATGTAAGGCCACATTCCGGGTGTGTCCATGAGGCGCACAGAATTCTAGGACACCTGAATTTTGCTGATGTAATTAAGACAAAGAATATTGTTAATGGCCTCAACTTAAAACCATGTAAATTCTTTATGCAATGTCTATCTTGTTGCAAGAATAAGATTAAGGTTGCACGCAAGGGTAGGTGCTCAGATAGGAAAGTAACTGAGCCATTTGAGCGTGTACATTGTGATTTAGTTGGGCCACTCCCACCATCATTAGGAGGTTCTAAGTACTGGCTTACTCTGATAGACCAGTATAGTAGATATTGTTGGACTTATGCAATAGCTGAGAAGTCCCAAGCATTTGAGAAGTACAAAGTTTTTTGCAACTGGGTAAAAACGCACTTTAACAAACCAATTAAGAACCTGTTTTCTGACTGGGGCGGGTAATTTGTTTCTGAGGATTTTGAGAATTTCCTGGAAGCGCAGGGGACTACTCATGAGTTATCTTGCCCCCGAAGTCCCTGGCAAAATGGGCTTGTTGAAGTTGTGCAGCGTGACCTACAGGCAGGGGTTAAAACGTATCTGCACGATGCTAATCTGCCCAAAGACTTTTGGGCTGAAGCGCTTAATGCCTTTTGTTATGTTAGAAATCGCAGTTATCATTCTGGTTTAGATGTCACCCCCTATGAAAAGCTGTTTAAAAAACGCCCTAATCTGAAATACCTACGCATTTGGGGTTCAGATGTAATTATGCATTATCCCGCTAAGCAGAAATTGGGTGAACGTAGTGTCCAAGGAAAATTAATGGGCTACCAGCAGGGGGCGTACAGAATTTACATACCAGCAACTGGCAAATTTCATATTACCAGAAGCATGATACAAACTGTAAATTGGAATGGAGTTGCTGTCTTCCAAGATACTGATGGTATAGATAATACTGAGGAAGAAGAGGAAGAAGCAGCAGCAGCAGCAGCAGGAAATGGTGCTTCTGAATTAATGGAAAAAGACAAAAAGTCTGTTGAATCTGATTTGTTTGATGATTTAAAGTCACAGGCACCCGAGGGGAAGTTAGATTCTCTTGAGTTTTCTGACTGTGAGCTTAGCCTACAGGCATCTCTTCAATCGGACAATGATTTACAACCTGAAACTAGTGGTTCACTTAGTCCCATTAAGTCTGAGGAGTCTGACTCTCCTTCCGGACTGAGACGTTCAGATAGAAAGAGACAGAAGCCACAACGTTTTGCAGATGAACATTTTAATACTGTGTATGCCAATAAGGCAGTTTTTGAGCCAAAAAGCTACAATGATGTTCAGAAATTACCTTAAACACACCAAAAATTATAGGTTGCAGTTTACAACATGTATTGACAAAGGTTTTGAAATTTTCTGCGATGCATCTCATGCAGTGGAACAAAATAATTGCAGGGGTGTCTCTGGTATGGTGTTTTGTTATAATGGTTGTCCATTTGAATGGAAGTCCCAGACACAAACCATTATTTGTCTCTCCACAACAGAGAGTGAATTATGTGCATGCGTTCAGGCCACTCGTGATGTAGAATGGTATCTGCAAGTATTTGCAGACCTACAGATGCAAGTAACACTACCAGTAAAAGTTTACCTTGATTCCCAGAGCGGACTTGCTATCCTGTGTTCAGAGACCAATACGCAGCGCACTAGAGTCTTAAGGTTACGTTTACAGTTTGTAAAGAAACTAATTGCTGACGAAATGATTGTATTTGAATATGTTCCAGGTGACAATCAAATTGCGGACATTTTTACTAAAGCACTTCCAAAGGTTACACATGAAAGACATGTACAAAGTATGCTTTATGTTTTTGTTCCACAATGATGAACCGCAGGGGAAATGTTGAATGGTTTATTTAAATGTAAAGGTTCATCATTGTTGCACCCGATGTGTATGTCTTTAAGGGGCCAGAGCAAGGGCCAGAGTAAGATAACGAGACCCAGCTTTACAGCTGTGAAGCATAGCAGGTGCTGCTGAGTTGTATTTGATTAAGGTGTGTCAGCATTTGGGTGTAGTATATAAGGAGCAGCACCTAGCTCTCCCATTACCCTGGGGGATGGGTTGGTGGTTGGGTCTGGTTTGGTTGTTAATGTATTTAGTGTAAAAGGAGTTTTTGTTTTTCTTATTAAAACCTTGTTTAAGTTATTTTTGAGTCCTTTCTTTTTAATGCATGGTCTCCCCAGCAAGCTCTCTGCAGCGTTACCATACTGCAAACAGCCAACAGTCGGCAGATTTGCACTCTCCCCATCACAGGGTCCGTCTATCAAAAGCAGTTAAGGCAGACCTAGAGGTATGGCTGGAGTTTTTGGACATGTACAACGGCATTTCATTATGGCAGGACAACCTATCGCTTCAGGCTGACTTTCAAGTACAATCTGACGCAGCGGGTTCTCTGGGGTTTGGCGTTTATTTCAGGGGACAGTGGTGCGCACAACCATGGCCTTCATCCTGGCAGGGAAAACCTATAACATGTGACCTTACCTTTCTGGGATTCTTTCCAATAGTGGTGGCAGTGCATTTGTGGGCAAAGGAGTTCAAAGACTGCCTGGTATGCTTCTGGACGGACAACCAGGCTGTGGTTTCCGTACTCTCAAGGCAATCCACGCGTTCCCCGAGGGTGGCAGCTCTACTGAAATCTTTTGTCCTTTTGTGCCTAAAACTAAACATTTATGTCTCAGCTAAGATTGTACCAGGAATTAATAACAATATCGCGGATGCTCTATCTCGCTTCCAGATGGATCGCTTCCGCTCGTTGGCGCCGGATGCACAGCAATTGCCTCAACCGTTTCCGGAGCACCTTTGGAGCCTTGGGAGCGAGAAGTCCTAAAGGGAGTATTAGCATCAGTGGCCCTATAAGAAGGCTTGGGCAGATTTCATGACATTTCGTAATAAAATAGGCTTTGCTATTCAGGACACACACACACACACACCCCGAAAAAAGCAGAGGTGCTGAAATACTTGGTGCATTTACGGGGATTGGGCCGCGCACCAAAGACCCTTAACATTCAGTCTTCAGCGATCTCTTTCTTTTGTAAGGCTCTGTACTCGGTAGATCCTTGCTCTGACTTCCTAGTACGGAAGGTGCTGGAGGGCTGGCGCAGGCTCCAGCCTCCCATCACAGATGGCGGGAGTCCCATAACCTTCGACATCCTGGGTCAAATCCATAAAAAACTAAGGTCTGTTTGTTGGTCGACGTACGAAGCACGCCTATTTCTGCAGTGTACTCTGTTGCCTTTTTTGCCGCCTTGCGCATTGGTGAGGTGGTGCGCAATGACCAGCCCAGTCATGTTGCATGGGGGATCCTGTTAAAGGACATGACATCATCTCGCTCAGACCTGGTTCTCCATATTCGGAGCTCCAAAACTGATCAGTTAGGAAAAGGGGCCTTAATTAGGCTTATAGCAACTCAAAAGAAGGGGCCATGCCCAGTAAAGGACACAAGACGATTCTTATACTTGATACAAAATGCCCCTGGCCCCTTTTTCATACATAAGGATGGCTCCCGCCTTACAAGGCATCAGTTTATGCGCTTCATGCGCAAGGCAATTGCTGCGTGCGGTCTTCCCCCTGTGGAATTTGCGGCTCATTCATTTCGGATCGGGGCAGCCACTACAGCAGTACACTTAGGCCTCCCAGCCGAAAGGATAAAGGATTTGGGGCGGTGGAAATCAGCCGCCTTTAAAGGGTATGTTCGGAGACCTTTATGATGGTATTCACCCCCCGACCCCTCCTTGTTATGCTCTCTTTCTTTTAGGTGACGTGGCTGTGCGTATCTGGATCATTGGCCATAGTATCGGACACTGGGCCAGAAATCATGCTGTTAGCCGGGGTCAGGGAGGTGCGCTAGATCTGCCAAAGAACATGGAGTTATCCTGAATTACTCGCCGTGGAATGCGTTGGGCAGAATTTCTACCGGCAGTAAAGGCTAGAGTCGCCAAAGATGGCCCACCGGATGCCCTTGTCATTCAGCTGGGGGACAACGATTTGGCTTATAGGAAGGGCGTGGATTTAATGTGGAACATTTACAACAATTTTGATGAATTGAAAAACTCTTTCCCAAGGCTAGTCATAATTTGGTCTTTCCTGTTAAAAAGATGCACATGGAGGGATTGCAGATGCCCTATTGCTATTAACAAGTCCAGAAAAATACTGGAACGCTCGGTGGCGCGTAGAGTGGCGACGCTGGGGGGACGGGTCATTGACCACCCCAACATTCAATTCAGCAAGGCGACCCTCTACCGCGGGGATGGCGTACATCTTTCCAATGACGAGAACAATGTTTGGCTAGCTGACATTTCTGCAGGGATTAGGCATTGCTTGCAGGTCTGAGGGTGCTGGCGGTGAGCTTTGCTCGAGTGGCGGTTAGGCATTGGTCAGGGTATTGTTATGTAGATGAATGGGGGGAGGAGCACCATCAACTCCCCCGGTTGCAAAGGGTAGTCTGGTAAAGGACTCCGGGGGGCGTGGCCCCATCCAAAGCTTATGGAGGCCAGGGCCCAAGGCACGCCCCCGAGTGGTGACCCCCAGGGGAGTGCCTAGTTGATGTGTATCAGCAGGGCTCCCCCTGCTGGTGTTAACCCTTCCCGGCCTCTCAGGCAGACAGTCTGAAGCCGGATAGTTGATTAGGACCAATGCCTAAGCCAATACTGCTCATCACCTGTAACCAATAAAGTTGTGGCCAATTTTAGCCCATTAACCTTAACTATGGTGTCTCGTGTCTTTATTTCTACTGGTGGGAGGGGTGAACTCGCCACGCAATTCCAATTTCTAACAAAAGCATTAAAGGCCAAATCAATAGCCTTCAGACGGGAATACCCAGTGGGGATTTCCTTCAATTTCAAAGGAAAAAGAAGACGATTTGAGACATTTGAGGAAGCAGATATGTTTTGGAGGAAGTATCGAGGAGAATAGGAGGAGGGAAAAGCGAAGTAAGAAATGAGGAAGGAAAAAAGGGAGAACTATTGGATGAGGCGGAAGAAGAGAGAGCTCAGCAAAGGGTGGAAGGATAAAGAACTAATCAGACCAATAACTATTACAAGTCTCTTCTCCTTTACCACCACAGATAACTTAAACTCTTTCTACTAACTTTATAATTTTTTAACTAATAAAGTATGAAATTTAAATTGTTGTCTTGGAACGTAAATGGTTTAAACAATAGGAGGCAAAGGCAGAAAATAGAACGTATCTTAGAGAGGCAGAAGTGGGACCTTGCTTGTTTACAAGAAACCCACATCAATACTAAGCATAAAAGATTAGTAAAACCAAAGTTAGGGGAAGAATTCATCACATGTGATGTAAGAAAAAAAGGGGGGGTTGTAATGTATCTTAAAAGCAAATACGAACCAGAATTGTTATATGAAGATAAAGAGGGGAGGATTGTAATAGTCAAAATATCACTAGAGGGGGAACCAATTGTGGTAGCGGGAATCTATGGATCAAATAAAATAAAATCAGAATTCTATGTTAAAGTAAGATCATCATCATTATTATTATTAATGAAATGTTTATTAAGCTTTTTTAGAATAGTACAGTAAAAATGAAAAAGGAAGTAGAAAAATACAAAATAAATACAGTTAAAAACACGCATATTTTCTGTTACATATTTTCCTTTAACTTATTTCCCGGACCTCCTCATACCTCCCTTTTTTGTATTCCGCTTCAATTTATTGGTTCTGCAAATCCTTACCATTAAATTTTAACCCATTTATAACCCTTTTTTCATATTCTCTTAGAGCATTACAGCTGGAAACCCCTTTAATTGCTATCCAACATCATTCTATAATTCATTAATTTTACAATATTTCTGTAGATAGTCTTTAAATTTCTTCCAATCTTCTTCCACCGACTCCTCTCCCTGGTCTCGGATTCTGCCAGTCATTTCTGCCAATTCCATATAGTCCATCACCTTCATCTGCCATTCTTCCAAAGTGGGTAGATCTTGTGTCTTCCAATACTTTGCAATGAGTATTCTTGCTGCTGTTGTAGCGTACATAAAAAAAGTTCTGTCCTTCTTTGGCACCAATTGGCCGACGATGCCCAGAAGAAAGGCCTCTGGTTTCTTCAAGAAGGTATATTTAAATACCTTTTTCAGTTCATTATATATCATTTCCCAGAAAGCCTTAATTCTTGGGCACGTCCACCAAAGGTGAAAGAACGTACCTTCAGTTTCTTTACATTTCCAACATTTATTATCGGGCAAATGGTAGATTTTTGCGAGCTTGACTGGGGTCATGTACCACCTGTATATCATTTTCATAATATTCTCTCTTAAGGCATTACATGCCGTAAACTTCATACCTGTGGTCCATAACTGTTCCCAGTCAGCAAACATGATATTATGTCCAACATCTTGCGCCCATTTAATCATAGCAGATTTCACCGTTTCATCCTGGGTATTCCATTTCAACAGCAAGTTATACATTCTTGACAAATTCTTAGTTTTGGGTTCTAACAGTTCTGTTTCTAATTTTGATTTTTCCACCTGGAAGCCAATTTTCTTGTCCAAATTATATGCCTCCATTATCTGATAATAATGAAGCCAATCTCGCACTTTGTTTTTTAATTTCTCAAAACTCTGCAATTTCAATTTGTCTCCTTCTTGTTCCAAAATTTCCCAACATTTCGGCCATTTGTCCTCCATATTGAGCTTTTTCTGGGCCTTTGCCTCCATCGGTGACAACCACCTTGGAGTTTTATTTTCCAGTAAGTCCTTGTATCTTATCCAAACATTAAACAATGCTTTCCTGACAATATGATTTTTAAATGCTTTGTGTACTTTGACCTTGTCATACCATAAATATGCATGCCATCCAAATACGTTGTTAAAACCTTCTAAATCCAGAATGTCTGTATTTTCAAGAAGTAGCCATTCTTTCAACCAGCAAAAAGCTGCTGATTCATAGTAAAGTTTAAAGTCTGGCAGAGCAAATCCAACTCTTTCCTTTGCATCAGTTAATATCTTAAATTTTATTCTGGGCTTCTTGCCCTGCCAGACAAATCTAGAAATATCTCTCTGCCACTTCTTGAAACAATCCATCTTATCCACAATTTGCAATGTCTGAAACAAAAACAACATTCTAGGCAATACATTCATTTTTATCACAGCAATACGACCCAACAGTGAAAGCTTCAAATTTGACCAAATTTCTAAATCTTTTTTCACTTCCGTCCAACATTTTTCATAATTATCTTTAAATTAGTTCCCATTTTTGGCTGTCATATTAATCCCCAAGTATTTCACTTTCTTAACCACAGTCAAGCCTGTCTCATTCTGAAACCTCTCTCTTTCAATCGGTGTTAAATTTTTCTCTAAAACCTTAGTTTTTAGCTTGTTCAGTTTAAATCCTGCCACTTGACCAAATTCTTGAATTAATTCTAAAACCCTTTTAGTACTAGATTCTGGCTCCTGTAACGTCAATACTAAGTCATCTGCAAATGCTCTCAGTTTGTACTGTTTGGCTCCGACCTGTATACCTTTAACCAGCCGGTCCCTTCTAATCATATTCAGCAAAACCTCCAGGACCGATATAAAAAGCAGTGGGGAGATTGGGCACCCCTGTCGTGTCCCTTTTTCTATCTTAAATTCTTCCGTCACCACATTATTTACAATTAGTTTAGCCTTTTGTTCAGAGTATATTGCACCTATACCATTTTCAAAACCTTGGCCTACCCCCATCCCCTGTAGGTTCTTCTTCATAAAACTCCAAGAGATATTGTCAAAAGCTTTCTCCGCATCCACAAATATCAGAACTGCTTTAGTGTTTATATTCACTTCTAGTTTTTCCAAAATATCAATTATATTCCTCAAATTATCAGACAAGTGTCTTCCTGGGAGAAAGCCCGCTTGGTCTTTATGAATCTCTTCCATCAAAACTTTTTTCAATCTCTTGGCCAAAATGTCTGCAAAGATTTTATAATCCACATTAAGTAACGATATAGGGCGGTAGTTCTTAAGCTGAGTCTTTTCAGTCTCTGTTTTCGGTATAAGTGTAATATATGCCTCTTTCCACGACTCTGGTGCCCTTTTGCCTTCCAAAATTTCATTGCAGACTTCCTTCAAAGGTTGCAATAACCACTCTTTCAAGGATCTATAATATCTAGAAGTCAGCCCATCCGGTCCTGGAGATTTACCCAGTTGCATATTTTGAATGGCACCTTCCACTTCCTGTTCAGATATTTTATAGTTCAACATTAATTTACTTTCTTGAGAGATTTTTTGTAGTCCATTTGTCTTCAAAAAATGGTCTATGTCCATTTCTTTCTGTGGCCCTTGCATGTACAATTGTTTAAAGTACCTCTGGAAACAGTTTCTAATCTCAATTGGGTTATGTATATTCTTTCCTTCCACTTCTAAGTTTGTAATAGTGTTTAATTTTTGTCTTTTTTTCATTTGCCAGGCCAACAATTTCCCACATTTATTAGCTGATTCAAATGTTTTTTGTCTCATTTGTTTAATTTTCCATTCTATTTCCTGATTCATCATTTTCATGTATTGTACTTGGTATAATTTTATTTCTCTCAGAATCTCCTGAGACTTTGGTTTTGCTCTCAATTTCTTCTCGCTTTCTTTTATTTTCTCCAAAATTTTATTTTTCTTCTCATTCTGACTTCTCTTCTTTATTGCATTCTGTAGTATCAAAAACCCTCTCTTGACCGCTTTGCTTGCGTCCCAGATTACTCTTTTTTCTACATTAGTGTTCATATTTATTTCAAAATAGTCTCTCAAAGTTTTTTGGGCCTTTTTATATACTTCTTCATCTCTAAATAAGGTGTCATTCATCCTCCTTCTGAAGGATCCGGTTGATATTTGTTTCATCTCCATCCTTACAGCGTTATGGTCGGAGCAGGTTTTTGGGCAGATTTCTACTTTCTTTATCTTTGGTGCCATTCCTCTAGTTATCCATATTTGGTCAATTCTAGTCCATGTCATCTTGGCTTCAGAAAAGAAGGTTCCCTCTCTTCCCAAGGGGGTTCTTTGTTCTCCAAATGTCAACTAAGTCCAAATTGTCTGTCATCTCAAAAAATGTTTTCGGCAGTCTACCATCCTTGGTAACTACCTGTCTTTGTGCCTTATCCATGTTTGTAGATACTACTCCATTCATGTCCCCCATCAAAATCAAATTGTAATCCAAATAGTCCAGTAAAGTCTCGTGCAACTTTTTAAAGAATTCAGATTTCCCCTCATTCGGTGCATAAATTCCTACAATCAAAAATTTCTCTCCTTGTACTTGAATTTCAATTGCCAGAAATCTGCCTTGTTCATCTTTAAAGATTAATTTCGGTAATAGTCTCTCCTTTGCATATATCACAACTCCTCTTTTTTTAACTTTGTCAGATGAGATAAACTCCTGTCCCAATCTTTTATTAATCAGTAGTTTCCTGTGTAGCCTTGTTATATGTGTTTCTTGTAAACAAATCAAGTCCAATTGCTCTTTTTTTAGTAGATGAAAAACACTTTTTCTCTTTTGAGGGGAGTTCAAACCATTACAATTCCAACTTAACAGTTGCAGAGCCATGATGGGGTTACTTCACTTTACCTCCAACCGCACCGAGTGTCTGTTCTTGTTCTGTAGATGGTGTCTCTTTCTCTGGGCCGTGCAATCCAAAAGATAAATTTGCTATGTCTAGTATGCCTTTTGGCTCTTCTCCAGATTCCACTTCTTTCTGTAGGTCTTCTTCGTGATCATTCAAGAACCTGTCTTTATCATTGACTGATTTTATTTTTATCTTTTTTCCTTTGTATTTAAAAGACAGGCCTTGAGGAAATTCCCACCTGAAAAGAATTCTATTTCTTTTCAACAGGGCAACAAGATCTCCGTAGTTAAGCCTTAAGTCCAGAAGATGTTTTGGGATGTCCTTAAATATCACAACACTTGAGTCATGAATTTCCAAAGTCTTTTGATAGTGCAAATTCAAAATTTTGTCTCTCTCTTCTTTTGTTCGAAAAGTAATCAAACAGTCCCTCACCTTGTTCCTACTTTGTCCTCTTCCAAGTCTAAATGCATTCACTATCTTAAATTCTTCCTTCCCCAAGTCCTGTTGCCAAAAATCTGTAAATTCCTGTGTAAGAAAATCAGCCAGGTTATCTTTCTCCCATTCTGGTACAGCCCTGATACTTAAATTTCTTTGTCTCTCTTTCAATTCAATCATAGACAATGTCAAATCGTGGTCCTCCAATTTCTTATATACTGGTGGTATCTTCTCTTGAATGGCAGTTGCGATATCTTTTGCTTCTTCGGCTATCTTTCGGGTCGAAGCAGATTCCTGTAGTAATTTTTCAATAGACTCTGTGTTGGTGTTCACCTTCTATCCCAAATTATTAATACTTGTGGTATTCAGATCAATTTTACCTGATGCTTCAGCTACTTGTTTATTTGTCTCAGCTACCTGCTTAGCTAAATTTCCCAAAGATTCATTAATTTTTCCAAGTGCATGTGCCAAAACGTCTTCGGATGACATAACTTTTGGTTTGACCTGTGGGAGTACGGGCCCTGATGTTCCAGATGCTCCAGATGTTGAAGCCCTTCGCTGCTGCGCTGTGTCTGTCTGATAAGGTCTGCCAGACCTAGTAGTTTTTTCCTGCGCCAGCTCTATCTTTCCTTTCCCATCTGCCATAACACTCACATGAGAATTCAAGGTCGCTTCCACAGTTGAAAGTTGTATTGGAATGGAATTTTCCTCTAATCCAATTGTTATTGTAACAATGTCCAGCCTCCTCTAGGGGGACACAGTAACAGCCAAGACTTGCAACTTTTAAGAACAAAGATGATCTTTATAAGTCCCCCAATTCACTTAAAGGCAACAGTTTCAGTGCATCTAAACAGTTACTTTAAATCCAGAAAAAGTCCAGAAACACTGTATCACCTTCTGCAGAGTTAGCTGTCAAAAATCCTCTGCTTACTGATAGGCTTTCCGCTGAACAGCATTCCTTGTCTGGGGGCAGTCCGTTCCCAGGTTTTAAGCAGCAGATTTTAGCTTCCTTTGCCCTTTTTTTTTTTGGCAGGTAAATACAACTCAAGCCTTCCCCCCTCGTCTCCTGCAATCCGGAGGGGAGACCACTTTCCAGATGTTAAGATTTAGACCTTTTTTCCAAACGTCTTTCTATGTTTCCGCTTTACAGTCTCTTTGCTTTGATTCTGTTTACAAGAAAGGAAGGCAGACTTCCTGGTTATACCTTCCCGCTTCGGTACTGAATTAACTGTTTTTTCTCCTTTTAAATCCAATTTGATTTAGTCCTACTCACAGGTAGTTGTTTTCAAAGTCCAATTGTCCCAGGAAAAAGTCAGCACTCTCCGCTAACAGCTGTGCGGCTTCACTCCGTGGAAGAAGCAGACGACTCTCAGCACCGCGCCACTCACCCCGTCCCGCTCCGGAGCCCTTAAAAAGGGTCCCTTTGCAACTTGGGGGGGGGGCGCAAATGGTGCCCGCCGAGTCCCCACGTTCACAGGCTTCCTCCGCCTGTGATTTTTAAAGAGTCCCCGCTTTGCCACAGCGGTAAGACCCGATCCCACGGAGCTGGTCCCTCCGAGACTCAGAGGGAATCTGCCATTAGCGATGGCGCTGACCTGGAAGTGTAGGATCATTATTAAAGTAAGATCATTATTAATTGAATATATAGATGTGAGAATTATTGTGTTAGGGATTTAAATGGAGTAAAGGAACCAGAATTGGACAGATCGCAGAAGAGAGGGGGAAATGAAGGGAAGCTGCCAAAAAGTTTTGTGGAAATGGTAAGGATCTTTGATTTAGTGGATATATGGAGATATAAATATCCTGTCCAAAAGGAGTTCACATATTTCTCAGAACCAAAAAATTTGTATAGTCAAATCGACAGTATATGGATTACTAAGGATATGACAATTAAAGCAGAGAATGCCGAAATATTACCAAAAACACTTACAGATCACAATCCAGTATCATTAACTCTTAAAGGAAAAGAGGAGAAAGGGGGAAAAAGGTGGAGAATGAATGTTTTCCTATTAAAAAACCAAAAAGTAATACAAGGAGCCAGAAAGTTGATGAAGAAATATTTTGAAAACAACTGGAGGAAAGGGACAGATGTAAAAACAGTGTGGGATGCTGGGAAGGCAGTTGTTAGGGGATATTTCATACAACAAAACTCAATAGCATATAAGAATAAAGAAAAAAAGAAAATGGAGCTTTTAGAAGAAATTAAAAGGAAGGAAAAATTGGCCTATGCAAGCAAAAATAAAGAGAAATTAAATCAATAAATTAAATTACTGAGAGTAGAATACAATAAAATTATAGAACAGGAGGTAGAACAACAAATCAAATTTTGGAAATATAAAAATTTTGAATGGGCAAATAAACCAGGCAAGATCCTTCCCTGGCAATTAAAGAAACAAAGAAATGAAAAATTAATAAATAAGATAAAAGTAGAAGAGAGGACAATAAGGGATATTACAGAAATTAAAAAAGAATTTGAAAAATATTATAAAAAATATATCAGAAAGATGACGTGTCAATAGAAAAAATAGAGGAATATATAAAGAAAAATAAATTAATAGAGATAGCAGAAGAAGACCATAAATTATTAAATGAACCAATATCAACCGTAGAAATTAAGGAATCGATTCAAAAATTAAAAATAGGGAAATCCCCAGGTCCAGACGGCATACCAGCAGAATACTGTTAAATGAATTAATCGACCCACTAAAAGAAGTAATAGAGGAAGCAGTAGAGAAGGGGAATATTCCAGACTCTTGGACCCAAGCGTATATAACACTCCTGCCGAAACAAGGTATGGACTTGGAATCTGTCTCAAATTATAGACCCATTTCGTTGTTAAATTCGGATTATAAAATTTATATGCAGGATTATTGGCTAACAGGTTGAAAAAAATAATAGGAAAAATAGTACATAAAAATCAGGCCGGATCTGTGGAAGGAAGACAAATAAAGGATAATATTAGAAATATAATAGACATAATGGAATATCTACAAGTAAGAAGAGATAAACAAGCAGCCCTGATTTCAATTGATGCGGAGAAGGCTTTCGATAAAATCTCATGGGAATTTATGAAAAAACTATTAAAAGAATTGTAAAAAATTCCAAAAAGGTATAAATGCAATATATAACCAACAGAAAGCAAAAAAATATTATTAATGGAAAGTTTGGAGAAGAAATTAATATATTTAAAGGTACAAGTCAAGGATGCCCCCTATCCTCAATGTTGTTTATAAAAGTATTAGAGGTTCTATTAAAGAAAATAAGGCAGGACAACCAAATAAGAGGAATAGCAGTTGGTAAAAAAAGATATAAGTTAAGAGCCTTTGCAGATGATGTTATGATCACAACAGAAAATCCCCTACAATGCACACCTAGAATATTGGAATGTATAAACGAATATGGCAGATTAGCAGGATTCAAATTAAACTATGGGAAAACCAAAATATTACTGAAAAATATGGAAGAAAAAGATAAAGTGAAATTACAGGATTGGAAATTAAAAAGAAAATAAGGTATCTTGGAATAAATTCCAAAATCATGTGTCAGGGAACTGCCATCGGAAGAACAGGAGGTGAAAGGGCTCACAGAGGTTGGGAGAGACTTATCAGCTGAGGAGGGAACCAGCAGGGGGAGAGAAGGAGCTCCAAGGGAAAGTGAGTCGGAGGGATGGCTCAGAGACACTTCCAGCGAAAACAGTGGGGAGGTTTCAGGACCTCCTATAGGGACACCCACTCCTCGCCGGAAACTGTCGCGCCGAGAGTCCAGAAGGCGCGTTTCCGTTAAGGAGCTTTTATGCTGGAAGAAATTCCGTAAACGCCCACTGTCGGATTCTACCAGCGACTGATGGAGCCATGCTTAAGGAGCTCCGTTACAGACAGAGGTTTGTGGACTTAGCCAAACTCTGAGGGACTTGGAATTTCACGCACAAGCAGCTCATCGTCCCATCACAGCAATCCGACAGACCCTGAAGGCAGCTTGTGCAGAGAGGCATCATGAGCAACCCAGCCGGAACCGGAGAAGCGGGAGGAGCTGGAGCGGGTCCAAGCCTGGAAGAAAGGTACCGGGTGTTGGAGGTCCAGCTAGCGCTGCAAACGGCGAGGCTCGAGGAGAGGAGGGCGCAGGATGCAGAAAAGGCAAAAGGCTCCCCACTGGCAAGAAAGATGCCAGGATTGGTGCAGAAGTTTGGGGGGGATCCCAGGAACTATCAAGCCTTTAGGACAGAGATGCAGTATGCTCTCAATCTGCAGTTTGACGACTTTCCCGACGAGGAATCGCGAGTGGCGTTTGTGGTTGGCCATCTCGAAGGGGGGGCGAGAGACTGGGTTAGACCCCTGATGGCAGGGAATAATGACGTCCTGAAGGACACGAGGAAGTTTTTTCGCGCCATGGACCTGATGTTTTCCAGCGACATTGAGCAGGGAGTGGTGCGCAGACAGTTGATGGCTTGTAAACAGGGGAGCCGATCTGTCCGTGAGTACTGGACTGAGTTTACCATGTTGATACATAAATTGGGGTGGGATCTATCGGCGGAACCCATTCAAATGCTATTCGAAGAGGGGCTTTCTTCGGCGGTGAAAGACGAACTTTCCTGGGCGCCCAGGGCGGAGTCTATGGACCAGCTGACCAAATCAGTGCTGACCATTGGAGCGCGCCAGGAGGCGAGAGCCTTGGAGAAGCGGGAAGGGAAAGGGGAGCGTTGGAGGGATTTCCGCATTCCAGAGATTCCGGAGCCAACTTTCCCGCCAGGAGAGCCGATGGAAATTGGAACAGCGCGCGCAGTTTCAAATCCCAGTGAAGGGCGGAAGAAGGAGGGGAAGAGCGCCAAGAAATGTTATCTCTGCCAGCAGCCAGGTCACTTTGCCAGAGTCTGCCCGCAAAGAAAGGAATGGCAAGGGATGGCGGGAGCTGTTGGGGGAAAGGAGGAGGAAGTCCAGGAGCAAGTAAAAGCCAACGCCTGGCTGACACCGTCAGGGCACAGCAGCCAGGCCAAGGAGCAGTAAAAGTGCCCACGCCGGAACCTCCAAGACCAGCCCTAGTGATAGAGGTGTTGCTAGAGCTGCCAAACGGACACCCACTAAAGATAAATGCACTATTGGACTCAGGCAGCTCCTGTAATTTTATGAGTAAGGAGTTTGAAGCTGAACACCAGATACAGACAATCCCTTTAAGTAGCCCCCTGCAGGTGACCACGATCGATGGGAGGGAGCTGTTGGGAGGAGAAGTTAGCCTACAGACCGTCCCAATGGTAATGAGGGTGGCCAGGCACACCAAAGAATAGCGTTCAATGTGGCCACCTTGGGAGGGGCTCCCATTATTTTGGGAATGAGCTGGCTAGCGTTGCATGATCCGCTAGTGGGCTGGCATCAGAGAGTGGTCTCCTTTGGGTCAGCTCATTGCCTGGAACACTGCAAAGAGGGGAAGGCTCCGGAAGGGGCAAAAGCCTGTCTAGCAGGGACGGAAGTAACGGACAAAGGGAAGGTGCCCAAACAATACACTGACCTGAGCAATGTCTTCAGCGAAACGGAAGCAGACAAACTACCACCGCATAGAGCCTTTGACTGCCAAATCAATCTAGTCCCTGGGGCCCAGCTCCCAGTGGGCAAGCTGTACGCCATGTCAGACAGGGAAATGCAGGAGTTAAGGGAGTTTATTGATAAAAACCTGAAGCGAGGTTTCATCAGAGAGTCCAGAGCGGTGGGGGGCAGCCCAGTGTTTTTTGTGGACAAAAAAAACACGGATAAACCGAGACTTGTAGTGGACTACCGGGCCCTAAATGCAGTGTCGGAACCAGTGGCTTTCCCCATGCCCAGAATTGATGACATTTTGACCAGGGTGAGGGAGGGAAAGATTTTTACTAAACTGGACCTGAGGGGGGCATACAACCTGATACGGATAAGGAAGGGGGATGAATGGAAAACCACCATGTTCACCCCTTTGGGGGCTTTTGAATATCTCGTTATGCCCTTCGGATTACAAGGAGGCTCAGCATGTTTTCAATCGTTCATGAACCACGTCCTGGGACCTCTGCTCTACAAGAATTGCGTGGCCTTCCTAGATGACGTGTTAGTATATTCAGAGATTGAGGAGCAGCATGTAAAGGATGTCAGGGAAGTGTTGAGCCAACTGCAAGCAAACCAGCTGTGGGTGAAATTGGAGAAGTGTCAGTTTCACACCAAGGAGGTGGAATTCCTGGGGTACCGCTTGTCAGACAAGGGATTAGCCATGGATCCAGGCAAGGTCCAGGCGGTGCTGGAATGGAAGACACCGAAAACGAAAAAGGATGTGCAAAGATTCTTAGGGTTTGGGAACTTTTATCGTAAGTTCATCAAGAACTTTGCCCACTTAACGGCTCCCATTACGGACTGTCTCAGCAGCAAGAAGAAATTTGTTTGGACGGCGGAGGCGGAGCAAGCATTTGAAGAATTGAAAAAGGCATTCGCTTCGGAAGAACAGCTCCTGCATGTGGATTTACAAAAACCAATGAGAGTGGAAACTGATGCATCAGACCGGGCGGTGGGGGCGGTGCTTCTTCAGCCGGGGAAGAGTAAGTCGGCGTGGAGACCGTGTGCCTTCTTCTCGCGTAAGCTAAACAAATCCGAGAGGAACTACACGGTATATGACCGAGAACTACTCGCCATTCACGAAGCGTTCCGGAGATGGAGACACTTACTAATTGGTGCACAACATAAGGTGCAAGTGTGCACGGACCACAAGAATTTAGAGTATTGGAGAACGGCACGAGTGCTCAACCAACGACAAGTGAGGTGGGCCCAGGAGTTCTCCAAATTCCATTTTGAAATTTGCTATGTGCCAGGTCCAGAAAACGTCAGGGCGGACGCTCTCTCACGCAAACCTGAATATTTGGAGGGGGAGGGAGCACCCGAAGAGAGACATATCATCCCAGAGGACCGCTGGGTGTGTGGGGCGGCATTGGTGGGGCAAAGGGAACTGGTAGAGGGAACGGAGAATGATGAATACGCCCAGAATAAGCTTAGATGTCTAAGGAGAGAGGGAGAAAACCCCGGAGGTTTTGAAGAAAGAAATGGGGCATTGTATTACAAAGGGGCACTATATATACCCGAAGGGGAATTGAGAGGGAGAGTACTCAAACAGCTGCACGACAGCCCCACAGCGGGGCATTTTGGGCAACACAAGACCATGTGGTTGGTTACCAGGGAATTTTGGTGGCCCAAGGTGAGGGAAGATGTACGGGAGTATGTAAGAGGGTGTGACCAATGCCAGCGAGCCAAAGGAGAAAGGCGGGCGCCGGCGGGGTTATTAGAACCGTTACCCACACCAGAACGACCGTGGGAGGCGGTATCGATAGATTTTATGACTGATCTGCCGAAATCCAAGGGGAAAACCACCATCCTGGTCGTAGTAGACCTGTTGACTAAGATGTGCCACTTTGTAGCTTGCTCACATGCAGTCACGGCGGAAGAGACAGCGAAATTGTTTGTAGAACATATTTTTAGGCTGCATGGCGCCCCCTTGAGGGTGGTCTCAGACAGAGGCAAACAATTCACTGCACGTAGAGGTCAATTTTTCGACTGCCAGGCACCCTGAAACCAACGGGCAGGCGGAGAGAGCAAACGGTATCCTCCAACAATACCTGAGGTGTTATGTCAATGACAGAGAGAACGATTGGGTCGAAAAGTTGGCGCTGGCGGAATTTGCCTACAATAATGCGGAGAATGTGTCCACCGGGATGAGCCCCTTTTTGGCTAATTATGGGTGCCACCCCAGGGCATTTCCAGGGGGAGGAGGGGAGAGATGGAGCGTCCCGGCCGCCGAACAGTTTGTAGAAGAAATGGATCCATCGTCAACTCCAACTCAACTTAGAAAGGGCCAAAGAAGAATATAAGAGGCAGGCAGACAAGAGCAGAAGGGAAGGGGAAACCATAAGGGTGGGGAGTCAGGTGTGGCTGTCAACCCAAGGGTTGCCGTTCAAGGGGGGTTGCAAGAAATTGAGACCCAAAAGATTGGGACCATTTGAGGTCATTCAACAGGTCAACCCAGTGGCTTTCAGACTCCGGTTACCGAACCACATGAAACTGCACCCAGTATTCCACAGGTCATTACTGTCACCGTATAGGGGGGAAGGTGAAGGGGTTTCCACACGGGGACCAGTCTTAGAAGAGAGGGAAAGCAGCAACCATGTGGCGGAAATCATCGACTCCAGGTGGAAGGGTAATCAGGTGGAGTATTTGGTAGCGTGGGAAGGGGAACCGGAGTCAGAAAACGCCTGGGTGACGGCAGAGGAGGTCAATGACGAGATTTTGATCGAAACATTCCATCAAAGGTTCCCCAGGAAACCTCAGCCAGTAGCGAGGTTCCGGAGGGAGTACTTTGGCACCACCGACGAGGAGGAGGAACTGGAAGGATTCACGGAATCGGAGTTGGAAGAAGGAATAGACTCCGATGAGGAGGAGTACTTAGAAACCAGAAACAGCAACCGGTGGAGGGAAATGTTCGAGACTTCGGAAGATGAGGGAGGTTCTTTCAGGGGTTTTGCTCCCTCGCCGCCCGCAGAGGAGGGGAGGGGAGGGGGTGAAGGGGACCCTGGAGGGGAGGTGGATGTCAGGGAACTGCCATCGGAAGAACAGGAGGTGAAAGGGCTCACAGAGGTTGGGAGAGACTTATCAGCTGAGGAGGGAACCAGCAGGGGGAGAGAAGGAGCTCCAAGGGAAAGTGAGTCGGAGGGATGGCTCAGAGACACTTCCAGCGAAAACAGTGGGGAGGTTTCAGGACCTCCTATAGGGACACCCACTCCTCGCCGGAAACTGTCGCGCCGAGAGTCCAGAAGGCGCGTTTCCGTTAAGGAGCTTTTATGCTGGAAGAAATTCCGTAAACGCCCACTGTCGGATTCTACCAGCGACTGACGGAGCCATGCTTAAGGAGCTCCGTTACAGACAGAGGTTTGTGGACTTAGCCAAACTCTGAGGGACTTGGAATTTCACGCACAAGCAGCTCATCGTCCCATCACATCATGGGAAGAAGCTTTTATCACCCTGATACCCAAGCAAGGAATGGACCCAAATTTAATTAGTAACTATAGACTGATATCATTATTAAACAATTATAAGATATTTGCTGACATTCTTGCAAATAGGTTAAAAAAAATACTTAATGAAATCATACACTAAGACCAGGCATAGGCAAACTCAGCCCTCCAAATGGTTTGGGACTACAACTCCCATCATCCCTAGCTAACAGGACCAGTGGTCAGGGATGACAGGAGTTGTAGTCCCAAAACATCTGGAGGGCCGAGTGAGTCAAGAATGGATAAAAAAGCAATTTTGATGCTGGTAGATGCCGAAAAAGCCTTTGACAATATATCCTGGAAATATATGGAAAAAAACTATTGAATCTATATAGCCCAAGCTGCTGCGAATAGGTGCAAATTCAAACCTGGGTCTGGCTGGAACCCAGAGAGCACCATGGTGGCCAGGGGAAGGTGCCAACAGCCAAAACAAACATGGTGTGGCTCCGGGGGGGGGGAGGAAGGAGCCACCGCACCAGGCCACAAGTGCCACCCACCCTTGGACCAGGTAAGTAGCCGTTTCAGGACCTTCTCACCTGTTTTGAAAGTCTCAGGGTTTTTCATTATTCCTTCATTTAATCTCTATCGATATGGTGTATTTCTCTCCCCTCTCATAGTCATCATTATTGATTTATGGTCTGATAATGTTTTTGGTTGGATCTTTGCCTCCTTTAATCTATTCATCTAATCTTTAATCTTGAGATCCACAACTTGCTAATTTGTCCTGCAGAGTGCTTTGAGTTGGGATGAAATGACAACTCCCAATCTAACAGGTATTTGAATCTCCAAGTGTCCACCAAGTCCATTGCCAACCCCATTAAAAAAAATAATGGGTAGTTTCCCTCTTTTGACACCTTTCCCCTCAAGGTTCTATCATAATCCAATGAAACTACACCATTAAAATCACTCATAATAATTGTATTCCCATTGTCTCAAACAGCTTTTCTTATGATTGTTTAAATAACTATTTATTTCATTCATTTGGTGTGTAAATTCCCACTATTAATATCCTTTCTCTTTCTACCAAGGTGGAGGGCACTTGTCAGCACCTGTAGAGGTGATAAAGATGACGAATCAAGAAGTGGGAGATGGAGATGCATTTGGGACAACGCTGGGTTCTATAGCCTCTCTCTGTTTGAAATAAAAAAGGACTGTAAGAAAGTTTTCCTTGTCTTTATACTTTCCTGGGTGACCAGACAGGAGCCGCTGACAGCATCCTGACAATAAGACAATATTTTTTGCTTTAAAATATTAGTCAAAAATGGTCTTATACATGGATGGTGAGTATTTTAAAAAATATCAAAGTTGTTCTGTTTGGTGTTTTAAATATTGATTTCTTAATTTTGGGTTCAAAAAAATAGGGGTCATCTTATACATGGGGGCGTCTTATACATGAAAAAATACGGCAATTCTTTAGCTCTCTAAAAACCTTGCGTCCAAATAAAAGAGGTAGAGAATCCCAAACTCATGGCAACCAACTGCATTTCACGCTTCCATGAGTTTGGGCCCATATCTTCTTATTTAACAATAATCTTCTGTGCTGTGTCTTAATGTGAGTCTCTTGTAAGCAAGTAACATCTAATTTCTGTCTCCTAAAAATAAAGTACTACTTTATTTCATTTGGTTTTATCATTCAGTCCATTTACATTTACATTCCATGAGAGAAATTTTAACTCCATTTTAAAATCTACTTATTAAATCACTAATTCAGTTTTATTCTTCTTGTGTTATATTCCCCTTTAGTTGCTATCCTCTTCCGCCAGCTTGTCAGCAGCTGAGTCACCCAGTTATTTATTGTATTTCCTCCAGAATGCATCTGCCTCCCTTGTAAATAAAGATTCCTTCTGCATACCAACTTCTTTTTAAGTGCATCTGGCAAAAAAATGTAATTACTTCTTTCCCCCCAGGAATCTTGAAGGTACCTCCTTAAAGAATTGTAACCCTCTGGCCATCAATCTGCAGGGTTTTCTGGAAATGCTTTTGAAGTACTTTATCTTTAACGACTCTTGAGTTACATAAAACCAGACTGTCCACTGGAAGTTTTTTTAGCTTTGGCGTATGCTGGTTTCACTCTGAATGCTCTATCTGTTGCTTTCTGTATTTCTCCCTCCTTTATCTCTGTCAGGGCACTTAATTCTATGATAATCCAGGCTTTTATATCCTCTGTCTGCTGTTCTGGAATTGATCTAAAAGGAAGCCATAGCTCTCTTTGTTTCATTTCTAAGACCACCATATTGTCCAGGGTCAGTTCATACAATAATTTATTTGTAGAGACTTCCTCCTTAATCTTCTCTTGTTCTTTTTTTGGTGGGGCGGGCTTTATTTTTTTATTGAAAGTTCAAAAAATACATAACTATACGTGCACCAAACCTGGTGAGACACAAACAAAAAAGGGGGAAAAAGAAACAGAACCCGTGCAGAAGGGAAAGCAACGGGGGGGACGGGACCCAAAACTGTATATTTTACAAGATTGATATTGTACCTCACCAGATCTCAACCTATTACAGTATTTGTAAGAATGGATTCCAAATATCATTGAATTTATCAATGGCAAGTCTGTGTTTATGTGCAAGTTGTTCATATGTTGTGGGTTTGTACAAGTCTTCGATCCAACCATAGAAAGGAGCCACATTTTTATTTTTCCAATTCATTAGTATCCATCTTTTTGCTGTGGTAATGACAGCGGAAAGTCCACTCATATTGACCTTTTGTAAGGTTCCATGTTGTCTCCATTATTTCTACGTGGACTCCTGTCTAGTCATGTTATATGGGATCAATTCCAATCTGTTACCTCTGAGGATGTGGACAGGCTGCCTGGATGAGTGAAACCAACCACCTGTCTCCTTGATCCTTGCCCATCCTGGCTAATAAAAGCGAGCTGGGAAGGGCTGGGCGATGGGCTCTGCGGGGTGGTGAATGCTTCCCTCTACGAGGGAGCCTTCCCAGACCCGCTGAAAAGAGGCGGTCATTAAACCGCTTCTTTAAAAATCATCTTTAGACCCGGCCAATATGACCAACTATCGCCCAGTCTCAAATCTTCCATTCTTGGGCAAGGTGATTGAACGCTGGTTTCTGAACAACTCCAAGCACACCTGGAGGATATGGATCATTTGGATCCCTTCCAATCGGGATTCAGGCCTCATCACGGGACTGAAACTGCCTTGGTCACACTGGTCGATGATCTCTGGAAGGCTAGGGACAAAAGTGAGTGCTGTTTCCTAGTTCTGCTGGATCTCTCAGCGGCTTTTGACACCATCGACCATAACATCCTTCTGGACCGTCTAGAGGGGCTGTGAGCTGGGGGCACTGTTATACAATGGTTCCGCTCCTTCCTCCTCAGCCGTGTCCAGAAAGTGGTGGTGGGGAATGAGTGTTCAGACCCCTGGGCTCTCACTTGTGGGGTGCCTCAGGGTCCTGTCCTCTCCCCCATGCTTTATGAAGCCACTAGGATAGATCATCAGGGGGTTGGGGCTCGGTGTCCATCAATATGCGGATGATACCCAGCTCTACCTCTCTTTTAAATCGGAGCCAGTGAAGGCGGTGGACGTCCTGTGTGAGTGCCTGGAGGCGGTTGGAGGATGGATGGCGGCTAACAGATTGAGGTTGAATCCTGACAAGACAGAAGTGCTACTTTGGGGGGACAGGAGGCGGGCAGGTGTGGGGGACACCCTGGTCCTGAATGGAGCAACTGTGCCCCTGAAGGACCAGGTGTGCAGCCTGGGAGTCATTTTGGACTCACAGCTGTCCATGGAGGCGCAGGTCAATTCTGTGTTCAGGGCAACTGTCTACCAGCTCCATCTGGTACGCAGGCTGAGACCCTACCTGCCCACGGACTGTCTCAACAGAGTCTCAACCTGAGCCAGTCCGAAGGGTCCGGCACACTTCTCTGCGCGGCTCTGGTCTTCCCCCAGGGACCTTTGACTCAGCAGCACGTAAACACAGCGGAACAGAAGCAGGAACGTCGTTCGTGTGAGGGCAATAACTTAGGCTGGACGCAGCAGTCTCCTTATCTTTAAAGTCTTTATTCCTTAGCAAAACACAACAGCTATAAATCTCCTGCCTGGCGACAGAGCGCTCATGGCTGCTGCTCTCTCGACGGAGCAAACACACACACACTGTCTGAGGCACAGTAAAACACTCCCCTCAGTGTTCTAAAACCCCGCCTCAAAATGTGAGACGTCACTCAGAACTCTTAACCCTGTGAGTTCTGAGCCTCTCTCCACACCCGCTCTCGAATCATATTTTGAGAGGACTTCTGAGTGTTCAACACCTTTCCCATTGCCTTCCGCCCCTTCCTGGCATCGTTGTTAGGCACCTGTTGAACTTCCTCACAAATCTCAGGTTCGCACTGTGCGAAACCAACCCACGCATTTGTGACCTGAAACCTCTCAGGTGGAATTCCCTTTGTAGCCCGCGATGACCGCCTGGGCACAAACTGGGGTGCTCCTTCTGACCCACTGGGGCCAGCATGTGCTTCTTCCTCACCAGAAGACTCCCCCTCTGACTTGACACGTCTGTGAGCTTTCTCCATTATGCGCACAGGAGATGAGGGCTCACTCTTGGACACTCTCTTAACAACCTGTGGAGACGCCCTACTCTGTTCAGGGACCTGGTCTCCACCAGCAGGTTCAGGCTCTGGCTCTCCTTCCTCCTCAGAGTCAGACAGACAATCTGAGTGAACGTCAGAGCGCACTTTGCGCCTTGCCCAACCATCCTGCTCAAAGAACTCAGCCTGTTTACTGACCAGAAGCTTGGTCTGATCACCTTCTGGGTATGCAAATCTCCACCCTTTTGTCGCAGGCTCATATCCACAAAAGATCATATCCTGGTACCTTGGGCCACCCTCCTGCTGCAGAAACTTTGGTATAGGCACCATGGCTCTGCTACCAAAAGTGCGAAAGAAATGCACAAGCGGCTTCTGCCGATGAAGCAGGAAATACGGGGTGTCACCTACCACTGAATTGTAGCACCTGTTCATCGTGAAATTGGCTGTCTTTACCGCCTCCCCCCAAAAACTTTGAGGCAAACCAGAGTCATCCAGTAGAATCTCTGATGCTTGAACCAGAGCTTTACTCCTAAGCTCTGCCACGCCACTGTCCTGAGGAGAAGTCACCTTGTGACGTATCCCCCTCTGGCGAAAGAAACCCTTTAGAGCAGACCCAGTGACCTCTGAACCTCGGTCACACTTGAACCCCTGCACCTTGGTGGAGAACCTTAGTTCCACCTCTGCAACCCAATCTTTGATCAGTTGTGTTGCCTCCTCCTTGGTTCTCAGCGTGTACGCCCATGCGTTCCGCGTAAAATCATCTGTCAGCACCACCAGCCACTTGGCCTTGCCCAGACTTGGCTGTGGCATATCAAAAAGGTCTGCATGCACAAGCTCAAAAGACTTTGTGGTTACTCTCTCCACCCTGGGATGATTAAATCCCTTGTTCCTTGCTTTTCCGCAAGCTCTGCAATTCAAAGGTTAACCACATTCTTTTACCCGGCACCCTTTGGTGCACTCTGATAACATCTGAATGTCCTCACAGGACCCATGTGACATTCTCTTGTGCCACACGCAAGCACACGACACATGAGTGTGATCAGTGGCTTTCCCAGTATTCCCCTCACCCTCCAGAGGTGTTTCCAGAACAAAGAGGTTGTTCTGATTTCTCTCAACACTTATTAGTTTCTTCCCACCTCTGGAAATTGTACAAACATTTTTCTCAAAACTCACTGAATATCCCTCCTGTAAAAGGCAAGGTACAGATAACAGGCAATGTTTTATCTCAGGTACGAAATAGACCTTCAGTTCAGCCTGCAAGAAAGAGACAAACAGGTTAGCAAAATGAGTCACATGTCCCTGTGAACCTGTAGCAAATTTAACTGTTTTCCCAGTTGAAACAGCCTTGCAGTTCCACATTTGTCCATCAGGTGGCGCTGTGACCAAATGGGCGTTAGCAGCCGAGTCCACAACCCAACGTAGTACTCTCCCCCCTCTGGAGTTGACTTTCTTTGTTGCCTTAGCAACCGACTTCCTGCTGCCCCCGACCTTGGGGCCTTCGCTGCAGGTGTTCTCCAAAACTGCCATTGACGCAGTCAGCTGATAAGCGTTTCCTCCCTTCTCTGGAGCGCGTACAATCTGCGGTTTCCCATGCCTGCCTGCTCTGCAGGACTTGTAGCCATGGAAACCCGGCTGGTTCCCATGGGAAGCGACCTTGGACACATCCCGCCCTGTCTCCCTTGCTCTCTGTGGGCAGCTGCGACACAGGTGTTCAGCCGAAGCACAAACAAAACGTCGCCGAGTGGAAAACTTTGCAAACTTGCCTTTGGTCTTCTCTGCCCCCCCAACCTTTCCAGCAGCACTCCTTGAAGCTTTTCTGCTGTTGGGGAAATGGCCTTTGGCTTCTGCTGTGGTTTCTCTGCAAACCCCCTCCAGCTCCTGCCAAACAGCCTGGGCACTCTCAAGACCCTTGGAATGGCTTGCACCCCCACTCTCTGGTGCAAAGTTCTTCTCTTCTCTCAGCTGCTTTCCAGCACGCAGCTCACGTGTTGGTGCATTCCGGCAGCCCTCCAACACAGTCCCAGCCCCCTCTGGGCCTTCTAGGCATCCCTCAGCCCCTCTTGGGCTTCCAGCCCCCTCTGGGCTTCTTGGGCGTCCCTCAGCCCCTCCTGGGCTTGGTGCTTCCTCAGAGCACTTCTCAGCCCCCTCTGGCCTGGCTCCCACTGCTTTCTTCAGTGCCTGCCAGTCTCCCCAGGGCTTGCTCCCGTCCACCTTATCAAAAGGGATTGACGACTTCTGGCTGTCTGCCATCTTCCCCCGGGGCCCGGCCTACTTACAGGTAGCCGTAGTGCCTCCCGGTCCGGCAGATCTCAGCTCCTCCCAGCGAACTCCTGGCTGGCACCAGCTTCTCCTTAGCTGGCCTTTGGCTGCTCCTCAGCCGACTCTGACTGCAGTCTTTCTTCCCAGCGTCTCATCTGCTGGCCTTTGGCTGCAGTCTTCTCCTCAGCCGGCTTCCCCCACACGCACGAACGTTGCTTATCTTAATTGCTGATGGTCCATAACCTCTTCGGAAACGTGAGCCAGTCCGAAGGGTCCGGCACACTTCTCTGCGCGGCTCTGGTCTTCCCCCAGGGACCTTTGACTCAGCAGCACGTAAACACAGCGGAACAGAAGCAGGAACGTCATTCGTGTGAGGGCAATAACTCAGGCTGGACGCAGCAGTCTCCTTATCTTTAAAGTCTTTATTCCTTAGCAAAACACAACAGCTATAAATCTCCTGCCTGGCGACAAAGCGCTCATGGCTGCTGCTCTCTCGACGGAGCAAACACACACACACTGTCTGAGGCACAGTAAAACACTCCCCTCAGTGTTCTAAAACCCCGCCTCAAAATGTGAGACGTCACTCAGAACTCTTAACCCTGTGAGTTCTGAGCCTCTCTCCACAGTTATCTCCCGCTTGGACTACTGCAACGAGCTCTATGTGGTCCAACCTTTCAAGGTGACCCGGAAACTACAACTAATCCAGAATACGGCAGCTAGACTGGTGACTGGGAGCAGCTGCCGAGACCATATAACATCGGTCTTGAAAGACCTACATTGGCTCCCAGTACGTTTTCGAGCACAATTCAAAGTGTTGGCCCTGACCTTTAAAGCCCTAAATGGCCTCGGTCCAGCATACCTGAAGGAGGGTCTCCACCCCCATCGTTGAACCCGGACACTGAGGTCCAGTGCCTAGGGCCTTCTGGCAGTTCCCTCACTGTGAGAAGTGAAGTTACAGGGAACCAGACAGAGGGCCTTCTCGGTAGTGGCCCATGACCTGTGGAACACCCTCCCATCAGATGTCAAAGCAATTAACAACTATCGGACGTTTAGAAGACATCTGAAGGCAGCCCTGTTTAGCGAAGTTTTTAATGATTGATGTTTCAATGTATATTTACTCTTTTGTGGGAAGCCGCCCAGTGTGGCTGGGGAAACCCAGCCAGATGGGTGGGGTATAAATATATTATTATTATTATTATTATTATTATTATTATTATTATTATTATTAACTCCGTAGATGGTGGTTAGTAAGTGTTTTATCTGGAGATATTGCCATTGAACATTTGTGGGTAATCTGTATTTGTCTCTTAATATGGAATATGTATAGAATTCATCCTCTTCGTTTATCAACTGGTCTAACGTTAATATACCCAAATTCATCCACCTCTTCCATATGACCATTTCTTTTCCGATTTTTAAAGATGGGCTTCCCCACAAAGTCATTTTGTCGTGGGAGAAAAGGTCAAAATTATATTTTTGGGACATGTGGTGCCATATCATTTGAACTGATGTTATTGTTTCAATAGCATCTTGAGTATTAATGTACGTATTTAGATCCATTTGACCAAACTGCGGGAGGCAGTGGAAGACAGAAGTGCCTGGCATGCTCTCGTCCATGGGGTCACGAAGAGTCGGACACGACTAAACGACTAAACAACAACAACAACATTTAGATCCAAGTGCTGCCTATCTTTCTAGATCTTATCTCCCGCTTGGACTACTGCAACGAGCTTGAAAGACCTACATCTTCTCTTGTTCTTTTTCAATTTCTTTTGTCTCCACCTGCATTTTCTTCAAAAGAAGTTCTAGAAGAAAGGACTTGCACAATAGTTTCCAATCCTTCCAATCCAAGTATCTTCCCCGGCAGATCTTGAATGGCCTGAGTGTTTGCTTCTAATCCTGTACGCAAAGCTGAAAACATAGCTAAAATGTCAGATTTATCCTCCTCCTCCTTTTCCTGCCTGTCCTTTGCCATTTCAGCTTGTGGAAGCTTTTTTGTTTGTCCTGGTGTCTAATCTTTCTTCTGGGTTGCCATCACATGAAAAAAAAAAATATCTTCCAGCACTTGAAATTCTAGTGTAACCCAACAGATGTCTCTATGACCTCATTTTCAAAAATTCAATGATAATTATTAAGTTGGCCACAAGGTAGCTCAGTCCATTTGTCTAACTCCTGCCATATTTTTAGTTCACATCATTCTTATCAACCTTCGATGATGGCAGCAACTGCAAGTACTTGTTTACCCTTCCACAAAGAAAGGCAGATTTCTGCCTTAGTTCAACAACTCAAATAGGGGGGAAGTCTTTTCAGAAGAGCCTATTCAAAAAATATCCACTGTTCCAATTATTACAGGTATAGACTTCCTACAGCTAAAGTCTTAGCTCTTTGGGAGGGTGGCGTAGAGGCTCTGGGACACTACCAGAGCCCTGGCACCACCTTCCCCTCAGTCTTAACTCCTTTCAGTTTGAGGGAATATACATCCAAAATAAAATACACCACACACTCAGTTCACCTTAAGATTGGAAAGTCTCTTTTCTTGGGGTGGGGGGTACAGTCTTCAATCTTCATTCATGCATTATTTATATCACGTAAGGTAGTAACAGCCACTGCAGTTCACAGTCAGAAGCAAACTAGGTCTTTCGTTATCTTTTGTTATTACACAACCAGATTGTCCCCATGCAACAAAAATACACCACTTCTGGGATGGATTCCCTTTTTTCACCCCAAAGGAATGCCAAATTCAAGCAAATTCTTTTTTAAAAAAACCCAATAAAAGGCAAATTGAATTTTTAGGGAAGTCACCACTGAAGCTCAGACTTAGAGGCTTCCTGTTATGGGCAGAGCAATGGTGTCCTGCACTGCCACTCAACCCAAACCTTAACAGGCCCCCTCCGGGACCTCCCAAAGTTGGGGGAGCCGGCCAACCACACTGTGGAGCCCAGACACTCCAGTACCCCCAGAGCTTTAAAGAGAGGGAGTGATGCCCACGCTCCCCGCCCCAATTTACCCGCAATAGCAAGGACCACTTGGAGCGACAATTCTTGTGTCTGTTTACTCTTATCCTTGAGTTAATCAAACAGTTCTTAGTCCTTGTTGGTTAATTCACAGTTTCTGTCCTTCTGAGGCCCCTCCTATTCCTTCTGGGTTGTGGGTCAGGGCCCCCAAACTCACACCCCCAGTCCCACAACAATTTCTGCAGCTCCTTCAAACATAATTCCAGGGTCCCAGCTGCCTCCTCTCTGGCACATGGGGAATCTGTTCTCTGGGGCCCAGTCCACCTCATTTCCTGCCCCAAATTCCAAATCACAATTTTGCCACCAGGTTTTTTTCTGGGGGCACTTTCTTTCGAACCTCTGAGCCCACCCCACCCACAGGGTGGCTTGCAACCCCCCCTCTTTGCTTACCCCTGGAACTAAACAAAGACAAGTAATTCCTCAGTGGCTTTCTTCTCCCCAACCCATGAGACTTTGGGAGGCCTTGGCTGCTAGAGTCCGCTTAAGGACTGTCCTCACCAAATCCAGCAGGCACACAAGCCTCTTGTACTTCTGGCCCATGCAGACATGCCTCTTCTTGAAGCTTTCCTTGCGTGTTCTCCTCCACAGAGGAAAACTCTGCCAGCTCAGTTTCCTTTTCCATCACATATTCTTTTTTTAAAAAAATAATAATTTTATTAGTATTTTCCACACAGCAACAACAACATGAAAGATATCAAAAGATAACAATACACAACACACAAAAATCAACATTCAAAAACTAAAAAAGACAAACAAAACAAAACAAAAAACAAACAAATCCATATCTTACAAGTTAATATTATAAACATTAAAACAACAACAACAAAACATTGACTTCCACCAATCTCACAGCACCTCCTTTATCGCTCATTGTGTCTTCCTGTTTTCCTGTTTTCTTTATCCACTCTATCCTAACATCTAGATATAAATCCTTCTTTCATATCCTTTCACTTCACAAGGTTATTCCAGAGTCAGCCAGATTTCTGCCCTCGAACCTTAACTTTTGAGGTATTCATTTAGGCACTCCCATTCTATTTTTACTTCACTTTTTGGTTTTTGTCTTATTATATCTGTCAATTTGGCTAATTCTAAGTATTCTGAGAGCTTACATAGCCACTCCCCTAGTGGGTAACTGATTCCCTTTCCAGTACTTAGCCACCAGGATTCTTGCTGCAGACGTTGCATATAAGAAAAAATTAGTTTTGTCTTTTGGGATATTGTCATTTTAAATTCCTAAAAGGAATGCCTCTGGCCTTTTACTATATGATATTCTTAATATTTTCTTTATTTCTTCTTGGATAATGCTCCAAAATTTCCCAATTTCGGGGCATGTCCACCACATATGGTAGAAGGTTCCTTTTTGTATCTTGCATCTCCAGCACTTATTATTATATGTTTTATTCATTTTTGCAAGCCTTTCTGGTGCCAGGTACCACTTGTGATACATTTCCATATAGTTTTCTCTTATTAGGTAACATGCTGTAAAATTTATCTTTTTTGTCCATAGTCTTTCCCATTCATTATATTCAATTGGGTGGGCCAGATCTTGTTCCCATTTTTTAATAGCGTCTCCTTTTTCCTCCTTTTCTATTTTCCCATTTTGTAACAGTTTATATATTTTTGAGAGAGTCTGTTGGTTTTTATATAAAATTTCTTTTTCCCATACTGAGATTTTTTTTATCAAACCCCTTAAGCTTACTATCCTTCTCAAATATTATTTTTAATTGGAAATATTCTAACCAATTCACCCCCCTCTCTTTTAATTCTTCAAATTTCTTTACGGTTGGGCAATCTTTTATCTCTTCTACGAGTTCCCTATATGTTAGCCAGCTATCTTTCATATTGCTTCTATGCAAGGCTGATGACTCTATAGGTGATAGCCACCAGGGAGTTTTGGCTGTTACTATTGTTTTATTTCTTTCCCAGACTTCGAATAGGGCCTTTCTCACCAAATGATTAGTGAATCCTCTATGTGCTTTTATTTTATCTTGACCCAGATAGCCATGCCACCCGAAAACTTTGTCCCAGCCCTCCAGGTCTAAGATTTCGGTATCTGTCAGTAACATCCAATCTTTCAGCCATGTCATGCATGCAGCCTCAAAATACAGCTTGAAGTTTGGGACAGCGAACCCGCCCCTTTCTCTAGGCTCAATCAGTACTTTGAACCTTACTCTTGGCTTCTTACCTTGCCAGATAAGATTAGAAAGATCCCTTTGCCAACCTTTAAAACATTTTGTCCCGATAATTATTGGGATCGTCTGGAAAAGGAAGAGCATCTTTGGTAGAATTGACATTTTTATCAAGGATATCCTTCCCCATAAGGACAAGTTCAATTTATTCCATTTATTTAGATGTCCTTTTATTTCCTTCCACTTCTTCACATAGTTATCCTTGTACAAATTGGTATTTTTATTTGTGATCCAGATCCCCAAATACTTAACTTTCGTGGTAATTTTAAGGCCTGTTACTCTTTCCAATTCTTCCTGATCCTTTACCCCCATATTTTTCGTTAATAATTTAGATTTTTCTTTATTTAACTTAAAGCCTGATACTCCTCCATATTAAAACAATTTCTTTAGTGCTTCTGGTATACTTTCTTCTGGGTTTTCTGTAGTAATGATTACATCGTCCGCAAACGCTTTAACTTTATATTGTCTATTACCTAGGCTAATCCCCTTGATTTTTGGGTCCTTTCTTAACGCTATTAGGAGTGTTCCCAACGTCATAATAAACAAAAGTGGGGATAGAGGGTGTCAGGGGCTCAGGAGCAGAAGCACAGGGGAGAGAGCAAATAGAGAGCGAAGGAGAGGAATCCGAGGGGAGCGTAGGGGAGTATGACAGTGACCCGAGAGATTCCATGAGCTTCTCCAGCGAATCAGAAGATTCCCAGAAGGGGGCGCCTATGGTAAGGGCAAGGGGGGTCCCAGGGGGGACGCACCAGAAGCAAGGGGCCAGCGGGGACTCCCAAGGGAGCAGCGGAGGATCAGGACCAGCTCCCCCACCAGAGCGCAGTGGGGGGGAAGAGTCACACGAATCAGGACGAGCCTCTCCTCCAGCGGGGAGAGAAGATGAGTCAGGGCTGACCACGCCCCCGTCGGAAAGTGGGGAAACGGAGGGGAGGTCAGGTCCAGCTAGCCTCCCCGAAGGAGGGAGCAGTGACACAAGTGTAACGGTCAGAAGGAAAGTGGGAGGCTGCGCGCGCGTGCCAAGTTCAAATGTGCAGGAGCGCGGGACAGCAGAAAACCCGGATTGGGAGCCAGGTCCTAAAGCCCGAAGGAGGGAGGGGGAAGAGTCAGGGGACTCAGCGTCAGAAGAGTCTAGGAAGGGTGAGACCCCGACGGGCAGGCGGACCCAGAGGAAGAGACAGAGCGCGCGCACTCCACACCCCCGCTGGGGAGGGGAGAAGAGCCAATGGAGATAGGTGGTGCCAGGGCTCAAACAGCAAGCAGAGCCCAAACACCAGGAGCAGTCAAGGCGAAGGCTCCTAGAGGGAGCAGGAAGTGTTACATCTGCGACAGTGCACTGCACATGGCCAAAGAGTGTCCCCAGAGGATCCAGAAGCACACTGCAGCCTCAGCAACTGTAAAAGGAGCAATTCAGCAAGGGGAACAGCTGCAGGGAAATGAAGGAGCCTGGTTGGAAACAGAAGCACTGGGGCTCAACCAGGCGAGTCAGTGAAGCAGTCCCCAGAGATTTTGCAGCCCACAGACCCCCTCCCACCCAAACCAGTGGTGCAACTCACCGCATCGCTCCAGCTGCCCGATGGGCTCACCCTGGAGGTCCCTATTACCATTGACTCTGGTAGCAATGCAGACTTTGTAGGAGTGGACTTCGTCAAGCAGCATCGCATAGCACTCCTGCCAGCCACGATGCCCCTACATGTCGTCACGGTAGATGGCAGGAAGATACTGGGAGGAGAGGTGGTACAGCAAACACCGCCTCTGGTGATGCAAATTGGAAACCACCGCGAAGTCATCAGCTTCAACGTCACCCACCTGTCGGACACGCCCATAGTGTTGGGCATGAGTTGGCTGGATAGGCACAGCCCGGCATTAGCATGGTACCAGCGGCAATTGACCTTCTGCTCTTCCTACTGCGCAGAACACTGCGTCCAGACCTGCCAGGAAGAAGAGGGGCAAAGGGATGAACCGCAGCTACACCTAGGCATGGTACAAGCGGTACCCAACAAGTACAAGGCCTTTTTGGAGGTCTTCTGCGAGAAGGAAGCGGACAAGCTGCCTCCCCACCGGCCCTACGACTGCAAGATTGACCTCCTGCCGGGGGCGACGCTGCCGACTGGGAAACTGTATTCCATGTCTGAAGACGAAATGCAAGAACTCAGGGAGTTCATAGATCACAACTTGAAGCGGGGATTCATCCGGGAATCCAAAGCAGTGGGGGGCAGTCCCGTGTTTTTCGTGAAGAAGAAGGACACGCCCGAACGGAGGCTCATAGTGGATTATCGGATCATCAATTCCAGGACAAAGCCCACGGCATTCCCCATGCCCAAGATTGACGACCTGCTCGCGACGGTGAGGAAGGGACGGATCTTCACCAAGTTGGATCTACGAGGGGCGTACAACCTTATACGCATGCGGGAGGGCGATGAGTGGAAGACAGCCATGTTTACGCCTTTAGGCACCTATGAATATCGAGTCATGCCGTTTGGTCTGCAAAATGGCTCCCATTGTTTCCAAGCCTTCATGCACCACGTGTTAGCGGGACTCCTCTACAAGAAGTGCGTCTGCTTCTTAGATGACATCCTGATCTTCTCGGAATCGCAGGAGACTCACGAGGAGGACGTCAAGGAGGTCCTGCAGAGACTACGGGAGCACAGACTTTACGCCAAGCTGGAGAAGTGCAAGTTCGACATGACGGAGGTGGATTTCCTGGGCTACAAGCTGTCCGACAAGGGACTCGCCATGGACAGCGCCAAGGTCCGCTCGGTGTTGGACTGGAAGAGCCCGCGCAATCGGAAGGAGGTCCAGAAGTTCGTCGGTTTCGCCAACTTTTATCGCAAGTTCATCAAGGGGTTCGCGAAGGAGACGGCGGCCATCACGGACACCCTCAGCTCCAAGAAGAAGTTGTTCACCTGGACGGACCAGGCGGAGCAGTCCTTTCGGAGGCTCAAGCGTCTCTTCGCGTCCGAAGAACAGCTGCTACACGTAAACCCCAGCAAACCAATAAGGGTTGAAACGGACGCCTCGGACAGAGCGGTGGGGGCGGTCCTGTTGCAGCAAGATCCGCAAGGGGACTGGAGACCGTGCACATTCTACTCCAGGAAGCTCAGCAAGTCGGAGCAGAACTACACCATCTGGGACAGGGAGTTGCTGGCCATTCATGCAGCCTTCAAGGCGTGGCGGCACTTCCTTGTCGGAGCCAGACACACAGTGCAGGTCCGCACGGACCATAAGAACCTGGAGTACTGGCACACGGCGAGGTTCCTGAACCAGAGACACATCCGCTGGGCGGAGTTCTTTGCGGATTTCGATTTCCGGATAGAATACATCCCGGGAGACAACAACGTCATGGCGGATGCGCTATCCAGGAAGCCGCAGTATCTCGAGGAAGCGGCACCGGCAGCGGCCAAACACATTTTCGCACCAAAAGCGTGGGCGTGCGCTTCAGCCGCCGTGGACCTGGACGCAGTGCGTCGCGCGCTGCAGGCGGATTCGTTTGCACAATCCAAGATGGAGGAGGTGCGAAACGGCACAGCGAAGGACGACGAGTTCCAGATACGCGACGGACTACTCCTCCGCAAAGGGGCTCTCTACGTACCGGGAGACGACCTCCGCGCGAAAGTCCTGCAGCAGCTATACGACGCGCCCAGTGCTGGGCACTTCGGCAAGGACAAGACGGCGGAATTAGTCACCAGGGACTTTTGGTGGCCCAAGGTGAGGGGAGAAGTCGCGGATTACGTTTCCAGGTGTGACACCTGCCAAATGGCCAAACCAGTACACAGGAAGCAGGCGGGTCTGCTGGAACCGCTGCAGACGCCGCTCGAACCGTGGGAGAAAGTGGCCCTGGACTTTGTTACAGATCTGCCCAGCTCGCGAGGCAAAACAGCGGTACTCGTGGTCGTAGACCTGTTCACCAAGATGGCGCACTTCATTCCTTGCGCGAAGGTGGCCACAGCGGAACAGACCGCCAAGCTGTTCAAAGCTCACGGCTTGCCGCGGTCCATCCTGTCCGACCGGGGCCGCCAATTCATCTCGAGCTTCTGGCAGAAGCTGCTGGGCATCCTGAACGTCAAGATCAACTTAGCGTCGGCACGACACCCGCAGACCAACGGACAAGAGGAGAGGGTCAACGCCATCATGCAGCAGTACCTGCGATGCTACGCGAATCAACAGCCCTCGACCTGGGTGGACTACCTAACGCTGGCCGAGTTTGCCTACAACAACACGAAGCACGGGTCTACAGGGGTGACACCGTTCTTCGCCAACAATGGGCGGCATCCCAGAACCTTCCCGGGGTTAGAGACCAAGGGGGAGGGAGAGCCACAGGGGGTAGAGCACTTAGCAGCAGAGTTACAGGAGGTCCACGAGCAGCTCCGAAGGCACTTGGAACTCGCGAAACACGCCTACAAGATGCAGGCAGACAGGCACAGGAGGGTCGGGGAAGACATCCAGGTGGGGGACTGGGTCTGGTTAGCAGCCCAGGCAGTGCCGGCCAGAACGTTAGCTAAGAAGAAGCTCGGGCACAAGCAGCTGGGACCTTACCAGGTCGCGGCACAAATCAATCCAGTGGCCTTCCGGTTGACACTCCCGGAGGGCTCCAGAATGCACCCAGTCTTTCATAGGTCAGTGCTCACACCCTACAAGGCACCTCACAGGTTTCAGGCGCCAGGGGACACACCAGCCCCACATAGCACATCGCCAACAGGGGAGGGATCACAGAGGGCGACGCCACTCAACGAGGTCACGGAGATTTTGGACTCGAGATGGGGGGAAGAGGGAGTTGAATATCTCCTCGCCAGGGAAGGTACCCCGGCCAGCGCCAACGAGTGGGTACCGTGCTATGCCGTGGAGGAGCATTACCTCAAGGACGAGTTCCATTCAATCTTCCCACACAGACCCATGCCGGCGGAGTATTTCAACGACTGGCTTTTCACACCCACACTGTCAGCCAGCACGTTCCAGGGTTTCTCATCAGCGGAGGAGCCGACGCCAAAAACAAGCTCCCCGGAGGGGTCACTCTCGGGGTTTGTCACAGACCGCTCCTATTGGTGGGACACTCAACCAGAGGTGGGGTGGAGCAGGGAACTGCTGAGGGGGCCCCTACACACAGCCTCACCCGAGGGTCCAGGAGGAGGGGAGGACATGGACGTGTTGGGGGAGGATCCTGGATTCGAGCACTACAGCAGAGATATGGAAGCAGAGGAAACCGACGTCGACGAGCCCATTGCGGGCGGGCCTGATCCCGCTGGACGGTTGCACACCAGGGGGAGAGAGCGCCATCCCGCACTCACACCCACAGCACGGGAGCACCCGAAACCCACTCCCGAAGAGGGGGAGGGGGAAGGGGGGGCTTCGAGGGGGGATGGATGTCAGGGGCTCAGGAGCAGAAGCACAGGGAAGAGAGGAAATGGAGAGCGAAGGAGAGGAATCCGAGGGGAGCGTAGGGGAGTATGACAGTGACCCGAGAGATTCCATGAGCTTCTCCAGCGAATCAGAAGATTCCCAGAAGGGGGCGCCTATGGTAAGGGCAAGGGGGGTCCCAGGGGGGATGCACCAGAAGCAAGGGGCCAGCGGGGACTCCCAAGGGAGCAGCGGAGGATCAGGACCAGCTCCCCCACCAGAGCGCAGTGGGGGGGAAGAGTCACACGAGTCAGGACCAGCCTCTCCTCCAGCGGGGAGAGAAGATGAGTCAGGGCTGACCACGCCCCCGTCGGAAAGTGGGGAAACGGAGGGGAGGTCAGGTCCAGCTAGCCTCCCCGAAGGAGGGAGCAGTGACACAAGTGTAACGGTCAGAAGGAAAGTGGGAGGCTGCGCGCGCGTGCCAAGTTCAAATGTGCAGGAGCGCGGGACAGCAGAAAACCCGGATTGGGAGCCAGGTCCTAAAGCCCGAAGGAGGGAGGGGGAAGAGTCAGGGGACTCAGCGTCAGAAGAGTCTAGGAAGGGTGAGACCCCGACGGGCAGGCGGACCCAGAGGAGGAAGGAACAGAGGAAGAGGTGGAGTAAGGCTAGAGTCTTAAACTGGTGTCAGGGGGGAGGAGATTCAGACGGAGCTTCGGCTGTCTAAAGTCAGAGACGTAGCGTTGCACGCTGCGCGTGTGGAAGTGAAACTGAACTTCAATAAAGACTTTTATACTAAAGAACGAAGCAGCTTTGGTCTTCTGTGAGCTGGGACCTCGGGCAGCGCTGACAGAGGGTATTTTTTCTGGTGCCGCTTTCAATTTGGAATTCTTCAGTTATTTCATTGTTAATTATTAGCTTAGCTTTCTGGTTTTCATATATTGCTTTAATACCATTTGAAATTTTCAAGTTTCAAACTTTCCACAGTGTGGACCAGAAAATTCCAGGCCACACTGTCGAAGGCTTTCTCCGCATCTACCAGTAACATTGCCACCTTCTTGCTAGGTTTCATATCAATATATTCTAGAAGATCAATCACTATTCTTGTATTATTTTTTATCTGTCTCCCTGGTAAGAAGCCATTCTGGTCCCTGCCTATTACTCTGTTCAAGCATTTTCTCAATCTATTTGCTAACACGTCTGCAGAAATTTTGTAATCAATATTCAGTAGTGAAATTGGCCTGTAGTTCTTTATAATATTTGGGTCCATTCCTTGTTTTGGTAATAAGGTTATCCACGCTTCGCGCTAAGAGTCAGGAATTTTCCCTTCTTCCATTATCTCATTCATGATCTTTTTAAGTCTAGGGATTATTACTTCTTCTAGTTTCTTGTAATTGGTATTCCGTCTGAGCCTGGTGATTTTCCATTTTCCTTATCACCTCTCTTATTTCTTCTGTGCTTATGCACGAGTTTAAATTACTAAATTCCTTGCCATCTATTTCAGGGATTTTGTTTTCTCTTACATACTCTTTAATTTTATTCTCATCTTTGTCTTCCAACTCGTATAACTTTTTATAAAAATTCCTAAACATCATTTTTATTTGATCTGTAATTTGGTCTGTAATTTCTTTTCCTTGTTCAATAATCTTATTTATAACCATATCCGCTTGTTTCTCTTTTGTTAGCCATGACAACATTCTACCGGGTTTATTTGCCGATTCAAAATACCTTTGTTTTGTCCATTTAATCTTATTTTCTACCTCTTTGTTTATTAAATTATTTAATTGGGATTGTAAAATTTTAATATTCTGGATTATGCTCTCTTGTTTTGGATTTTTCAACAGTTCTTTTTCCTTCTCCCTTATCTGTTTATTTATTTCCATAGTATCCTTTGCTTTATCCTTCCTTATTCTTGCCATTTGTTGTATTCCCATTCCTCTCATATAGGCTTTACTGGTATCCCAAATGATTTTCCTGTCTGTCCCATGTCTCTCATTAATTTCAAAAAATTCCTTCAACAATTCCCTCATTTTAATCACCTTTTGCTCATCTCTCCAAACCTCATCATTCATCCTCCACCTCCCTCTCGTATGTTTTTTAAATCTCATGTGTATAGTAACTGGATTATGGTCTGAGAGAGATTTATTCAGAATCTCTGCTTTTACCAAGCTCAATGTCAATTTTTTCGAGGCCCAAATTGCGTCTATTCTCCCTCCCGATTTTTTATCTTCAGAAAAATAGGTAATATCCTTTTCAGTGGGGTGTTTCAATCTCCAGGTATCAAATAAATTAAGATTATCAGTCAACTGGAAGAACGATAATGGTAGTCTGCCTGAGTTTGATTTTTCCCCTCTCTCGGTTCTATCCATTTCAATAGATAAAGCTCCATTCATATCTCCCATCATAATTATCTTTCCATTATCGAATTCCCAGAGCTTCTCTTCCAGTTTTCTGTAAAATTCGGATTTATTATTATTTGGAGCATACACTCCTACCACTATTATCTTTTCTTGATTTATTTGTATTTCTACTCCTACTATTCTACCTTCCTCATCTTGAAATATTAGTTGTGGACTTAACACTGGTTTTACATAAATTACCACACCTCTTTTCTTTTCCGCTCCTGCGGCTATAAACTCCAGACCCAAGTTCTTGTTTTTTAGTACCCATATATGATCTTTAGATACATGGGTCTCTTGTAGACATATTATATCCCATTTTCCTTTCTTTAAGATACATTCTACTTTGTTCCTTTTCAGTTTACTGTTCAAACCATTAATATTCCAGGAAATACACTTAAAGGCCATACAGCTATTAAATTTATATGAACTACTTTAAAATCGGGGGTAGTTGGTAAAGAAAAGGAAAAAGAAATAATAATATAAGGGCACAAAAGGTAGAAGTCGTTATAATAATTCTAGCTTTATCTTGTTTCTTCTCGTTCTTGGAGCCTTTCTCCTCCCAGCTCCTCCCAGTACTTCCTCCAAAAAATTCTGGTCTCCTCCACCGATCTAAGGGTTCTTCTTCTCTCTTTATATGTAAAGGTAAGTCCTTCGGGAAATTCCCACCTAAACAGAATTTTATTCTTCTTCAGCGCTGCTGTTAAGAATCTGTAATTGTCTCTCCTCTTCAACAACCTGGTCGGGATCTCCTTCATAATCTCAATTACTTTGACCTCTATACACAAGGGATCAGTTCTATTCTTTAATAGGATTTTTTCCCTGAGTAGCCTCAAGTTCAGAAATACTAAACAATCTCCCGGTCCCTTTTTGTTTCTTGACTTGTTCGCCTTAATCCTAAATATTTTTTCAATGTCCAAAAGTAATTCATCTTCCTCGACCCCCTAGCCAATCCGCCAGTACTTTCAATAGTTTTGTTGAAATTTCTTCCTCCTGGTTCTCTTTAATTCCTCGGAAGCGAAGCAACATCTCCTTTTGCTTCATCTCAAGAACAGCAATTACATCCAGGGTCTCTTCCTGAACCTTCCTCAGTTCCTCAGTTTCCTCTTTGTTTTTCACTTGGAGTTTCCTTGAGTCTCTTTGATCCGCCTGAATTTTGTTATGGCTTCCTCTTGTTTTAATGACTTATTCTTTATCTCCTGCACCATCTTGTCTAGCTCTTTGTTCTTTGTTGTCAGTTGGTTCACTTGATTATAAAGGTCCATTATTAATGTGGAATTTTTCTCAATCTTTGTGCCCATACTCTCCACTTTTCCATCTAGGGTGCTTATCTTATCTCCTAGGTTCTTCTCCATTCTTTCCATTGCCAATAATATCTCTTTAACGTCCATGTTGCTCTCATTCTCCACCACTGATGTTCTCCTTGCTTGGTTAGAGGCTGAGGCTAGGCCAATTGTTGTCTGAATCTTCTTCGATCCCATTGAGAAGCCTACCTAGCAATACCTCTTTTAAAATAACAGTTTCAGGTGGTCTCTGCGCTTCTTTTATTTCTGGGAGTTTCCCTTATTATTATAATAATAATAATTCTTTTTTAAATTGCTCTTATATTGAGTAAGACCAGGAATCTTCTTTGTTTGGGTTATTTAGGTTTTTTAGGTTGCACATTCTTTCAAATTTAGCTAATATATACAAACAGTGTTCATTTCTTTATTGTATCAGTTTATTCTTGTTATTTCCAGTTTGCCCAGTAGCTGGAGCTACCATTATACTTAATTGCCTTCTGTAGATTTTACTCACATCTTTCACTTCTTTTGCCACTAGGCGTCCCTCTAGTTTTTTCTACACTCTGTTTTCTCTCATCTGTTTTACCCTTTCATGTGTGCAGGCTGACTCCTTAGCTTCTCTTCCTGCTTGCCTTTGCTCCTGTTATGGCGGGGCTCCTCCACGCTGACTCATTCACCCTTCTCCTTCTCCTCACAGCCCCTTCGTCCCACACAGCCAACACAGAGTGTTTCTGTCCTTATTTCTTTTTAATTAAAGGCTCTGGTTAAAAGTTGCAACTTTATGTAAGTAGAAGCTGCTGGTTTTCCCCCTTTCTCTGCTATTTAAGCAGTCTCTGTCTCAGCATTCTCAGCAATCTCTGTCTTTGCTGTTTTAAAACTCTCTGCTGGGTTATATTCACTCTTATAAGGCATCTTTGTGAAGTTTAATAACAGTTACTGTTGGTGCTGTGGGGATTGGTCCCCTTTCACTCTTAAAAGGTCACTCTGTATTTTTTATATTCTTTATTTCTGCTGCCTCCGCCCCTGTGCTCTGCTGATAACCAGCAGTTTTCCAGTTTCCAGTTCTTTATAAGGAAGGGGGGCGGGGGTTTCTTTATCTCCAGTTTTAAACTTAGTGGAGAGTTCAGCGCTTCCTCGCTGGGTTTGGAGACGTTAACGCCAGAGAATGGCTCTGCCCCTTAGCGCTGAGGTTCTCCCCTTGCTAGCTCTTCGTCCAGACATTTTTAAATGGGTTTTAAATTGTTTGGTCTTGGGGAAATCCCAGAAATGCGTTGCCCTGGGCTCTGTACTCAGGATCCCCACCTGAGCTCGGGAAAACTCACGCCTCCTGTTCTCCCTCGGTTTTCTCTGGCATCTGGACTGCCTCGAGTTGCCAAGAGCGCAATCCTTCACCCGTCCTCCAAGTACGCTGCTCCAGAAGTCCTCTTCCATCACAGATTCAGCAGAAGCTGTGCGCTCCCCTTCTCCTGGCACCCCAAAGGCGCTGATCCAGCAGCCGCCTGCTGCTCCTCTAGTGAAATATACTCAGAGTCGCGAAGTGATTTCATGCTCTTTATTCAGCTCATAGTGGTGAGGAGGAATGAATGAAAGTCCCCTCAAAGTATCTGCTTTATATACATTATTTACACAATGGGCTGCACATGATTGGCTAATTCCGGAATTCTACTGTAAGCCAATCAGGTTGTAGATTCACTTCTATCTGGAGCATGATTGGGTAGTTCCTGCCAACCAATCATACTGCTGCATTGTTCTAGGACCAATCAGACTGCTGCATTCTGAATCCTATTGTTCTAGGACCAATCAGACTGCTGCCTTTTGGATCCTATTGTTCTAGGACCAATCAGACTGCTGCAGTTTGGATCCTATTCAACTCAGTACATAACATCTAGCTTTCCCCCCGAGCACACAGGAAGCTGCTGCCCCTCCATGGGTACATTGGCATCCACTGCCTTCCTCACAGGTGTGGGTTCCTCTCCCATTTCCTCATGCACAGCTTCCAACTCAGTGGGAGCTGACTGCTCCCCCACTCCAGCCAGCTTATCCTTATCTCCATTGCATTCACCTACAGACTGCAACTCTTCACAGTCCAAGCCCTTCAACTGCCCATCCATGGTTTGGATCTCTCTGGTCACCCCTTCCTCTTGGGCACCTGGCAGCTGGGCTCCCGGGACACTCCCAGACCCCTGTAGCTTCTCACCTTCCAGCAGGGCACTTCCCTCGCATGGAGTTACACTTTTCTCCCCAAGGAGAATCCTATTGTGCTGGTCTGTCAGTTGGTTTATTTCAATGACCTGCTTGTTCACATGCTCACCCCACTGTTGGTCCACCAATATGAGCTGCTCAAGGAATGTTGTTGCTTTCCTCACCACATTTGGAGTCACATCTTGCTTTCCTTGGAGGTATCCCATGTACTCCTTTTGCAGATATTCGAACTTACTGTGGCACTTCTCATTCTCCTGCTGCAGCTGCTCATGCAAGAACACAGAATGCTGCCATTGTGCCTCTGCCCTTTCCGTCTCTGCTAGTTTTCTCTCCAGCTCAAGGGTTGTTGGTTCTCCTCCCTCCATTTCGACTTTAGGTGTATGTCACTCCTAGGCCTTCTCGCCAGGAAACACAAATCCCACCTCTGACACCAGTGTTACAAAAGTCTGGTGTGCCCCTATCTCCACCAAGCAGTGGCAAGAGTGCATGGGACCGCAGGCAGACACACAGGGTCTGTGTCCCTTTGCAGAATAGAAAATATGGTGGAGACTGTTGTGCTTTAAGAAATACAGTTTGTTCTCCTATTTACACCTTCAGTCTCCATGCAAGGGATTCAGATCTTACAGCATGGCCCACAGCAGTACAGGAAACCTTTCATCTCTGTCTCTAAGATGGATCTCAGCCTTACTTCCTCCTTCCCAGGAATCCCTGCTTCAAAGCTCCCTTTTTCTGACCCTTCAAACATACACCCCATCACCTTGGTAACATCTTACCCCCCCAGGCTAAAGGATTCCTCTCCTCAATGGCCCTACAACACCTTTATGTAATGCTAACAGGTTTGCTCTTCCTCCGGCCAGCCAGGCTGGTTTGCATAAGCCAGCCCATGAATTCCCTGAATTCCCTGCCTGGCACAGTTCTGCACTTTAATCCATGTCCCAATTAATTAAAATCCTAACATTTATTAATTTTACCCACATCTATAACAATAATGGGACGCGGGTGGCACTGTGGGTTAAACCACAGAGCCTAGGGTTTGCCGATCAGAAGGTCGGCGGTTTGAATCCCCGCGACGGAGTGAGCTCCCATTGCTCGGTCCCTGCTCTTGCCAAGCTAGCAGTTTGAAAGGACATCAAAGTGCAAGTAGATAAATAGGTACCGCTCTGGAGGGAAGGTAAACAGCATTTCTGTGCACTGTTCTGGTTCGTCAGAAGCGGTTTAGTCATGCTGGCAACATGACCCAGAAGCTGTATGCCGGCTCCCTCGGCCAATAAAGCTGTTAGTTTCATTCAGCTCCAGCCCTCGAGCTGATACGGCTCATCTTGATCCTGAGCCCAGCAGAGCATAATCCCAGTGTCCGCAAACAAAAAGATGAAGCAGGTATGGCTACATTGCTAATCTTTATTTCTAAGCTATACCGAGAACACACAAATATACATCTTGCCTCTGTGAGAGCAGAGAGCAACTCCAACAAAGGAACGACAGAACAAAGAAAACAGGAAACCAGTGTACGTCACATCCCGTCTCCCTTTCCCGTGGGAACCCAACAGTATCTGAACTGTGGAATGAAAACATAGTCCCATGACTTGCAGCTGCTGCTCAGTGAGGGAAACAGAAACCAACATCCTCCCCTTTTCTGTGAACATCACTGGGCAGCGTGTTCGTACAATATCAGTAGAAACCCAACTTCTGTACATAGGTACAGTGTTTTGCTTACAACCTTCAGAATTCAGCAAAGCCAAACATGCTGTGTTGTCCTGATAAACCTGGATTGGACATTTGACAGGAATTTTCATGTCTTTGCACAATTGTAACAACCATTCACAATCCTTAAGTGAATAAGACAGTGCATTCAGTTCAGCTTCACAAGTACTTAAGCTAACTGTTGGTTGCTTCTTGCATGACCAATCAAATAGACCCTGATTGTACATGTAGCAAACCCCAGACGTGCTTTTCCTGTCTGTAGTGTCACCACCAAAACTTGCATCTGCAAATATCTCAAGACCACCAGACTTTTGACTGTTAAATCTCAGTCTGTAATGCATAGTGCCTTTTAAATAGCGTGCTATGCGTTTCAGAGCTTTCCAATCCTTAACAGTAGGATTGTTGACTTGTCTGCTTAGCAAATTACAGCTAACAGCAATGTCAGGTCTTGAACATCTGGCAATGAAATTTAGTTTGCCCAGCACACTTATGTACAGTGTAGTGTCAGAAAATGCTCCTTCAGTGTCATCTACCTGATAACCTGTTGTCATCGGTGTGTCTACAGGGTTAGCATCCATCAGGTTTAGTTTGCTGAACACATCAGCAATTTTCCATGACTGGTGTACTAGAATATTACCTTCTTGGTCTCTCTCTATTTCCAGAGATAGGTAGTTGGTTACCTCACCAAGATCTTTCATGTCAAAGTGCTCTTTCTTTCTTTTTTTTAAAAAATATATTTATTGAAATTTTCAAAAAATAAAAAAGAGAGACAAAAAAGAGAAAAGAGAAAAAAAGAAAAAGAAAAAAAGGAACAATTAAAAAAGTTTACATTGCTTACTTTCCATAACCAATTCCCTTGACTTCCCCACACCTGCCCTTCTTGTATTCCAATTCCAATTTTTAGCTCAGCAAATTCTTGTCCCCACACTTTACCTTATTTTCTCTGATTCATTTTAATTAACCAATTTTAACTTATAAACCTCAATCTTTATATATCAATACTTATTCTTAAAAAAAACTTTTCCTAAATTCGCCCCATCAATTTAATTAACCAATTTTAACTTAAAAGCCTCAATCTTTATACGTCAACACTTATTCTTAACAATCTTTTTCTAAGGTCGGCCCCAATTCCCTTCCCCGAAATCCCCATTTTTATGTTAGTGGCAAAACCAACTTAATTAAAACAAAATATATTTCTACACCCTTTGGATTCCCAAAGCCCCACCACCCCCTTTCCCGGTTTCGAACCCCAACCAAAGTCCATCAGTCCATCTGCAGTCAGCCTGGCAACCTCACGTCTGAGGTTCTCAACTCTCTCTCAGTTCCTCTCTGCCGGTTTTTTTGATAGTCCTGTATTTTAAATTCCGAATCTCGAAGAAGCTCTGTTCCAATAAGGTCCATATTTCTTCCAGCCAGACCTCCATATTTAACAATGGAGCCAAGATCTTGTTTCTTACTTCTCTTAGGTCCAAATGTCCCAAAGGCTCCAATTTCCACATTAGCCAAGTTTGTATTCCATATGTCTTCAGATCTCCATATAGGGAGATCTCTCCATTTTCCATTCTTCAATTCAGACCAAATTTCCATCATCCTGATCTTGTTTTCTTTTATATCCATCTTAATCGGCCTCTGGCTCTCCTCAACCATCTGTGGCATTATAGCTCCTCCTTCTTTTTCCTTCAGATCATCATGTTCCTCTTTAATCACATTCTCAGATTTCTCAAATTTCTTTTCTTGTTTGGCTGTAAGGATTTTTAGATCAACAACAACGCTTCCCTGTTCATCTGCAAGAACTTGAGTCAAGTCCCTTCCAGGCTCAGCAACTTTATTTACTGTTCCCTTCAGTATTGTGACGTTTATAGTCAAAACATCCGTCTGTTCCTGCAGTTTTCCCAGGAGAGAGAAGGTCTTCTCCAGTTCAGCCAGTATTTTTCCACTTACAGCCATTTTTGTAATGTCCTGAACCCCCTCTAGAGGGATTCTAGTTTCTTAATGTCTTCCAATTCCCACCCAAAAGCCAAGTTAGCCTTTTCTTCTTTTTTTTTAACAATTTGTTACCAAATTGTAGCGAATATAACCAGCAAAGACAGCAAAAACAAAGTTTCCCTTTTTTTCCAACTTTGACAGCTAGTTTGACAGCTGTCAAAGTCTTTATGCCTCTTCCGCAGGCTCTCTCACCGATCGCTCCCGGGTCTTGGGGGAGGGGTGAATTCCGTTCTCAATGTTAGCTCTTATCCTCCAGCACAATCACTTAAATTGCCCCAACGTAGAGTTAATTGCTTTTCTCCACAAAGAAGAAAGGTATTCTCACAACCTTAGTAATAAAATCCTTGCTTTACGATGTTTACAAGGCGGGTAGGCGGACTTCCTCTTAGCACCTTACCCGATCGTGCCTAATTCCCAAAGAAAATTTCCCTTTTAAGTCCAATTACTGTGTTACTCACGGGTTGTTGCTTTTAATCCAAATGTTCAGAGGAAGAAGTTAGCGCTCTCCGTCCATGGCATGCGGCTTCACTCAGCAGGGGAAGCAGTCGACTCACAGCACCACGCCACTCTCCGTCCCCCGTTCCAGAGCCTTTAAAAAGGCTCCTTTGCGGGTCGGGGGGGTGCAAATGGTGCCCGTCGAGTCACCAGGTCCACAGGCTTCAGCGCCTGTGGTTTCTAAGGGTCCCCGCGTCGCCGCTGCGGCAGAACCCGACCCCTGTTGAGCCGATTCCCTCCGGAGCTCGGAGGGAATCCGCCATTAGACGATGGCGCCAACCCGGAAGTCTCCATGTCAAAGTGCTCTTTCAGTTGAGCTGGGGTGTTATTGTACATTGTGACATCCTTCCAAAAGAAAAGAATATCATCGACATAAAATAAGTGTCAGAGCTGCCCGAGGTCCCAGCTCACAAAGGACCAACGCCGCTTCGTTGTTAAGTACGAAAGTCTTTATTGAAGTTCAGTTTCACTTTCACAGCCGCAGCGTGCAGCCCTACGTCTCAAACTCTAGACCGCCGAAGCTCCGTCTGAATCTCCTCCCCCCAGACACCAGTTTAAGACTCTAGCCTTGCTCCACCTCTTCCTTTGTTCTTTCCTCCTCTGGTTCCGCCTGTCCGTCGGGGTCTCGCCCTTCCTAGACTCTTCTGACGCTGAGTCCCCTGAATCTTCCCCCTCCCTCCGGCGGGCTTTAGGACCTGGTTCCCAATCCAGGTTTCCTGCTGTCCCGCGCGCCTGTACATTTGAACTTGGCGCGCGCGCCCAGCCTGCAACCTTCCTTCTGACTGTTGCACTGCTGCTGTCACTGCTCCCCCCTTCGGGGAGGCTAGCTGGAACTGACCTCCCCTCCGTTCCCCCACTTTCCGATGGAGGCGTGGTCAGCCCTGACTCATCTTCTCTCCCCGCTGGAGGAGACGCTGGTCCTGACACATGTGACTCTTCCCCGCCACTACGCTCTGGTGGGGAAGCTGGTCCTGATCCCCCGCTGCTGCTTTGGGAGTCCCCGCTGGCCCCTTGTTTCTGGTGTGTCCCCCCTGGGACCCCCCTTGCCCTGACCATCGGCGCCCCCTTCTGGGAATCTTCTGATTCGCTGGAGAAGCTCATGGAATCTCTCGGGTTACTGTCATACTCCCCTATGCTGCCCTCGGATTCCTCCCCTTCGCTCTCCATTTCCTCTCTTCCCTGCGCTTCTGCTCCTGAGCCCCTGACATCCATCCCCCCTCGAAGCCCCCCCTTCCCCCCTCCCCCTCTTCGGGTGTGGGTTCCGGGTGCTCCAGTGCTGTGGGTGTGAGTGCGGGATACCGTTCTTTCCCCCTGGTGTGCAGCCGGCCAGCGGGATCCGGCCCGCCCGCACTGGGCTCGTCGACGTTGATTTACTCTGCTTCCATCTCTCTGCTGTCGTGCTCGAATCCAGGGTCCTCCCCCAACACGTCCATGTCCTTCCCTCCCCCTGGTACCTCGGGTGAGGTTGCGTGTAAGGGCCCCCTCAGCAGTTCCCTGCTCCACCCCACCTCCGGTTGATTGTCCCACCAATAGGAGCGGTCTGTGACAAACCCCGAGAGCGACCCCTCCGGGGAGCTTGTTTCTGGCGTCGTCTCCGCAGCTGATGAGAAACCCTGGAACGTACTGGCTGAAAGTGTGGGTGTGAAAAGCCAGTCGTCAAAATACTCTGCCGGCATAGGTCTGTGTGGGAAGAGTGCATGGAACTCGTCTTTGAGGTAGTGCTCCTCCACGGCATAGCACGGTACCCACCTGTTGGCGCTGGCCGGGGTACCTTCCCTGGCGAGGAGATATTCAACACCCTCTTCCCCCCACCTCGAGTCCAAAATCTCCGTGACCTCGTTGAGTGGCGCCGCCCTCGGTGACCCCTCCCCTGTTGGGGATTTGCCAAGTGGGTCTGGCGCGTTCCCTGGCGCCTGAAACCTGTGGGGTGCCTTGTAGGGTGTGAGCACTGACCTATGAAAGACTGGGTGCATTCTGGAGCCCTCCGGGAGTGTCAACCGGAAGGCCACTGGATTGATTTGTGCCGCGACCTGGTAAGGCCCCAGCTGCTTGTGTCTGAGCTTCTTCTTAGCTAACGTTCTGGCCGGCACTGCCTGGGCTGCTAACCAGACCCAGTCCCCCACCTGGATGTCTTCCCCGACCCTCCTGTGCCTGTCTGCCTGCGTCTTGTAGGCGTGTTTCGCTAGTTCCAAGTGCCTTCGGAGCTGCTCGTGGACCTCCTGTAACTCTGCTGCTAAGTGCTCTGCCCCCCGTGGCTCCCCCTCCCCCTTCGTCTCTAACCCCGGGAAGGTTCTGGGATGCCGCCCATTGTTGGCGAAGAACGGTGTCACCCTGTAGACCCGTGCTTCGTGTTGTTGTAGGCAAACTCGGCCAGCGGTAGGTAGTCCACCCAGGTCGAGGGCTGTTGATTCGCATAGCATCGCAGGTACTGCTGCATGATGGCGTTGACCCTCTCCGCTTGTCCGTTGGTCTGCGGGTGTCGTGCCGACGCTAAGTTGATCTTGACGTTCAGGATGCCCAGCAGCTTCTGCCAGAAGCTCGAGATGAATTGGCGGCCCCGGTCGGACAGAATGGACCGCGGCAAGCCGTGAGCTTTGAACACGTGGTCTATGAACAGCTTGGCGGTCTGTTCCGCTGTGGCCACCTTCGCGCAAGGAATGAAGTGCGCCATATTGGTGAACAGGTCTACGACCACGAGTACCGCTGTTTTCCCTCGCGAGCTGGGCAGATCTGTGACAAAGTCGAGGGCCACTTTCTCCCACGGTTCGAGCGGCGTCTGCAGCGGTTCCAGCAGCCCCGCCGGCTTCCTGTGTACTGGTTTGGCCCTTTGGCAGGTGTCACACCTGGAGACGTAATCCGCGACTTCTCCCCTCACCTTGGGCCACCAAAAGTCCCTGGTTACTAATTCCGCCGTCTTGTCCTTGCCAAAGTGCCCAGCGCTGGGCGCGTCGTGTAACTGCTGCAGGACTTTCGCGCGGAGGTCGTCTCCCGGTACGTAGAGAGCCCCTTTGCGGATGAGCAGTCCGTCGCGTATCTGGAACTCGTCGTCCTTCGCTGTGCCTCTTCGCACCTCCTCCATCTTGGATTGTGCAAACGAATCCGTCTGCAGCGCGCGACGCACCGCGTCCAGGTCTACGGCGGCTGAAGCGCACGCCCACGCTTTCGGTGCGAAAATGTGTTTGGCCGCCACCGGTGCCGCTTCCTCGAGATACTGCGGCTTCCTGGATAGCGCATCCGCCATGACGTTGTTGTCTCCCGGGATGTATTCTATCCGGAAATCGAAATCCGCAAAGAACTCCGCCCAGCGGATGTGTCTCTGATTCAGGAACCGCGCCGTGCGCCAGTACTCCAGATTCTTATGGTCCGTGCGGACCTGCACTGTGTGTCTGGCTCCGACGAGGAAGTGCCGCCACGCCTTGAAGGCTGCATGAATGGCCAACAACTCCCTGTCCCAGATGGTGTAGTTCTGCTCCGACTTGCTGAGTTTCCTGGAGTAGAATGCGCATGGCCTCCAGTCCCCTTGCGGATCTTGCTGCAACAGGACCGCCCCCACCGCTCTGTCCGAGGCGTCCGTTTCAACCCTCATCGGTTTGCTGGGGTTCACGTGTAGCAGCTGTTCTTCGGACGCGAAGAGACGCTTGAGTCTCCGAAAGGACTGCTCCGCCTGGTCCGTCCAGGTGAACTTCTTCTTCTTGGAGCTGAGGGTGTCCGTGATGGCCGCCGTCTCCTTCGCGAACCCCTTGATGAACTTGCGATAAAAGTTGGCGAAGCCGACGAACTTCTGGACCTCCTTCCGATTGCGCGGGCTCTTCCAGTCCAACACCGAGCGGACCTTGGTGCTGTCCATGGCGAGTCCCTTGTCAGACAGCTTGTAGCCCAGGAAATCCACCTCCGTCATGTCGAACTGGCACTTCTCCAGTATGGCGTAAAGTCTGTGCTCCCGTAGTCTCTGCAGGACCTCCTTGACGTTCTCCTCGTGAGCCTCCTGCGATTCCGAGAAGATCAGGATGTCGTCTAAGAAGCAGACGCACTTCTTGTAGAGGAGTCCCGCTAACACGTGGTGCATGAAGGCTTGGAAACAATGGGAGCCATTTTGCAGACCAAACGGCATGACTCGATATTCATAGGTGCCTAAAGGCATAAACATGGCTGTCTTCCACTCATCGCCCTCCCGCATGCGTATAAGGTTGTACGCCCCTCGTAGATCCAACTTGGTGAAGATCCGTCCCTTCCTCACCGTCGCGAGCAGGTCGTCGATCTTGGGAATGGGGAATGCTGTGGGCTTTGTCCTGGAATTGATGATTCTATAATCCACTACGAGCCTCCGTTCGGGCGTGTCCTTCTTCTTCACGAAAAACACGGGACTGCCCCCCACTGCTTTGGATTCTTGGATGAATCCCCGCTTCAAGTTGTGATCTATGAACTCCCTGAGTTCTTGCATTTCGTCTTCAGACATGGAATACAGTTTTCCAGTCGGCAGCGTCGCCCCCGGCAGGAGGTCAATCTTGCAGTCGTAGGGCCTGTGGGGAGGCAGCTTGTCCGCTTCCTTCTCGCAGAAGACCTCCAAAAAGGCCTTGTACTTGTTGGGTACCTACCGCCTGCACCATGCCTAGGTGTAGCTGCAGTTCATCCCCTTGCCCCTCTTCTTCCTGGCGGGTCCGGACGCAGTGTTCTGCGCAGTAGGAAGAGCGGAAGGTCAATTGCCGCTGGTACCATGCTAATGCCGGGCTGTGCCTATCCAGCCAACTCATGCCCAACACTATGGGCGTGTCCGACAGGTGGGTGACGTTGAAGCTGATGACCTCGCGGTGGTTTCCAATTTGCATCACCATAGGCAGTGTTTGCTGTACCACCTCTCCTCCCAGTATCTTCCTGCCATCGACCGTGACGACGTTTAGGGGCATCGTGACTGGTAGGAGTGCTATGCGATGCTGCTTGATGAAGTCCACTCCTACAAAGTCTGCATTACTACCAGAGTCAATGGTAATAGGGACTTCCAAGATGAGCCCATCGGGCAGCTGGAGCGATGCGGTGAGTTGCACCACTGGTTTGGGTGGGAGGGGGTCTGTGGGCTGTAAAATCTCTGGGGACTGCTTCACTGACTCGCCTGGTTGAGCCCCAGTGCTTCTGCTTCCAACCAGGCTTCGTCGTTTCCCTGCAGCTGTTCCCCCTGCTGAAGTGCTCCCCTTACTGTCGCTGAGGCTGCAGTGTGCTTCTGGATCCTCTGGGGACACTCTTTGGCCATGTGCTGTGCACTGTCGCAGATGTAACACTTCCTGTTCCCTCTAGGAGCCTTCGCCTTGACTGCTCCTGGTGTTTGGGCTCTGCTTGCTGTCTGAGCCCTGGCACCACCTATCTCCATCGGCTCTTCTCCCCTCCCCAGTGGAGGCGTGGATTGCGCGCGCCCTGTCTCTCTGGGTAGGAAGGGAGTTGTTCTGGCTGGTGTGCTTGCCATACGTCCCTCCTCCCTGCTCCAAGGGCGGTCTTCCAGGCGCACCCCTATTGCTAGCGCTCTCTGGACGACTTCTGTGGTGCTTTTAGGTCTTTCTCCCCTTGCCAGCTCATCTTTCACGGCTCCATTCAGCCCCTCCCAGAACAGATCCCTGACGGCAGCGGAGTCCTTCTGCCAGCCCAGCACATTTACTAACGCAAAAAAGCGGGAGTGATATTGTCTCACCGTAGCTTTGCCCTGCCTCAGCCCATGCATTTCCCTCCTGGCCACATCCACATCTACTGTTGATTTAAAACAAGCGTCCATAGCTTCGATAAATGCGTTTGAATCTTGGAGTGCGGGATCATTTTCGCGCCATAAATTGCGCAGCCACGATTTAGCTTCCCCATGCAGATGAGTTATTATGAAGCCTACTTTCTCCTCCTCATCTCTAAAGTCTTTCCGAAGCAAGTTGAGCGCGAAAACTACGTCGGCTCTGAAGTTAGGATACTGCTGCAGGTTCCTGTCGAAGTGGGCTACTATGCTGCCCCCCTCTTCCCGAGGCCAACTCCCTCCGGCTTGGGTCCTGGCAGCCCCTCCTTGCCCAAACGGTCCCACCTGGTCTGCAGATCCCGGCAGAGCGCTACTGCTTCTTCTTCTCTTTTCCTGGATGCTTCTACTTCTGCGTAAAGCGTCGTGACTGCGTTTTGCAGTTGTGTCACCTTCTCCTCTGTAGTCATCTTTGCCTTTCTTCGTGAGCTCGCAAAACACAAAGTTTTGCCCCTCGCTGCGCCAACTCACGCTGCTAGGGTTAAATACTGGAGACGGAGCTTACTGTCAGAGCTGCCCGAGGTCCCAGCTCACAAAGGACCAACGCTGCTTCGTTGTTAAGTACGAAAGTCTTTATTGAAGTTCAGTTTCACTTTCACAGCCGCAGCGTGCAGCCCTACGTCTCAAACTCTAGACCGCTGAAGCTCCGTCTGAATCTCCTCCCCCCAGACACCAGTTTAAGACTCTAGCCTTGCTCCACCTCTTCCTTTGTTCTTTCCTCCTCTGGTTCCGCCTGTCCGTCGGGGTCTCGCCCTTCCTAGACTCTTCTGACGCTGAGTCCCCTGAATCTTCCCCCTCCCTCCGGCGGGCTTTAGGACCTGGTTCCCAATCCGGGTTTCCTGCTGTCCCGCGCGCCTGTACATTTGAACTTGGCGCGCGCGCCCAGCCTGCAACCTTCCTTCTGACCGTTGCACTGCTGCTGTCACTGCTCCCCCCTTCGGGGAGGCTAGCTGGAACTGACCTCCCCTCCGTTCCCCCACTTTCCGATGGAGGCGTGGTCAGCCCTGACTCATCTTCTCTCCCCGCTGGAGGAGACGCTGGTCCTGACACATGTGACTCTTCCCCGCCACTACGCTCTGGTGGGGAAGCTGGTCCTGATCCCCCGCTGCTGCTTTGGGAGTCCCCGCTGGCCCCTTGTTTCTGGTGTGTCCCCCCTGGGACCCCCCTTGCCCTGACCATCGGCGCCCCCTTCTGGGAATCTTCTGATTCGCTGGAGAAGCTCATGGAATCTCTCGGGTCACTGTCATACTCCCCTACGCTGCCCTCGGATTCCTCCCCTTCGCTCTCCATTTCCTCTCTTCCCTGCGCTTCTGCTCCTGAGCCCCTGACAATAAGCAATATAGCTTCTTTTGCCCTTCCTCTTTGACAAATACACATGGATCAGCTTTCCCTTGCTGAAAACCTAGAGAAAACAATACTTCAGTGAGTTTAGAATGCCAGCATCGTGCACTCCGTTTGAGACCATAAAGGGATTTCTTCAGAGAACAAACAAATCCCTGTTTTACCTGTACGCCATCAGGTGGAAGCATATAAAGTGATTCACCTAAGGATCCGTACAAAAATGCTGTATTCACATCGTGGTGAGAAACGTGTAGATTCTCTTCTGCAGCAAGCTTGAGCATGAGCCTAATGCTCTCATATCTCACGGTGGGTGAGTAGGTCTCGTGATAGTCTTCACCTGGAACCTGTGAAAAACCTCTGGCTACCAATCTGGCTTTGTGTCTGACTATCTTTTTTTAAAAAATGATATTTATTAAGAATTTTAAAATTACAAAGAAATAGAGAGAAAAAGAAGGGGGAAAAGAAAGCAATAAAAAGACAAACAGCAGTCAAACAATACAAATCAATAAAAATCAAAATAAAAAACAAAACCAAAACAAAACACATAACACATCAAAATCAAAAAACAAGAATAAACCACAAAAATTTAAAAACAGATCCAATATTACCAAATCCTTAACTGTCATGACCTTATTTCATCGACCTCCTCACACCTCCCTTTTTTGTATTCTAGTTGTTAATTATAACAGCAAATGCTTTCCATTTTTCATAATATCCTGTCATTAAATTACCTTAATCTATTTTGACCTATAATACATAAAAAATCCTAAAATTTAAAACTTAAATCTTATTTATACCAAATTCTCCTAACCATAGCATATTCTTGCAAAGTTCTTTTTAACATTTCTGCTAAAGCCAAATAATTTCGTTCCAACATTTTTCTAATATTCATTAATTTTTCAGAACAATCCTAAATAATTTTTTTTTAAAACTTTCTTCCAATCTTCATCCAACGTCTCTTCCTCCTGGTCCCGGGTTTAGTCAGTCCTTTCTATCCCATCCATCTAGTTCATTAACCTGGTAATCTTATGTCCGAGGCCCTTAAGTCTCTTCCATGTCCCTTCCGCAGATCTTCTTCATATTTATACCTGTGCTTTACTTTGTCTCCTGGTCCTTTCACTCGTGGAAACTCCAACTTAACAATATTTTTGTCCCTTCTCGACAGATCAGCCCCTTTTCCATAGCCCACACTGAACTCCATGTGTTTTTTAAAGACATGTTTCAAACCCCCTCCAGAGTTGAGGACCCCCACAACCCCAGACTCCTCATGGCCCATTGCCAGACTTGAAAGGTCAAAACATCCCTGCATAGGGGGGTCTATCCAGCCCCCCATCTCCAAGCCAAATACAACTCTATCTCTCCAAATCTGGCTTTTTCCAAATTCATTTGTCAGATCCAACAACTCATGTTCCTGCTGGGCCACAGCTCCCTCCATCTCTGCCACCCAAGGTCCAACAACAACCTCCTCCCTCATCTGATCTGTCAGAACACAAGTTAGTTCCTGGGTGGGTTCTATATAGATACCCACTGCCTGTCCAAAATTTCTAATCGCAACAGTCATCAAATCCGTCTTCTCATGTGTAATGGGAAATGGTGTTGCTCATGCGTAAAACTCCAAACTGCTCCAAGCAGGTTATATAGCTCAAACTTTCCCTGGTTTGACAGCGCCTTGCAAACGCGACTGTCTTAATCACTGCCAGAATCCGTCAGTGGGCGTTTCCTGAACTTCTTCCAACATAAAAATTCCTTGACAGCCAGTCTCCGCCTAGCTTCTCTGCGCGGAAGCCTTCTGCGCAGAGTAGGCGTGCCAAGCGGAGGTCCTGTGCTCTCCCCACTGATCTCACTGGAAGAGTCTCGGAGCCTTCCCTCCGAAGTACTCTCAGCCTCCCCTTTCTTCCTGGTGTAACCTTGGTTTCCTTCCCCAGCGGAAGCTCTCCGTCTCTCCTTGCTGGTTCCCTCCCCTGCATCCTCGGAGCGACTTCCCTCTCCGTTGATCTTTGATGTCAGTTCCCTGACATCCACCTCCCTCCCAGGCCCCTCCCCCTCCCCCTCCCGTCCCGGGGATGGTGAAGCGGGAAAGCCCCAGAAAGAGCTATCCTCCTCCTCAGATGATTCCAACACCGCTCTCCACCTGCTGTTCTCTCTTTCCTCAGCCCAATCTCCCCAGTCAGATTCCTCTTCCTCGGATCTCTCCCCTTCCTCCTCTTCTGAGGCTGGAAATCCCACAAACTCTTCTTCATCCTCCGTGTCACCAAATTGCTCCTCCCAGAACCTCCCTAAGGGTTTAGGCTTCCTTGGAAACCTGCGGTGAAATTCCTCCTGCAGATACTCATCCCTGATCTCTTCTGCCGGAACCCACGTGTTCTCTGATTCGGGTTCCCCCTCCCACGCCACCAAATATTCCACCCTCCTCCCTTTCCACCTCGAATCGAGAATTTCAGCTGCATGACCACTGAGTTCCCTTTCCTCTACCCGGGGATGCCTGGGAGCTTCTCTTTCTTGTCCCATAAATCCCTCCCTGTACGGTGAGAGTAAGGACCGGTGGAACACCGGGTGCAGTTTCATGTTGGTGGGCAACTTGAGCCTAAAGGTCACAGGATTAACCTGTTGTGTGACCTCGAAAGGTCCCAAACGCCTTGGTCGTAGTTTCTTACACCCCCCTTTGAACGGTAACCCTTGGGTAGACAACCACACCTGGTCCCCCACTCTTATAGTTTCCCCTTCTCTGCGGTGCTTGTCTGCCTGCCTCTTGTACGCTTCCTTCGCCCGCTCCAGGTTAACCTTAAGTTGTTGGTGTAAAGCCTGCATTTCTTCCACAAATTGTTCGGCTGCCGGTACACTCCACCTACCCCCCTCCTCCCCTGGGAAGGCCCTGGGATGACACCCGTAATTGGCCATGAATGGACTCATCCCCGTGGACACATGTTCCGCGTTATTGTATGCAAATTCGGCCAGCGCTAGTTTGTCCACCCAATCGTTCTCCCTTTCGTTGACGTAGCAGCGTAGATACTGCTGAAGTATGCTGTTAGCTCTTTCTGCTTGTCCGTTGGTCTCTGGGTGCCTGGCCGTCGAGAAACTAACTTCAACTTCCAGCAGACTCATAAGCTTCCTCCAGAATCTGGAAGTAAACTGGCGCCCTCTGTCGGATAAAATCCTCAAGGGGGCGCCATGCAACCTGAAGACGTGATCCACGAACAGCCTAGCTGTTTCCTCTGCAGTCACTGCATGCGAGCAAGCAATAAAATGGCACATTTTGGTCATCAAGTCAACTACCACCATGACTGCTGTTTTTCCCCTGGACTTGGGTAAATCAGTCATAAAATCAATTGATACCCCTTCCCATGGTCTTTCTGGTGTGGGCAAGGGTTCCAGTAACCCCGCGGGTGCTGCCCTCTCCTCTTTAGCTCGCTGGCAGCACTCGCACCCCCGTACGTATTCCCGCACATCCTCCCTTACCCTTGGCCACCAGAACTGCCTGGTGACAAGCAACATGGTTTTGTGTTGACCGAAATGTCCCGCCGTGGGGTTGTCATGCAGTTGTTTGAGTATTCTTCTCCTCAAGTCTCCTTCAGTTATGTACAACGCACCCTTATAGTACAAAGCCCCCTCCTTAACCTCAACCCCCCCCCCTGATTTTCGGCATCTCGAATCTCCCTGATTTTGTTTTGGGCGTACTGGTCATCCCTCGTTAAACCGGCTAGTTCTTGTTTCCCTACCAACACTCCCCCACACACCCACCGGTCCTCGGGTATGACATGACGTACTTCGGGTACTTCCTCTCCTTCCAAGTACTCCGGTTTGCGAGAGAGAGCGTCTGCTCTGACGTTTTCCCTCCCCGGCACGTACCTAATTTCAAAACAAAACTTGGAAAACTCCTGTGCCCACCGCACCTGTCTTTGGTTCAGGACTCGCGCAGTCCTCCAATATTCCAGGTTCTTATGATCCGTGCACACCTGGATTTTGTGCTGTGCACATATTAGAAAATGTCTCCAGCGGCGAAAAGCCTCATGAATGGCCAGCAGTTCCCTGTCGTACACCGTGTAGTTTTGTTCTGATTTGTTCAGCTTCCTTGAGAAAAAGGCGCACGGCTTCCACTCTCCCCGATTTCCCTGCTGGAGCAATACCGTTCCCACCGCTCTGTCTGACGCGTCTGTCTCCAGCCTCATCGGTTTCTGCAGATCCACGTGTAAGAGTTGCTCTTCCGAAGCGAACGCCCTCTTTAGCTTTTCGAAGGATTGCTGCGCCTCTTCCGTCCACTCAAACTTCTTCTTGCTGCTGAGGCAATCAGTTATGGGTGCTGTTAAGTGGGCGAAGTTCTTGATGAACTTCCTATAGAAGTTGCCAAACCCCAGGAACCTCTGCACGTCCTTCCGGTTCTTGGGGGTCCTCCATTCTAGCACCGCTTGCACCTTGCCTGGGTCCATGGCTAAGCCTTTGTCAGACAACCTGTAACCCAAGAACTCCACCTCTCGGGCATGGAATTGGCATTTCTCCAATTTGACCCACAACTGGTGCTCCTGCAGCCTTTTCAGGACTTCCCTGACGTCCTGATTGTAATCCGAAGGGCATAACTAAGTACTCAAAGGCCCCCAGAGGGGTGAACATGGTGGTTTTCCATTCATCCCCTTCCCTCATCCTTATCAAATTGTATGCCCCCCGAAGGTCCAACTTGGTAAAGACCTTCCCTTTCCTTACTCTGGCCAAAATGTCGTCAATTCTGGGCATCGGAAATGTCACTGGTTCCGACACCAGGTTCAACCTCCGGTAGTCTACGACCAGCCTGGGCTCTTTAGAGTCCTTCTTGTCCACAAAGAACACTGGACTGCCCCCCACCGCCCTTGATTCTCTTATGAAACCCCTCTTCAGGTTCTTGTCAATAAAGTTCCGCAACTCCTGCATCTCTCTGTCCGACATGGCGTACAGCTTACCCACAGGCAGCTGAGCTCCTGGGAGTAGGTTGATTTGGCAGTCAAAGGGCCTGTGAGGGGGTAGTTTATCAACCTCCTTCTCACTGAAGACTTCTTCCAGATCAGCGTACTGAACTGGTATTCTCCCCTTTTCTCCTACCGCCATCCCTGCCACCCTTGCTACTGCCATCCTTTGGGTCTCCCCCCCATGGCAGTGCTCCACGCAGTAAGCAGATCCAAAGGTGACTGTCCGCTGGTGCCATCCCACGACGGGGTCGTGCAGTGCCAGCCAACTCATTCCCAGGATGATTGGTGGTCCTGCTAGTGTGGCTACATGAAAGGCAATTGTCTCAGTGTGTCTGGCAACCCTCATTTTCATGGGGGGGGGGGTCTGGTGGGTCACTTCCCCCCCCCCAGAAGTTCTCTACCATCAATGGTCGTTACTTGCAGGGGGTGTGCTAGAGGCACTACTTGGAGCTGGTGCTCTAGTGCAAAATCCCTGCTAAAAAAGTTACAAGAGCTGCCAGAATCCAGCAACGCCTTCACCTTCATAGGGTGTCCGTTAGGGAGTTCTAGTATCACCTCTATGGCTATGGCAGCTCGGGGAGGGTCTGGTTTGGGCACCTTTACTGGTTGCTCGCCTGGCTGCTGTGCCCACTCTCGGGCAGACAGGCATTCCCGTTTCCCTGCTCTTTATTTCTTTCCTCCTCCCCCTCAACTGCCCCCACCATTCCTTGCCACGCCTTCTTCTGAGGGCAGACTCTGGCAAAATGTCCCGGCTGTTGGCAGAGAAAGCATTTCTTAGTCGTTTCCCCCTCCTTCTTGCGCGCCTCGCTGGAGTTTGAAACCCCGCGCGCGCGCGCTCCTCCAATCTCCATTGGTTCCTCGGGCGGCGCGGGTTGCTCAGGCACGTCTGGAATGCGGTTGTCATACCAACGCTCTGCTCTCCCTTCCCGCCTTTCTAGAGCGCGCGCCTCTTGGCGTACTCCCACCGCCAACGCCATCTTGGTCAGCTGGTCCATCGATTCCGGACGGGGCGCGCAGGAGAGTTCATCTTTTACCCAAGGGGATAATCCTTCCTCAAATAGCATTTGCACTGGCGCAGAACTAAGTTCCCACCCCAGTTTATGAATCAGCATCGCAAATCGTGACCAGTACTCTCTTACTGATTGGTTCCCTTGTTTGCACCCCATCAGTTCTTTGCGGGTCACGCTCTGCTCCACATCACTCGAGAACATATGGTCCATGGCACTAAAAAACCTTCTCAAATCCTTCAAGGCAGCATTCTCCGACGCCATCAAGGGTCTGACCCAATCTCTGGCGCGCCCTTCCAGATGCCCCACCACGAAGGCTACCCTTCCTGCATCGTCTACAAAGTCCCCGTATTGCAGGTCCAGTGCATACTGCACTTCTGTCTTAAATGCATTATAGTCTCTGGGATTGCCCCCAAACTTCTGCACTAGTCCCGGTACCTTCCTTGCGATGGGTGTGGGCTTCCCCTGGGCATCCTGAGTGCGCCTTTCATCCAGCCGCGCCGCTAGTAGGGCGAGTTGCTGCTCCAACTCTCTGTTTCTCTCCTCGAGAGTAGGTCCTCCTCTGCCCCCCTGTTCTCCGGCCCCGGCTCCTCCAGTTTGACTCATGACGCTGCCCCCGTTTCTCTGTGCACGAGCAACTCAGAGGACTGACGGATTGCTGTAATGGGAAATGGTGTTGCTCATGCGTAAAACTCCAAACTGCTCCAAGCAGGTTATATAGCTCAAACTTTCCCTGGTTTGACAGCGCCTTGCAAACGCGACTGTCTTAATCACTGCCAGAATCCGTCAGTGGGCGTTTCCTGAACTTCTTCCAACATAAAAATTCCTTGACAGCCAGTCTCCGCCTAGCTTCTCTGCGCGGAAACTTTCTGCGCAGAGTAGGCGTGCCAAGCGGAGGTCCTGCGCTCTCCCCACTGATCTCACTGGAAGAGTCTCGGAGCCTTCCCTCCGAAGTACTCTCAGCCTCCCCTTTCTTCCTGGTGTAACCTTGGTTTCCTTCCCCAGCGGAAGCTCTCCCTCTCTCCTTGCTGGTTCCCTCCCCTGCATCCTCGGAGCGATTTCTCTCTCCGTTGATCTTTGATGTCAGTTCCCTGACATCATGTAACTGTTCCGTCTTCTCATGTAACTGTTCCAGTAAAGCACTTGTCTTACAGAAAGCACGCACCAGAGCCTCTGAGTACATTGTTATGCAAGGTCAGAAGTCTGTTCCCACGGTCTTAATCTGTTGCAGCTGCAAAGCTCCCCAGTTCAAATTCAATAACAGTTTCACAAGTTCCCTCTAGGGGAAAAACTTCTATTTGTATCCATCTCTTTTCTTTTTTTTCCAAAAGCAGATCTAACAACAAAGTTTCCTTTTTCAGATATTTTGTCAATATTTGTTCCTTTAACATGCGAAGGAGAACAATGGAATCACTATGTTTCTCTTCTTTTGACTGTCTGTCACAAATGTTTGTCTGTAGTCAATGTACTTCCCAAAAGCTTCTGTCCTGACACCCCGCTCCCAGGTTCAAGACGGTGGAAAATTACTTTTCTTTACACTCTCTTCTGCAGATTTAAACAATCCGGAAAAAATCCCCCCTCTTCTCCTGCTTCCGAAGGGGGTTCAGTACTTTTAAATGATGAAAATTGATCCTTTGCGAACGATTTTTTGAACTCTAGTTTACCATGTCTTTGCTTTAATCTATCTACAAGAAACGGAAGGCTGACTTCCTGTTTAGACCTTCCCGCTTCAGTGCCAATTTAAAAAGAATTTCTCAGTCCAATTTTCCGTTCTACTCACTGGTCGTTGTTTAAAGTCCAATTGTCCAAATTTAATCTACTCACGGGTAGTTGTTTTTGTAGCCAAATTGTCCCAGGAAAAAGGTAGCACTTTCCGGCAACAGCTATGCAGCTTCGCTCCACGGAAGAAGCAGTTGACTCTCAGCACCGCGCCACTTGCCCCTCTTCGCTCCGGAACCCGTAGTTGGGTTCCTTTACGGATTGGGGAGGCGCGAAAGGTGCCCGCCGAGTCCCATGGTCACAGGCTTCATCCGCCTGTGATTTTTTAAAGGGTCCCCGCTTCGCCGTAGCGGAACAGACCCATTTTCCGTGGAGCCAGTCCCTCCAGATCAGAGGGAATCCGCCATTACCGATGGCGCCACCCTGGAAGTTTGTGTCTGACTATCTTGCCATTTTGATCTGTCTTCGCTTTGAAGACCCATTTGCTTCCAAGCAGTTTCATTCCTGGAACTACTGGAACTAGCTCCCATGTTTTGTTCCTCTCTAAGGAATCAAGCTCAGCCTTCATGGCAGTTAACCATGGCTCAGCATCCTTTGAATCCAAAGCCTGGATCTCTTGGAAACTTGAAGGTTTAAATACCTTCTTGGAGCTATTAACAGCTGCAACTGCTGTCTTAGCATATTCATCAGCAAATCTCTTTGGAGGTCTACCTTTCGTGGCTCTTTCAGACCTGTGAATTAGCCGTAAGTCTTCAACACTCTCCTCTTCTTTCTTAGGAGAATAGTGCCTTATAGTGAACAATGGTTCCTCCAATTCCTGATCAGAACCTTCAGAGGGTCGCATAGAGTCTTTCGCACTCTTGAAATCCTCTGAACCATCCGATTCAGTCTCAGATTCAGACTCAGGACCTTCGTCAGTGGGTGTGGGCTGCTGCGGTTGCTTATCCTCAGTCTCTTCACTGTCATCAGGATAACACTGGAAAATTCCCACATTCTTCCCATACTTGGCATTGTACTCAAAACTTCTAGTGAGTCTAATTGTCTTAGAGTCAGTCATCATTACTCTGTAAGAACCTTTCTGATACCCTAGAAAGATACCATGCAGACCACGCTTGCCTAACTTGGAGCTTTGTGGCGTGTGAACCCTCATGTCAGAACCAAAAATTCTCATGTGCTTGATGTATGGTTTCTTGCCAAACATCTTTTCATAGGTGGTACAACCAATCGATGATGATAATCTCCGATTATAACTGTAAACAAAACAAGAGAGAGATTCTGCCCAATAACTCTCTGGAAGATTGCCATCACGCAGCAAGGTTTTCAACCCTTGAAGCAATGTTTGATTTGCTCTCTCACAAAGTCCATTCATCCATGGAGAACGAGGACTTGACAAATCATGCTGAATTCCTTTCTCAGTCAGAAAAGCTTCAAACTGCTGAGAAGTGAATTCCGCCCCGCGATCAGTAAAAAGAGATTTTACCTTCTTACCGTGCACATTTTCCAACCAAGCACAGAATTCCTTGAACCTAAGAAACGCCTCTGATTTCTGCTTGAGATTGAACACATAAATATACCTGGAAAATGAATCAATAAGAACCATGAAGTACCTGTTTCCACCCAAAGAGGGTGATAGTGGACCAATGAGATCAGCATGCACTACCCGGTAAGGTTCTGTAGCTTGTCTACTAGACACCTTACCTTTCGCAGCCATTTTGACCTTGTTTGCTGAGCATGCCTTACACTTCATGTGGTACCTGCAGGGTTTAATAGTCATACCTTCAACCAAGGCAGGCATTTTGGAAACTGCCTCAAAGTGTAAATGACCAAATTTTCGATGAAAATCATGAATACATCCTGCATGCAAAACTTTGTTAGTACCTGCAATACAACAAGTTTCATCCTGCACAACATCATCATAATACAACACAAACAAACGATCAACATAATCATCATGCAATACATAATCGTTTTTCTTGGTGATGATGCACTTCCTTTTCTTGAAGGAAACGTCAATGTTCCGTTCAGTCAGCTGCGCGACGCTCAGTAGGTTGTGTGCAGCATCTGGAACATAGAGAACATTGCGTATCAATACGCCCAAGCTGTGAAGAACAACAGTTCCGTAGCCTTGACTGGAGATCGTGTGGTCATCCGCCTGGTGAATCACACCTTCCTGCGGTGTAAAAGACACGAACAGTCTTTTCTCATGACAAATGTGTCTGGTCGCGCCCGAATCCACGGCGAAGAAAGATCTAGACATCTTCTGGACCTTTGGAACCTTCGGAGTGAAGCGTGAGACCATTGCCTTGTGCTGCATTGTCCTGGACACCGGACCTTTGCCTTTGCCTTTTCCACGCGTTGAGCTTACGCTGCGCTGCTCTGTTGTCTTGGCCTTGGGATACTTACATTCCCTTTTCACGTGGCCTAGACGTCCACACGAGTAGCATTTCACTGCCTTCAAAGCTTTGGCACCATCTAGTGGTTCCACTGCATTCTGGGATGACGTCTGTGAAGACTCCCCCTTAGTGATGCAGCTAGCACTACAGCGATCCGCTTCATTCAGTACAACAGCAGTAGCATGTGCTACTGTGAGCTGAGCAGTTGGCAATACGGCAATCTGACTGGCAATCGCTTCCCAACTCGAACCCAAACAATGTAGAAGAAGAAGAAGAAGAGTTTGGATTTGATATCCCGCCTTTCACTCCCTTTAAGGAGTCTCAAAGCGGCTAACATTCTCCTTTCCCTTCCTCCCCCACAACAAACACTCTGTGAGGTGAGTGGGGCTGAGAGACTTCAAAGAAGTGTGACTGGCCCAAGGTGACCCAGCAGCTTCATGTGGAGGAGCGGAGACGCGAACCCGGTTCCCCAGATTACGAGACTACCGCTCTTAACCACTACACCACAGTGGCTCTCCACACTGTAGAATCATGAAGGAATACACAGCCTCTGGAAAGGTGATTCCACTCTGTTGCAGCTCATGCCTGAGGTTCTGCATCTCCATCAGATGAGCACGCACATCTGCACCTTCAACAAGTGCCATATTATGCAACTTGGCATAGTAGAACAAAGAAGCTCCAGCCTCTGTTCTCAAATGTGAGTGTTGCAAACTGTCCCACATTTCTCTGGCTGAGGCCTTGTCACGTAATAGACATAGCTTTTCAGGGGATACAATCAACGTAAGAGTTCCCCTTGCTTTTGAATCCCTTGCTCTCCAATCATCTGTTACAGGAGCTGGGGGTTGTCTGTTATGACATTGAACAGACCCTCTTTCCGTAGCAGTGCCTCTGCATACTGTGCCCACTCCGCGTAATTCTCTTTGGTGAGCTTTGGAATCCCAAAAGCGTCTGCTAGCCTTGTATTCCCCATGTCTTTGTCTTTAAAGCAAGCTGCGTCTGTTTACAGCTGCTTCCCAAAAGCACTTTCACTTTCTCCCGAGCTTCTTGTTGCCGCAGCCTGTTAGTGCTTTGGCTTAAAAGTTCAAAGGCTTCAAAGAATCCCAAAAGTCCACCCCTTAAAGCCATTAATTAGGAACTGGCAGGCTTCCCGGGGCAAGAGCACACACCTCTCATCAATCATCTTGACGCGCAGAGCAAATAACGTTCCGTGCCTCCGCCATCTGTCATCTTGATTTCGCCCTCTGGAGCCCCATAACCAAAAATTGTTAGTTTCATTCAGCTCTGGCCCTCGAGCTGATACGGCTCATCTTGATCCTGAGCCCAGCAGAGCATAATCCCAGTGTCCGCAAACAAAAGGATGAAGCAGGTATGGCTACATTGCTAATCTTTATTTATAAGCTATACCGAGAACACACAAATATACATCTTGCCTCTGTGAGAGCAGAGAGCAACTCCAACAAAGGAAGGACAGAACAAAGAAAACAGGAAACCAGTGTACGTCACATCCCGTCTCCCTTTCCCGTGGGAACCCAACAGTAACTGAACTGTGGAATGAAAACATAGTCCCATGAGTTGCAGCTGCTGCTCAGTGAGGGAAACAGAAACCAACAGAAGTGAGATGAGCGCCGCAACCCCAGACTGGACCTAATGGTCAAAGGTCCCTTTACCTTTACCTATAACAATAATAAAATATGTAAGGAGGGAGTTGCAGTCCAAAATAGAAAAAGAGGTGGCATTGGAACACCCAGCAACTTTTAATGAGTTCAAATCTCCAGGACCTGATGAGCTGCATCCAAGGATATTAAAGGAGCTTGCGGATGTAATCTCAGAGCCTCTGTCAATAATCTTTGAGAAATCTTGGCGAACAGGTGAGGTCCCTACAGACAGAAATCTTGTCCTCATCTTCAAAAGGGGGGGGGGGGGAGAAGACCCAGGTAACTACCGACTGGTGGGCTTGACATCAATAGCAGGAAAGGTCCTAGAACAGATCACTGGTCAACAACAAATTTGTTGTCTGTGTTTTTTCAGGGGCTACCTTTGAAGGTGACTCGGAAACTACAACTAATCCAGAATGAGGCAGCTAGACTGGTGACTGGGGGCGGCCGCCGAGACCACATAACACCGGTCTTGAAAGACCTACATTGGCTCCCAGTACGTTTCCGAGCACAATTCAAAGTGCTGGTGTTGACCTTTAAAGCCCTAAACGGCCTCGGCCCAGTATACCTGAAGGAGCGTCTCCACCCCCATCGTTCTGCCCAGACACTGAGGTCCAGCACCGAGGGCCTTCTGGCGGTTCCCTCATTGTGAGAAGCAAAGCTACAGGGAACCAGGCAGAGGGCCTTCTCGGTAGTGGCGCCCGCCCTGTGGAACGCCTTCCCATCAGATGCCAAAGCGATAAATAACTACCTGACATTCAGAAGACATCTTAAGGCAGCCCTGTTCAGGGAAGTTTTTAATCTGTGATATTTTACTGTATCTTTGGTTTCTATGGAAGCCGCCCAGAGTGGCTGGGGAAACCCAGCCAGATGGGCGGGGTACAAATAAATTATTATTATTATTATTATTATTATTATTATTATTATTATTATTATTATTATTTCAGTTGATTTATGACGAATCTGATGCGCTGAATCCAAAACTCACATTGGTTTTGCTCAATCAGGTCAAGTTTTTGAGCTATGGCCACATGTCATTTTTTTACGTTTTTATTCACATGTACGCTTGTGTGGAGCATTTTAGAAGAAGTTGGTGGGGGTAAAATGCCATGTCGAATAATTGTTTTGATTGGAAATGGTTATTTTAATGACAAGAAGTATTCAGGTCCGATAGTTCTGGGTGGTTATGTCAAAAAGGGATCAGTTTGAAGTCATAAAACCTCAAAATCTTCCATAAATTGGTGTGGCAAAGCATAAAGTTGGGGGATCAAAACTAAGTTAATGGGGCAGCCGCCCCACGAAGTATCCTGATCTTCAATCAGCACGTCGTCCTGTAGCTCATTGTGATGAAATTCCAGTGCCTATCTTCGAAGAACTTCCTGACATTAGTGATGAAGATGCCTCCAGTGTTGAAGGACATGAAGAAGAAGTGGTTCTTGAAGATGATGCTCCACATCCATTTTCCCAAAAGGAGTTGAATGATCTATTTCGTGACCTCAGCTTGTCAAAGGACTCTGCCGAACTGTTGGCATCCAGATTGAAGGAAAAAAACCTCCTCTCTGACAGCGCTCGCATCAGCTTCTTCCGCAACAGGCATCAAGAGTACCTCCGTTTTTTCTCGGAAGAGAAGGACTTGGTGTACTGTGCAGATATTGCGCAGCTTCGGCTCAAGCTTGGAGTGCCACAGTACGAACCCAAAGATTGGAGACTGTTCATTGACAGCAGCAAGCGATCACTGAAATGTGTTCTGCTACACAACGGCAACCAGTTTGCCTCTATACCCCTGGCTCACTCGAGTACACTGAAGGAGAACTATGAAGCGGTGAAGTATGTGCTGGAGAAAATTGGTTATGATCAGCATAAGTGGTTTATTTGTGTTGACCTGAAGATGGTGAACTTTTTGTTGGGACAACAGTCTGGCTTCACCAAGTACCCATGTTTTCTGTGCATGTGGGATAGTAGGGACCGTGCTCACCATTACACGAAGAAGGACTGGCCTGTGCGGGAGGAATTGGTGCCTTGCAAAAAAAAGGAACGTCATCAACAACCCTCTGGTGGACAGAAACAGAATACTCTTCCCACCGCTGCACATCAAGCTCGGCTTAATCAAGCAGTTCACCAAGGCTCTGGACAAGGATGGTGACTGCTTCACTTACTTGTGGATGACTACTGTTGGACCTCCCTGCCGCTGAGCATTCCAGGAGTTCCAAGAAACAGAAGTTCAAGCCCCGAAGTTTGAAAAATGGTGAAGCAACATGCAATTTACGTGTACTTACCTTTATCAATGCCCACCATTCAGTTTACAGTAAACCTGACCTGATGGAGAGAAACGGATGCCATTTCCTGATTCAGCAGTGCAAAAATACCCTAAATCAGTTGTAGAAATCTAGACAACATTCAAAAAGTAAAAAATTGTTGCCCAGTGATTCAACAGTCTGTGAGCACTTAGAAAAGGATGCTGTGATTACTAAGACCCAGTATGCGCCACTAAATAATAAGTCATGTCAGACAAACCTCATTTCTTTTTCTGATGGAGCAACAAGCTTGGTGAATCAGGGAAATGCTGTGGAAATAGTGTATCTTGACTTCAGTAAGGCAAAGTCCCCCATGATATTGATAGAGATTTGAGGTAAACCTTATAAATTAATAAATGCTAGGATTTGGGGTTCTTTGTGATATGAAGGAACAATACAAGCTGCAAGGGGATTCCTAGGCTGCCTTACTGAAATATACTCAGAGTCGAGAGTGGATTTTATGCTCTTTATTCAGCTCATAGTGGTGAGGAGGGGAATGAAAGTCCCCTCAAAGTATCTGCTTTATATACATTATTTACACAATGGGCTGCACGTGATTGGCTAATTCCAGAATTCTCCTGTAGGCCAATCAGGTTGTGGATTTACTTCTATCTGGAGCTGGATTGGGTGGCTCCTGCCGACCAATCATACTGCTGCATTGTTCTAGGACCAATCAGACTGCTGCATTCTGAATCCTATTGTTCTAGGACCAATCAGACTGCTGTATTTTGGATCCTATTGTTCTAGGACCAATCAGACTGCTGCAGTATGGATCCTATTCAACTCAGTACATAACACCCCTCCCCTCTAAGTTCCAGTCCTGCCCGGGAGGTCGCATTCATAGTCCTCAAGGTACGCCAGAGGCCTACGTGTGCGTTGCGGCCTGGGGTGTTCCCTGGTCCGGGGTTCAGGTTCTGGCTTGTGTTCCAAGGATGCTGGCTGTGATGGGGCTGTTTGGTCTGGTGCTATCAGCTCGCTCAGTCGTGGTTCTGGTTCCGGTGTCCTTTTGGCCTTGCGGGTCCTCTCTGTATTTACTGATTCTGCCTCTCCTCCTGGCCCCTCCTGTACTATGGGCCTCACTGCCCCACTGTTCCCTTGGGACTCCTCTGACCTGTCCTCCTCCTGGTTTTCTCCTGGGAATCGTTGCCGTATCTGGTCGCAGTGGTGACGCCAGCATTGCCCCCCATCCGTTAGCACCTCGTACGACACGGGGCCAGTGACCCTGGTGACTGTGGCGGGTACCCATGCTGGGCCTGCCCCAAAATTCTTTGTGTACACTGGGTCCTGGGCCTTGAAGGTCCGGGGGTTCCTGCCTTCCCCCACCACTACCTCATCCTGAGCTCTATCGGGGTGAAGGCGGTCCAATCTGATTGCAAGGCGCCGACCCATTAGTAGTTCAGCGGGGCTCCGGCCAGTCATTGAACTGGGGGTGCTGTGCTAGAAGGAATGTGGCAAGGCGGTATTCCCAATCCCCTTGCATCATGCGGCGAAGGGTGTCCTTGGTGGTCCGCACCATGTGTTCTGCTTGGCCATTGGTGGCAGGGTGGAATGGCGCCAAACGGATGTGGCGGATGGCGTTCTGCGCTGTGAAGATTTTGAATTCTCCTGACGTAAATGCAGTCCCGTTGTCTGAGACGAGAGTGCCAGGGAGCCCGTGGGTTGCAAACAGCCTGTGTAGTACCCGGATGGCTGCGGACATGGAAGTGGACGGTACCAGTGCGACTTCCAGCCATTTGGTGTAGGAGTCCACCACTATGAAGAATGTTTTCCCCTGCACCTCCTCCCTGTCAGATCCTGAATCGTCCTTTGTGGTGGACCCTCGGTTGGGACAGCAGGCTCGGCTGTGCCTCTTGCGTCGACCTCTCGGCAACTTCTGTTGCCAGGGCCTCCTCCAGAGCGACCTGGAACGTTAGGTCCTTCTTAGCGTAGAGGCGTCGTTGCAGCTTCTCATCCTTCAGGCCACCGACAAGGCGGTCACGAAGCATGTTCTCCAATTCTGAGAAGTTGCAGAACCGGGCGGCTTGGCGGAGAGAGGTCACAAACCCAGTTATGGTTTCCCCAGGGGCTTGCCGCTTTGTGTAGAAGGCATTTCGACGAGCCACCACTGAGGGCTGCGGCGAAAAGTGCCCCTTCAGCCGTTCCATTATTGTTTTGTATGGAACAGTAGCGACGTCTTCAGGCGCAAGGAGAGCCCGGGCGATTTCAAACGTCTCCTCTCCGCAGACGCTGAAGAATATCGCCCTCTTCTTGGCATCCTCTTCGTCGGTGACCCCTTTGGCTTCTAGGAGGAAGGTGAAACAGGAGGCATACGCTTCCCAGTCTCTGGATGCTGGGTTGAACGGCGAGAAGCTGCTGTCGGTTGCCATTCTGAGTTCCTTGGGTCCCGGAGCTGAAGCCTGGATACACGGTGTGAGGCAGCGGTGCGGCAGGTGGCGGTGCTGAGGTGCTGTGTGAGCTCAGCGGGATCCCATCCTTGTCGCCAGTGAAATATACTCAGAGTCGAGAGTGGATTTCATGCTCTTTATTCAGCTCATAGTGGTGAGGAGGGAAATGAAAGTTCCCTCAAAGTATCTGCTTTATATACATTATTTACACAATGGGCTGCACGTGATTGGCTAATTCCGGAATTCTCCTGTAGGCCAATCAGGTTGTGGATTTACTTCTATCTGGAGCTGGATTGGGTGGCTCCTGTCGACCAATCATACTGCTGCATTGTTTTAGGACCAATCAGACTGCTGCAGTTTGGATCCTATTCAACTCAGTACATAACACTTACACAAACCAGTCTGGCCGGCTGAGGGAAGAGCAGAGCTGTTAGCATAGATGGTCATCAACAACTCCTTGTCGCAGGTGTGACCAGAGACTAGAGATTTGGAAGGTTGCCAGGGTAACTGCTCTGGGACCAGGCAAGGGACTTATGGGAAGAAGAAAGAAGAACAAAGGGGGAGATCCATCTTGGCAGGGGTGAAGAAAGGACTGCCTGCACTACTGTGGACCATGCTGTAAGATCTGGACCCCCTCCATTCTAATGGAAGGTGTAAATAGGTGAATAAACCCTATTTCTTAAAGCACAACAGCCTCCACTGTGTATTCTGTTCTCCAAAGGGACACAGACCCTGTGTGGGTGCCTGAGATCCCATGCACTCTTGCCGCAGCTTGGCAGAGAGAGGGACAGGTGCTGGGCTTTTGTAACAATATTCTTGTGAGGAAGCTGGTAAAATGTGGGTTGAACGGGGGAACTGTTAGGTGGATTTGTAGCTGGTTGACTGACCAAACCCAAAGAGTAATGGTTCCTCAACATTCTGCTTTTGTTTTGTTTTTTAAAGTTTTATTAAGCATAACAACATAATATCAATAAAACATATCATCCAAAAGTCCCCCCCTAGTTTTTTTCCTCCCCCCTCCCCCAAAAGAAACCCCCGTCCCCTCCCCCGGACTTCCCTCAGCTCCTCTCTCTGGTTTTTCCATACTTATAATTCTCTGCATATTGTAAAATTGTAAAGATCCTTAACTTATCTGTCTCTGTGTTATTAATAATAAATTTGTGAGTGTTTATTCAAAACCTGCCAAGGAGTACAATTCATTTTGCTGTTTCTTTAAATACTTTGTAAAAAGTTCCCATTCTTCTTTAAAATCACAGTTGTCCTTGTCCCGCAATTTGTATGTCAATTTCGCCAACTCCACATAGTCCATCAATTTTTCTTGCCACAGTACTTTAGTCGGGGTTTCTTCATTCTCCCATCCTTGTGCTATTAAAACTCTTGCCGCAGTTGTTGCATACATAAAAATATTCTTAAATTTCTTTGGCAGGTCTTTCCCAACAATCCCTAACAAAAATGCTTCAGGTTTTTTGACAAATGTTAATTGGAACATTTTTTTCAACTCATTATATATCATTTCCCCAAAATTTCTAATCTTACTGCAGTCCCACCACATGTGATAAAAAGTCCCTTCTTTTTCCTTACATCTCCAACACATGTTTCAACCGGTTTTGTACATCCTTTCTATCTGCACTGGTGTTATATACCATCTATACATCATTTTCATATAATTTTCTTTCAGCAAGGAGCAATCTGTAAATTGTAAGTCAGTTTTCCACAACCTTTCCAAGTCTTCAAATATTATGTTATGACGCCTATCTTGTGCCCATTTAATCATAACTGATTTCACCTCTTCGTCTTTTGTATCCCATTCTATCAGAATACTATACGCACCTTTCAGCAGCTTCACCTTCCCTTCTACGACTTCCTTTTGAAATCTGGAAGTCGTATAACTGAATCCTTTCTTATTGTCATCTTTGTATATTTCATGTAGTTGCCAATAATGTAACCAGCTCTGAAAATGGTCTTTTATTTCCTCATAATCTCTTAATTTCCATTTTTCCTTCTTGATCCTTTAGCAAATCAGCGTACGTAAGCCACTTTCCTTTCTTTCCAAGTGGTTTGAGCAGTAAAGCTTCATGTGGTGAAAGCCACCAAGGAGTCTTCTGTTCTAACAAATATTTATATCTTTCCCATGTTCTTATTAATGACTTCCTGATTATGTGATTATAAAAACTTTTGTGTACCTTCCCTTTTCCATACCATAGGTATGCGTGCCAGCCAAATCTATTATCGTGTCCTTCCAATTCTAATGCTTCTTGCTTTTCCAACTTCATCCAGTCCCTGATCCATACCAGGCAAGCCGCTTCATAATATAATTTAAGATCTGGGAGAGCAAAACCGCCTCTGTCTTTTATATCAGTAAGTACCTTATGTTTTATCCTTGGCCACTGTGAGGGAAGTGCTGACAAGCTAGCTGAGGTAAAACTCCGGGCAAACAGCCATCTCTGTACACTGATTTTTGCAAAGCTTCAAAGTATTTACAAGAGTTCAAAAGATACACTCCATCTTTATGAGTCAGTTGGATCGTCTGATCTTTTCTTTCGCCGCGCCCAGCAGACCCATTTCCCGTCCTCCTCTTTCCTCTGCTCCGTGAGTGGCTGGTCCCCGGCACTGGCTCACCCATCCCAGTTTCATTGTCTCCTGACGTTTCTGGCCCATCTTCCTCTGACGTGGAGGAATAGCTGCTGATTAAAGACGTAAGCTCTCTGTAAGTGCCTCTCTGCTCCCCCCTCACCTCTTTCTCAGCCTCCAATTCCCTGACAGCCTTTTACCCCCCCCCGATAAACTTAGACATTTCTCTCTGCCATTTTTTAAAACAATCATCTTTCACAATTACTTGGACTGATTGAAAAAGAAATAGCATTTTTGGTAGCACATTCATTTTAACCGCTGCTATTTTTCCTAACAATGAGAGATTCATTCTGCTCCATATTTCTAAATTTCTTTTTATCTCAAGCCAGATTTTTTCATAATTATCTTTGTATATGTTTATATTTCTCGATGTTAACCATATCCCTAAATATTTAACCTTTTTATGGACTTCTATCTCAATGTTTTGCTCTAATTCCTTTTTTTCTTCATCCTTCAAATTTTTAACTAATAATTTTGTTTTATTCCTGTTTAGCTCAAATCCTGCCACTTCCCCAAATTTCTGAATCTTTTCTATTACTTTAGGGAGTGAAGTTTTGGGCTCTTCCACTGTTATCACTAAATCATCTGCATATGCTTTTAACTTAAACTCACTTTCCCCAGTTTTTACACCTGTGATCTCTTTATCTGCTCTTATATTTCTGGCAAGTACTTCCAGCACCAGGATGAACAATAATGGTGATAATGGACAACCTTGTCTGGTTCCTTTTTGTATCTTACATTCATCCGTTATCACCTGATTCATAATTAATTTGGTTTTTTGCTCTGAATAAATTGCTGATATTCCTTTTAAAAATTTAGGGCCGCATTTAATTTCTTCAAGTAACTTTGTCATGAATTTCCAAGAGACGTTGTCAAATGCTTTTTCAGCATCTATAAACATCATTGCTGCTTTCTTTTCGTTTTTAACCTCCAGGTATTCTATTATATTCAAGATATTCCTTATATTCACCTTCATTTGTCTACCTGGAAGAACCCCTGCCTCATCTTGAGGTATATACACATTTAATATTTTTTTCAATCTATTAGCTAATATGTTTGCAAACAATTTGTAATCGTTGTTTAACAAAGAAATAGGCCTATAATTTTTAATTTGCAGCAAGTCTGCATCTTGTTTTGGAATTATTGTAATATAGGCCTCTTTCCATTTTTCTGGAATTTCACCTGTAATCAATATCTCATTCATGACATCTTTCAAAGGGTTCACTAATTCTTCACTTATTTTTTTGTAACATTTTGCCATAAGTCCATCCGGGCCTGGTGACTTGCCATTTTTTGACCCTTTTATTACCTCTAGCAGTACATGCGCTGTGATCTGGGAATTAAGAATGTTCCTTTGCTCCGCTTTTATATGTGGCATATTACTGCTTCTGATGTACTCTTTTATCCTAAACATTTTTTCTTTCCCTTGTCTGTACAGTTCTGAAAAATATTTAACAAATCCTTCTCTCATTTCCTTCAGATTGTCTGTGGTCTTTCCATTTATATTAATTTTATTTATGGAGTTCCTCTGTTCAATTTTTTTTAATTGCCAAGCTAACAATTTTCCTGGTTTATTTGCATGCTCAAAATATTTTTGTTTCACTCTTTTTATTTTCCACCTAATTTCCTCATTAACTATCATTGAGTATTGAATTTGTAGAGTTCTTATTGCTTGTTTGACTGCCTCTTTATTTGCTTTGTTTGACAGTTGTTTCTCCTTTTCTGTAATTTCGTCTAAGATCTCCTTTTTCTTTTATCAAACATATGTTTAGTTCTCCATATATCTATCCAATTTAAATTTTGAGCCATATCAATAAAAGTCTTCGGTAGTTTACCTTCTTTTGTCTCTTTTTTCCCTGTCTGATCTATCTTTATCTAGAGATGGAATTCCATTTAGGTTCCCCATTAAGATCATATTTTGATCTGCAAATTCGAGTAGTTCTGTTTCTAATTTTTTTAAGAAGGTTGCTTTTTTGTCATTGGGTACATAAATGCCAACCAATATCACTTTCTCTCCCTGAATTTTAATTTGTATTACTAAAATTCTGCCTTTTTCATCCTTATGAATCAATTTGGGTTCAAGTGCAGGATTAATGTAAAAAACTACTCCTCTCTTTTTTGTTTTATCTAATGAGATGAAGTCCATACCTACTTTTTATTAATTAGGACTCTTTAATGTTTTTTTTGCAATGTGTGTTTCTTGGAGACAGATTATATCTAATTTCTGCTTTGCTACTACATGCTCAATCCGTATGGCGTTTGGCTTTACAGTTTAATCTGTTAACGTTCCAACTCAGTATTTTAAGATTGGCCATTGTTAGAGTCAGTTACTGTCAGCGCTGCCCAAGGTCCCAGCTCACACAAGACCAACGCTGCTTCTTGCTCAAGTTCAAAAGTCTTTATTGAAGTTCAGTCTCATTTCCAGACGTGCAGCGCGCAACGCTACATCTATCCGTCAGATCATAGAAGTCCCATCTGAATCTCCGCCCCCCTGACACCAGCTTAAGATTCTAGCTTTACTCCACCTCTTCCTCTGTTCCTTCTTTCTCTGGGTCCTTCTGCTAGTCGGAGTCTCTGCCCTCCGAGATTCTTCTGACGCTGATTCTCCCGACTCCTCCTCCCCCCTCTTTCGGGCTTTAGGACCTGGCTCCCAATCCGGGTTTTCTGCTGTCCCGCGCTCCTCCACATTTGAACTTGGCGCGCGCGCGCAGCCTCCCACTTTCCTTCTGACCGTTACACTTGTGTCACTGCTCCCCCTTTCGGGGAGGCTAGCTGGACCTGCCCTTCCCTCCGTCTCCCCACTCCCCGATGGAGGAGACGCTGGTCCTGACTCCCATGCCTCTTCTCCCCCACTGTGCTCTGGTGGGGGAACTGGCCCTACTTCTCCGCTACTCCTTTGGGACTCCCCTCTGGTTCCCTGTTTATGGATCGTCCCCTCTGGGATTCGCCTCGCCCTTACCATAGGCGCCCCCTCCTGGGAATCTTCTGATTCGCTGGAGAAGCTCATGGAATCTCTCGGTCCACTGTCATATTCCCCTACGCTCCCCTCTGATTCCTCTCCTCCGCTCTCTATTTGCTCTCTCCCCTGCTCTTCTGCTCCTGAGCCTCTGACATCCATCCCCCCCTCGAAGCCCCCCCTTCCCCCCTCCCCCTCTTCGGGTGTGGGTTCCAGGTGCTCCAGCGCTGGGGGTGTGAGTGCTGGCTTCCGTTCTCTCTCCCTGGTGTGCAACCGTCCAGCGGGATCAGGCCCCCCCACGATGGGTTCGTCGACGTCGACTTCCTCTGCTTCCATTTCTCTGCTGTCGTGCTCAAAACCAAGATCCTCCCCCCACACGTCCATGTCCTCCTCTCCCCCCGGTCCCTCGGGTGAGGCTGTGTGCAAGGGCCCCCTCAGCAGTTCCCTGCTCCACCCCACTTCTGGTTGAGTGTCCCACCAATAGGAGCGGTCCGTGGCAAACCCCGAGAGCGACCCCTCCGGGGAGCTCATCCCCGGCGTCGGCTCCTCATCTGAGGAGAAGCCTTGGAACGTGCTGGCTGACAGTGTGGGTGTGAAAAGCCAGTCGTCAAAATACTCCGCCGGCATGGGTCTGTGTGGGAAGATCGAATGGAACTCGTCTTTGAGATAGTGCTCCTCCACGGCGTAGCACGGCACCCACTCGTTGGCGCTGGCCGGAGTACCCTCCCTGGCGAGGAGATATTCAACTCCCTCTTCCCCCCATCTGGAGTCCAAAATCTCTGTGACCTCGTTGAGTGGCGTCGCCCTCTGTGGTCCCTCCCCTGCTGGCGATGGGCTACGTGGAGCTGGTGCGGTCCCTGGCGCCTGAAACCTGTGGGGCGCCTTGTAAGGCGTGAGCACTGACCTGTGAAAGACTGGGTGCATTCTGGAGCCCTCCGGGAGTGTCAACCGGTAGGCCACTGGATTGATTTGTGCCGCGACCTGGTAAGGTCCCAGCTGCTTGTGTCCTAGCTTCCTCTTAGCTAGCGTTCTGGCCGGCACTGCCTGAGCTGCTAACCAGACCCAGTCCCCTACCTGTATGTCTTCCCCAACCCTCCTGTGCCTGTCTGCCTGCATCTTGTAGGCGTGTTTCGCGAGTTCCAAGTGCCTTCGGAGTTGCTCATGGACCTCCTGTAACTCTGCGGCTAAGTGCTCTGCCCCCCGTGGCTCCCCCTCTGCCTCGGTCTCCAACCCCGGGAAGGTTCTGGGGTGGCGCCCATTGTTGGCGAAGAACGGTGTCACCCCTGTAGACCCGTGCTTCGTGTTGTTGTAGGCAAACTCGGCTAGCGGTAGGTAGTCCACCCAGGTCGAGGGCTGTTGATTGGCGTAGCATCGCAGGTACTGCTGCATGATGGCGTTGACCCTCTCCGCTTGTCCGTTGGTCTGCGGGTGTCGTGCCGACGCTAAGTTGATCTTGACGTTCAGGATGCCCAGCAGCTTCTGCCAGAAGTTCGAGATGAATTGGCGGCCCCGGTCGGACAGGATGGACCGCGGCAGGCCGTGAGCTTTGAACACGTGGTCTATGAACAGCTTGGCGGTCTGTTCCGCTGTGGCCACCTTCGCGCACGGAATGAAATGCGCCATTTTGGTGAAGAGGTCTACGACCACGAGTACTGCTGTTTTGCCGCGCGAACTGGGCAGATCTGTAACAAAGTCCAGGGCCACTTTCTCCCATGGTTCGAGCGGCGTCTGCAGCGGTTCCAGCAGACCCGCCGGCTTCCTGTGTACTGGCTTGGCCCTTTGGCAGGTGTCACACCTGGAAACGTAATCCGCAACTTCTCCCCGCACCTTGGGCCACCAAAAGTCCCTGGTGACTAATTCCGCCGTCTTGTCCTTGCCGAAGTGCCCAGCGCTGGGCGCGTCGTGCAGCTGCTGCAAGACTCTCGCGCGAAGGTCTTCTCCCGGTACGTAGAGAGCCCCTTTGCGGAGGAGTAGTCCGTCGCGTATCTGGAACTCGTCGTCCCTCGCTGTGCCATTTCGCACCTCCTCCATCTTGGTTTGCGCAAACGAATCCGCCTGTAGCGCACGACGGACTGCGTCCAGGTCCACTGCGGCTGAAGCGCACGCCCACACCTCTGGTGCGAAAATGTGTTTGGCCGCTGCCGGTGCCGCTTCCTCGAGATACTGCGGCTTCCTGGATAGCGCATCCGCCATGACGTTGTTGTCTCCCGGGATGTATTCTATCCGGAAATCGAAATCTGCAAAGAACTCCGCCCAGCGGATGTGTCTCTGGTTCAGGAATTTCGCCGTGCGCCAGTACTCCAGGTTCTTGTGGTCCGTGCGAACCTGCACCGTGTGTCTGGCTCCGACGAGGAAGTGCCGCCACGCCTTGAAAGCTGCATGAATGGCCAGCAACTCCCTGTCCCAGATGGTGTAGTTCTGCTCCGACGTGCTGAGCTTCCTGGAGTAGAATGCGCACGGTCTCCAGTCCCCTTGCGGATCTTGCTGCAACAGGACCGCCCCCACCGCTCTGTCCGAGGCGTCCGTTTCAACCCTCATCGGTTTGCTGGGGTTTATGTGTAGCAGCTGTTCTTCGGACGCGAAGAGACGCTTGAGCCTCCGAAAGGACTGCTCCGCCTGGTCCGTCCAGGTGAACTTCTTCTTCTTGGAGCTGAGGGTGTCCGTGATGGCCGCTGTCTCCTTCGCGAACCCCTTGATGAACTTGCGATAAAAGTTGGCGAAACCGACGAACTTCTGGACCTCCTTCCGGTTGCGCGGGCTCTTCCAGTCCAACACTGAGCGGACCTTGGCGCTGTCCATGGCAAGTCCCTTGTCGGACAGCTTGTAGCCCAGGAAATCCACCTCTGTCGTGTCGAACTGGCACTTCTCCAGTTTGGCGTAAAGTCTGTGCTCCCGTAGTCTCTGCAGGACCTCCTTGACGTCCTCCTCGTGCGCCTCCTGCGAGTCCGAAAAGATCAGGATATCATCTAAAAAGCAGACGCACTTCTTGTAGAGGAGTCCCGCTAGCACGTGGTGCATGAAAGCTTGGAAACAATGGGAGCCATTTTGGAGACCAAACGGCATGACTCTGTATTCATAGGTTCCTAAAGGCATAAACATGGCTGTCTTCCACTCGTCGCCCTCCCGCATGCGTATAAGGTTGTAGGCCCCTCGTAAATCCAACTTGGTGAAGATCCGTCCCTTCCTCACCGTCGCGAGCAGGTCGTCAATTTTGGGCATGGGGAATGCTGTGGGCTTTGTCCTGGAATTGATGATTCTATAATCCACTATGAGCCTCCGTTCGGGCGTGTCTCTCTTCTTCACGAAAAACACGGGACTGCCCCCCACTGCTTTGGATTCCCGGATGAATCCCCGCTTCAAATTGCGATCTATGAACTCCCTGAGTTCTTGCATTTCGTCTTCAGACATGGAGTAGAGTTTCCCAGTTGGCAGCGTCGCCCCTGGCAGGAGGTCAATCTTGCAGTCGTAGGGTCTGTGGGGAGGCAGCTTGTCTGCTTCCTTCTCGCAGAAGACTTCCAAAAGGTCCTTGTACTTGTTGGGCACCGCTTGCACCACGCCTAGGTGTAGCTGCGGTGCATCCTCTTGCCCCTCTCCTTCCTGGCAGGTCTGGATGCAGTGCGCTGCGCAGTAGGAAGAGCAGAAGGTCAATTGCCGCTGGTACCACGCTAATGCCGGGCTGTGCCTATCCAGCCAACTCATGCCCAACACTATGGGCGTGTCCGACAGGTGGGTGACGTTGAAACTGATGACTTCGCGGTGGTTTCCAATTTGCATCACCAGAGGCGGTGTTTGCTGTACCACCTCTCCTCCCAGTATCTTCCTGCCATCTACCGTGACAACATTTAGGGGCATCGTGGCTGGCAGGAGTGCTATGCGATGCTGCTTGACGAAGTCCAACCCTACAAAGTCTGCGTTGCTACCAGAGTCAATGGTAATAGGGACCTCCAGGGTGAGCCCATCGGGCAGCTGGAGCGATGCAGTGAGTTGCACCACTGGTTTGGGTGGGAGGGGGTCTGTGGGCTGCAAAATCTCTGGGGACTGTTTCACTGACTCGCCTGGTTGAGCCCCAGAGCCTCCATCTCCAACCAGGCGTCGCCTTTTCCCTGCTGCTCAACTCCCTGCTGAATTCCTCCTTTAACAGTTGCTGAGGCTGCAGTGTGCTTCTGGAGCCTCTGGGGACACTCTTTCGCCATGTGCTGTGCACTGTCGCAGATGTAACACTTCCTGCTCCCTCTAGGAGCCTTCGCCTTGACTGCTCCTGGTGTCTGGGCTCTGCTTGCTGTCTGAGCCCTTGCACCTCCGATTTCCATTGGCTCCTCTCCACTTATGAGAGGAGGCGTGGACTGAGCGCGCTCTGTCTCTCTGGGTAGGAAGGGAGTCGTTCTAACTGACGTGTTTGCTCTTCGCCCCTCCTCCCTGCTCCACGGGCGTTTTTCCAGGCGCACCCCAATTGCAAGCGCCCTTTGGACTACTTCTGTTGTATTTTGGGGTCTCTCCCCCCTCGCCAGTTCATCTTTAACGGCTCCATTCAGCCCCTCCCAGAACAGATCCCTGACGGCAGCTGAGTCCTTCTGCCAGCCCAGCACATTTACTAACCCAAAAAAGCGGGAATGATACTGGCGCACCGTCGCTCTCCCTTGTCGCAATCCATGCATTTCCCTTCTAGCGACATCCACATCCACCGTTGATTTAAAGCAAGCGTCCATGGCTCCAATAAAAGCGCTTGAATCTTTGAGGGCGGGGTCATTTTCGCGTAGCAAAGTTCGCAGCCACGACTTAGCTTCCCCATGCAGATGAGTGATTATGAAACCCACTTTCTCCTCCTCATCTCTAAAATCTTTCCGAAGCAAATTGAGCGCGAAGACTACTTCTGCTCTGAAGTTAGGGTACTGCTGCAGGTTCCCGTCAAAATGGGTCACAAGGCTTGCCCCCCTTTTCCCGAGGCTAACTCCCTCCGGCTTGGCTCCCAGCTGCCCCTCCTTTCCCCATTTGTCCCACCTGGCTTGCAGATCCTGGCAGAGCGCAGCTGTGTCTTCTTCTTTTTTCCTAGACGCAGCTAATTCTGCGTAGAGCGTTGACACCGCTTCCTGCAATTGCTTGACTTTTTCCTCAGTCGTCATCTTTGCCTATCTCCGTGAGCTCGCAGAGTTTATTGGAGATGGGACTTACTGTCAGCGCTGCCCAAGGTCCCAGCTCACACAAGACCAACGCTGCTTCTTGCTCAAGTTCAAAAGTCTTTATTGAAGTTCAGTCTCATTTCCAGACGTGCAGCGCGCAACGCTACATCTATCCGTCAGATCATAGAAGTCCCATCTGAATCTCCGCCCCCCTGACACCAGCTTAAGATTCTAGCTTTACTCCACCTCTTCCTCTGTTCCTTCTTTCTCTGGGTCCTTCTGCTAGTCGGAGTCTCTGCCCTCCGAGATTCTTCTGACGCTGATTCTCCCGACTCCTCCTCCCCCCTCTTTCGGGCTTTAGGACCTGGCTCCCAATCCGGGTTTTCTGCTGTCCCGCGCTCCTCCACATTTGAACTTGGCGCGCGCGCGCAGCCTCCCACTTTCCTTCTGACCGTTACACTTGTGTCACTGCTCCCCCTTTCGGGGAGGCTAGCTGGACCTGCCCTTCCCTCCGTCTCCCCACTCCCCGATGGAGGAGACGCTGGTCCTGACTCCCATGCCTCTTCTCCCCCACTGTGCTCTGGTGGGGGAACTGGCCCTACTTCTCCGCTACTCCTTTGGGACTCCCCTCTGGTTCCCTGTTTATGGATCGTCCCCTCTGGGATTCGCCTCGCCCTTACCATAGGCGCCCCCTCCTGGGAATCTTCTGATTCGCTGGAGAAGCTCATGGAATCTCTCGGTCCACTGTCATATTCCCCTACGCTCCCCTCTGATTCCTCTCCTCCGCTCTCTATTTGCTCTCTCCCCTGCTCTTCTGCTCCTGAGCCTCTGACAGTTACAATATCTGTTTTTTTGGACATTGCCCCTTCCAGTGCTAGTTGCTCTAAAGCAGCTCTTTGTTCTGCTACTAGGTCCCCCCTGTCTTGTTTTGGGTCTAAGTCTCTCTTGTGTTTTTCAAAGAACTCTCTTGCTTGGAATTCCGATGTTAGCCTGTATCTCTTTTTCATAAATGTGAAGGATATGCCTTCTGGGAATTCCCATTTATATCTGATGTCAGCTCTTCTGAGTGTCGTTGTTAAAAACCTATATAATCCTTCTAAGTCTCAATTTCAGTGGAATTTCCCAATAAATGTCCACTTTCTGTCCAGCAACCACGAGATTGTCTTTAAAACTCTTTTGAAGGTTTGCATCCTTCATTTTTTTTATACTAATGTTAATAAGACATCTGCTGGCTGCCTTCGCTCTCTGCTTTCACATGTCCTAATTCTAAAACAGCTCTCTGAAAGTCCATCCAGCCAATCCCTCCCTTCTCCCATCCACTCCGAGATTGTCTGTGTGACATATGTTTCCAGGTTTGAATCTGTATCAGATTCTGGAAATCCCCTTAATCTTAATGTCCTATCTCTTTCCCTTAACTGCAAAAGGAGAATCTGATCCTCCAGTTCATTCTGCTTCCCTTGAACCCCTTCTAAAGTCCCCTTCATCCCTTTTTGTTCATCTCTCAATTCTCCTATCTCCACTTTGGTCTTTTCCAAGTTATCTACTGTCAGCTTTGTTCTGAAGCTGACAGGCTGGGAATGAGAACAGACAAAGAGAGATAAGGATACTGGAATGTGAGCTGGAATGTGAGAGGGAGGAGGGGCAGCCTAGCGGCATGGCTTCAGAGAACAGAGAGCAGGCAGCAGATAGCAATGGTAATCTGATCCTGGAGCATAGTGACCAAGGAAGGGGGAGCCAGAGCAGGGATAAACAAAATACCAATCTTAGCTCAGAAACAGATGGAGAGAGGCCAGGAATAGCCAGCCCCAAAACTCGAAGGCGCGAAAAGGTCAGTGAGAGGAGGGGAAAAGAACGGAAGCAAAAGGGTTTTTTCCCCTGTCGGAAGAAGAGGAAGGGGCAGAGTTTAGACTCGGCAACTGCAAACTTCGAATCAGACATGGAGTGAAGGAGCTCCGGAGTGATTTATGTGTTTGAGCAATAAACCTGAGATAATTACTACCGGTGTCTCACTTTTGTGGGAGAGCCAAGCCATTACATCTACTTTGGTTTCCAACTTGTTGACTTTATCTCCCAGTATCCCAAATTGTTCTTTCAGAACTCTGTTTGAATTTTCAATATCTCTATGGACTTGTTCAATCAGTGTTTGATTGGCTTTTTCCATATCACTATGGAACTGTTGTGTAAGATTTTGCATCGATTGAACCATTTCTTTCCTAAATTCCAAAATTTGCTGTGCAAGCAAATCTGTCTGTTCTCTTCCCCCCTTATCAGGCAATTCTTCCTGAACACTAGCCCGTCTAGCCGCGGCCGCAGCTGCAGCTTTTCAAGTTGTTGCTCCTTCCTTCCCCACCATATCAGTTAGTTCCCAGTGTTATTTGAGTTATTCAAGGTCACACCTACAAGTTCCAACTCTGTCTGACCGTGAGATTGTTTCCCCCCCCTCCAAGCTTGTTTCCCAGTTTCTCTTTCCCTTTTGTCTACCTTCTCCCTCCCCACTGCATCGACTATTACTATCATACAATATCACAAAGAAATAGAAAAGAGGAAAAAAGACATCCAATAAAATTGAGAAACATAAAATGTACAATTATAAGGGAGAGAGAAATGAGAAACAAAATTAAAAAGTCCAATGACAAAAAGTCAGAACAGTATCTGGGTGTAATAAAACCCCGGCGTCCAGTCACGCTTCCCTGCGTCGCTCTGCTGGAAGCTGACCTGGCCGGAGAGCAGAGTAGCAGCGGTCCTGGGTCCGTGTGAGATAAGGGATAAATCAAGTCCAGAGACAGTTCGGTTCTTATCTCTAGAAGCGTTTATTTACAAGCCATAAAACAGTCACACTCCATCGGAACTTGGTGACATTCTCAGCCGTGCTCCAAAAGCACACCCGCAGCCTCTGCTGCTTAGTGAGAAGTGAGAGCAAGTCTGGAAGCAGAGAGACGCTGTGCGTCACTGCTCTGCGACAAGCTCCTCCTCCTCTTCCCAGACACAGGACACCACGGAGTTCTGACCCTGTCAGTTCCAAACTCCACACCCCCTCTTGTCCTGCGTCTGGAGACAGTAGCCATCAATGCTTTCCCCATACACAGACCCTCACAGAACTCCTCGTGCTTCTGGAAGGTTAATGGTTTTGTGAAACCATCAGCGAGGTTCTTGGTTGAGGGACAGTATTTCAGAGCAACTAGCCCCTCATGAACGCTCTGACATACATTCTGGAAACGTATGTCCAAATGTTTGGTCCTCGCCTTGAATTGCCCTGTCTCAGCTAATTTAAGGCATGGTTGGTTGTCTTCATGCACCACAACGGGCAGACAATTCTCTCCACAGACTTCCTCGACCAAACACACATAGAACTCCAGTTCTCTGCAAACCTCTGATAGCGCACTGAACTCAGCTTCAGTAGATGAAAGCGCTATGAGACTTTGCTTCCGGGACCTCCACCCAATCACTGAGTCCCCAAACTTTACCACTAGGCCTGACACTGATTTGCGGTCCTCAAGGTTAGCCCAATCCGAATCCACCCAGGCGGTCAGCTTAACATTGCCCTCAGCTGACATCTTGAGGCAAAAGTCTTTGGTATCTTGCAGGTAACGTAGCACCCGCTTAACACCATTCCAGGCCTGCACACTAGGACTTGAAGCCTCTCTACTGAGCAGATTGACAGCAAACGCTATGTCTGGTCTGCTCCACTGTGACAGATACAACAGACTACCCAGAGCTGACTGAAAGAGTTCAGTGTTTTCGAACACCACGCGTTCTACTTGCTGACACTCCTTCACGTACCCAGCCTCCATGGGTGATCTGGCACCTGCACAATCAGACATCCTGAACTTCTCAAGCAACTGCTCAATCTTACCTTTCTGGCGAAGCAAAAAGCTTCCATCACTTGCTCTTGTGATCTCTACGCCTAGATAGGACTTGACATCTCCAAGTTGCTTCAGCTTGAACCGCTTTCCAAGCTCCTTAGCAAACTTTTCCACCTGTTCACTTGTCCTTGCCATCAACAAGATGTCATCAACAAACACCTGGGCCACTTGCTGTTGCAAGCCTGAATCTCTAATGTAAAGACAACTGTCTGCAAGAGATCTCTTAAAACCTAGCCCTTCTAAGGCTTCATGTAGGCACATATTCCAATTCCTGGCAGATTGGCGCAATCCATAGATGGATTTGTGCAACCTCCACACGACGCCTGGCTCACTGACTTCGAACCCTGGAGGAGGAAGCATGTACAACTCCTCCTGGAGATCTGAGTTCAGGTAGGCGACGTCTACATCAAAATGGTTCACCTTCCAACCTCTCTGTGCTGCTATTGCCAAAAGCATTCTCAAAGTCTCCGCCCTTGAGGTCGGCGAATAAACCTCTGTGAAATGGACACCCCTCCTCTGTGTGAATCCACGGGCCACTAATCTCGCTTTATACTGTGGTTCTCCTGCTTCTGTGGGTTTAAGACGGTAAACCCATCTGCAGCCTACAGCTTGCTGGTTAGCCGGCAGCTGTGTGAGTGAGAACACTCCAAGAGACTCCATTGAGTTCATCTCCTTCTGCATCGCCTCATGCCATTTGCTGGCTTCTTCCCGAGGCAACTTCTGAACATCCTCAAAGGATTCAGGTTCACATCTAGCCACACCAACCCAGACACTCGTGGCTTCATACCTTTCAGGTGGCTTCCCTTTGGTTGATCTTGCTGACCTCCTCAGTGTGAATTCTGGAACTGCGCCTGATTCACCTGGATCAACCCTCCTATCCTCTATGTCAGAATCATCCCCCTCTGACCTGCTGCGCCGTTTAGGGCGAACAGCTGGTTCTGCTGGTGAGGATGGTTCACTCCTTGGCTCAGACTTGACAGAGACCTGTGGAGGGGTCCTGGGACTCCCCTTTGGAGAGATACGGAGCCTCTCCCTTGGAGATCCCGGCTCTGGACTCTGTGGCTGTGGACTGTGCACCTCAGCAACAGGTTCAGCCTCACCCTCTTCCTCTTCCTCATCTGAGTCTACCAGAACATCCGGATTTCCGTGAAGACGCTTCCACCCACTCTGCTCGCAAAACTCAGCACTGCCGCTAATAAGCAGCTTGGTCTGGTTGCCAGTAGGGTATGCAAAGCGCCACGCCTTTGAACCCGGCTCATAGCCCACAAAGATCATCTTCCTGGATCTTGGCTCACCTTTTCTGCGCATGGCCTTTGGAATCAGAACCCAAGCCGTAGACCCAAAAGTGCGCAGAAAATGCACTTTGGGCTGTTTCCCATGAAGCAGAAAATACGGGGTGTCCCCTACACTGGAATTGAACACTCTATTCTGCAGGAAACATGCTGTCCGATAACTCTCGGCCCAAAAGCGCTGTGGCAGACCCGAGTCTGCCAACATAGCATTCGCTGACTCCTGTAGCGTGCGAAACTTTCTCTCTGCAACCCCATTCTGTTGCGGAGAGTGGGGGGCCGTCAGTCGATGACTGATACCCTTCTGCCTGAAGAACGATTGCAGCGCAGAACCTGTGAACTCCCCCCCCCCCCGATCAGATTGAAAGGAAATTACTTTGGTAGAGAACCGTAGCTCTACCGCTGTGATCCAATCCCTGATCAGTGCAGCTGCCTCTGACTTCTGTTGCAGCGCAAATATCCACAAATGTTTTGAAAAATCGTCAACCAGAAGCAGAACCCACTTAGATCCAGCTAACGACGGTGTCGGCATGGGGCCCGACAAATCTGCATGGACAAGTTCAAAGGGTTTACTGGTTTTCCTCTCAGACCTGGGGTATGAGCAAGTCGTGACCTTTGATTGCTTACAGGCTTGACAATCTAGGTATTTGTCACATGCTTTGAACCTGCACCCAATGGTGTTGCCTGTGGCCTTCCTCACATATGACCACCCTACGTGTCCAAACCTCCTGTGCCATAAGTGTATACAATCATGGTGTGGTGGGATATTAGCACACTGCCCTTGGGCGTCTTCAATGGACTCTCCACTAGCCCCATTTTCCACCAGCCCCATTTTCCCACCAGCCCCATCTTCTATGGGCATCTCAACCAGGAAGAGCGTGCCTTTTCTCTGGACACTGTAGACCTTCTTCCCATCCCTGAAAAAGGAACACAAATTGTTAGAAAACAGAACATCGAACCCAGCAGCCATAAGGGCTGGCACACTTAAAAGAGAGTGGGCAAGCTCTGGTACCACAAAAGCTTGCACCCAGTGATCTATGAAAGAACAATACAAATAACCAGATTCAGTCAATGGTCTTTGAGACCCATCAGCTAAAGTAACATAGCGTCCAGTTTTAACTGTCTTGCAGTTCCTCAGGAGCCCAGCAGATGTCACAAGACAATGCGAGGCACCTGAATCGATCACGAGAGATAAAGAGTGTCTCTGGCTGTTTTCCAAAGATGCCGTGGCGTTTCTCGCACTCCCATCTGTTGCCATGGCCACAGCCTCTCCCGGACTAAGGCCTTTGCTTTTTCTCAGAGACGCCATCGCAGCTGTGAGGTGATAAGACGCCTTGTCTTTGTTTTTCTCCTGGCCTGCTGCTTTCCCACGTCTTTGCTGGGAACCGGCCCTGGGAACCTGCTTTGTTGACATTCCACGCCGGCCGGTCTCCTTGCCGCCACCCTGCGCCTCTAGCGGACAATTGCGGACCAGATGTGTGTGGCTACCACACCGATAGCAGCTCTTGGAAACAAAGGCTCTTACATAGTCCTCGCCACTCCTGGCTGCTGCCCCCCGGGGCTTCAGCGTACTCACAAGTTTGCCAGCAAGCCGGACTCTCGAAGCAGCCGTTCCTCTTGGCTCTTGGCTCCGCTCTCCGGCATCTCCCGGCAGGAGATCACATCAACTCACCGCTGGCAGCCTTCTCCCTTCTCACACTTGTCAGGAAACACGTAACTCCCATAACCTCTGGGTGTAATAAAACCCCGGCGTCCAGTCACGCTTCCCTGCGTCGCTCTGCTGGAAGCTGACCTGGCCGGAGAGCAGAGTAGCAGCGGTCCTGGGTCCGTGTGAGATAAGGGATAAATCAAGTCCAGAGACAGTTCGGTTCTTATCTCTAGAAGCGTTTATTTACAAGCCATAAAACAGTCACACTCCATCGGAACTTGGTGACATTCTCAGCCGTGCTCCAAAAGCACACCCGCAGCCTCTGCTGCTTAGTGAGAAGTGAGAGCAAGTCTGGAAGCAGAGAAACGCTGTGCGTCACTGCTCTGCGACAAGCTCCTCCTCCTCTTCCCAGACACAGGACACCACGGAGTTCTGACCCTGTCAGTTCCAAACTCCACACAGTACTATTCCAGTTTCATGTCTTTAAGGGCAAAATTGTACTTAGTTTGTACTTAACTGCTTATATTGTCTCAAAAAAACTGTGATAGATCCAAAAACTGTATCTCCACTTTGATCCTTACTGTAATCCCATGGCATGTTTAATTTGGTGCTTAAATCACAAGCATGCTGGAGTTCCAGTTGGTACGTCTTTCTTTGCAGACACTTACTGTGGGGCAATAAGGTTGCTTTGAGAGCTATTCCAGGCTCTTTCCACTTCCTGAGGTTTCCCCTCAATAGCACCAAGAGTTCCCTGCTAGCTCCCTCTTATATCTCCAAGCCCCAAAGTCTGGGGTTTTTCCTTTCCCCTTTTCTTCTGCGCCCCCAATTTCCAAAAGACTGTTCAAACTGTTCAAATTCCTCCAGCTTACATATCCTTTTAGTTCCAAAGGACAGCTTGATACAGTAATTTCTAACTTGTATCCCAAAGAAGGAAACAGTTCCCAAAGTCAGAGCCAATTTGTAAGTAAGTCTCCATGACTGTCAGCAGTTCACTGTCTCCCATTCACAAAAACGTCCCTTGTAGAGCCAGTCCACAGAAACCTGACTTCCTGTTTGGCTTCTGTTTCACCAAATTAATTAATTTAGACCTAATTCCTTTCTTTAAGAACTTTATTTGGCTTTTACCTCTAAGTGGAAGACCCGCTGCTTCTGGTGACGGAATGTGGCTTCGGCAATAGAGTGCGTTGGAGCCATGAGCGAACTCAAGCCTCTTCCCTTTCCCCCGTGTGCAAAGCGGCAAGCGGGGGATTCAGGAGGCGAGTTTCTCCACTTCTGATGGACCCCTGGGATCCCCACTCTTCCGTGGGGGGGGGGGGGGTTGGGGGGTGCGCTGACCCCTGGCAATCACCCTCAGGCTCTATTTACCTTAAACCGTGCCGTCTCTTATGCGGACGACACGGAGTTCACTGCCATTTCCTCCGCAGCAGACCGGAAGTCCGGTTCCTTAACATTCTGGATAAAAGTTGCAAGTGGGGTGCTGCAGGGTTCTGTCCTGGGCCTATTGTTGTTTAATGTCTTTATAAACAACTTGGGTGAAGGAATTGAAGGGCCTTCTCGGTAGTGGCGCCCGCCCTGTGGAACGCCCTCCCATCAGATGTCAAAGCGATAAACATCTACCTGACATTCAGAAGACATCTGAAGGCAGCCCTGTTCAGGGAAGTTTTTAATATGTGAAATTTTAGTGTATCTTTCATCTTTGTTGGAAGCCGCCCAGAGTGGCTGGGGAAACCCAGCCAGATGGGCGGGGTACAAATAATAAATTATTATTATTATTATTATTATTATTATTATTATTATTATTATTATTATTATTATCAGATTTGCAGATAACACCAAACTGGGAGGGGTAGCTTTACCTTCTTCATCAAAATAAATCACGTGTCTTGTTATGACCTCTCTTGTTTTTAAGTTCATTATGTGATATCTTTTTCCTCCAAAATTATGAATCCAGTGGTCTGTGTTTGCCTGAGCTTGAGTCTGGACTAAGGATTCTGAGCTCCTGTGTTCTGATTTGATGCATGATGTCCAATCACAGAACATTTCAGGATTTGGGTCTCTGCCATTGGCCCTTGAACTCTGATTCATGATTCGCAGCTTGGGAGTTTAGATAGCCAATCACGTTGGGAGTGGGAGTGGCCAGGCTTTCAGGAATGTATATAAGCAGTTGCTTTGCCCCTGTTTCCCAGTCATGTAGTTCAATAAAGATTCTTGCTGTTATCACCATGTCTTGTCTCGTGGGAACCCACCTACACTTCACTGGTGACGAAGTTGGGATGTTAGGCTAGGTATACAGCCCTGACTAGCTTCCACAAGCTGAAATCACTGCTGGGGAACTGTCACATCAGCTGAGCTGAAATCACCGACTGCAGCCTGTCATGCTTTCCCGTTTTGATAACACAGCAAGCGTTGTTAATTAAAAAGAGGTTTTATTGCAAAAGAAACAGATAGTTCCGGACGGCTGTAACCTAGCCACCGGCATCAGCAATCAAAATGACCCTTCTGAAGAGTGCTTCCTGCAAGACCAGAAGCAACTGAACTTTCTCTTCTGACACCTCTTGTTTTGCTTCCTGTCTTGCAGCCCTCCCATTTGCCGAGACCTTGGACTGAGAGGGTCAGCTCCCACCTCTTCCTCATTCTCTGAGAGGCTGTCTCTTAGCTCTTTCCCACCTGCTAAACTGCTTCCTTCTCTGTTCACGGCATTTTACACGTCTCAGCTGGCATTCCTAGGGGTGGGGGAGTTGGCACTAGATGATGCTCATCCTACCTGGCAGTTAACTCTCTCTGTTCCTGGCTGCTTCCTTCAGCTGGCAGTAAACCTTCCCTGGGGGCTGGTTCATTCATGACACCCCCCAAGGTCCTCCTCCACCTCTCCCTGCTCCCCCTCCTCGCGAGGAGCGCTGCCATAACCTCCCCACCATTCATCCTCACTCTCTTCCCAGTAACCTCCCCCTTGCGGGTTTTCCTCTACTTCCAATCCCCAATCCGCCACACTCTCTTCGTCTTCTTCCCACGCCTCACACTCCTCCTTCCACCCTCTTGGTTTGGGTTTGTTGGGGTATCTGCGGTGGAACTCCACCTCCAACCTAGGGGCGTCTACATTCCCCGAGTACTCCCATGAACTTTCCTCATCCCCGTACCCCTTCCAAGACACTAGATACTGCAATCTCCTCCCCCTCCAGCGAGAGTCCAGCAGTTGCGACACCTCGTATTCAGGTTTCCCCTCTACCATGATAGGAGGGGGTGGTGACTCTTTTGGCAGTTGATAAAGGTGTGCAGGTGTCAGGGGAGAAAACAAGGACCTGTGAAATACCGGGTGTATCTTCATGGATGCAGGCAGTCAAAGCTTGAACAACACAGGGTGAATTTGCTTTACCACTTCAAATGGCCCCACCCTCTGAGGGTCCAGCTTACGACACCGCCCCTTACTCGGCAAATCTTTGGTAGACAACCACACCTGGTCTCCCACCCTTATCTCCCTGCCTTACTGTCTGTGCTTATCCGCCTCCCTCTTGTATTGTTCCTTCGCTCTTTCTAAATGATCTTGCAGTAAGCTGTGCATAGCTTCCAGTTCCTCTGCAAACCAGTAGAGATGGGAAGGCCTGGAAAAAACCTGGAAATATTTTTTTTGGGGGGGAACAAGTTTCCCCCATTTTTTTCCAAAGCTGTTTTTTCCTGGAAAAATTGAAAAAAAAGTGTGTGGAATATGTTCTTTTCCAATGATAAATAATATATCTATGATATGGTATTCAAACTATATAACATGAAGACCTTAATGAAAGATTTCTGAGACTTTTTGTAAAGTCTTAAATTATTGCAAGTTCTCTCAGCTGAAGGCAAGCAAATCCTGGAATAGAATTCAAGTAACACTGTACTTCTCAATGCAGTTCTCAAACAGGATAAATATCCATTTGTGCCACTAGGGGGCACTGCAGGGAAAAGCCTCCAGTTTAGTTTACTTGTGTACCTCAGACCTCCTACAGTTGAGTAATTGTTGGTATACAGGAGGTGATAGTTTTTGTCCTCCTCTCAGGCCTTAACTGACAGGTAAGAGGGTAAATTTGTCTGACAAATTAGTTTCTCTTTTGTAACCCTTAAATGATTCCTATTAATGTTCTCCACCACCACAGCATAGTGTTTACCTATAGTCTGGTCAGTAAATTGGTTTTTCTTTTCCTCCTCTCAGTAAAATGGTGAGACCAACATCTAGAGTTTGGAAACATTTCCAGAGTGCAATTTCTGCTGAGAGCAAAGCTGCTATTTGCAAATATTGTGAGAAGAAATATTCTTTCCCAAATGCTACAAGGATGACAAAACACATTCTTGCATGCCAGAGAGGTGCCCTAAAGACATTTAAAAAATACTTTATGGAATTAAATGATGAGGACCAGAATGAAAGTGCAAGTAGCTTTTCCTTCCAGAGTTCTAATTCCAGAAACACTATTTTTGCTGCTTCTGGGTCATTACAAAGTGTTTCTTCACCAGTGTTGCAAACCACTGTCTCACAAAAATGCACCATACCTTCATTTATAGATAAAATGACACCTGAAAATCAGGAGAAAATTGATCGTGCCCTTGCAAGAGCAATATATGCTTCTGGATCAGCGTTGTCAATAACTGAAAATGCATATTGGCAGGAAGCTTTTAAATTATTACAACCATCATATCATTTGCCAAGCAGACATTGCTTGAGCAAGCCTCTTTTGGAGTCAGAAAATGAGCGTGTGATGGAATCTGTACAAGGAAAAATCAGTGAAGGACTATGTCTTGCAATACTTACAGATGGGTGGACAAATGCTCAGGGAGAAGGAATTATCAACTCTGTGATAACAACACCTTAACCAGTCTTTTATAGAAGCATTGAAACTGGAAAGAACAGACATACTGCAGAGTATATCAGTAGTGAAATATGTGCAGTTTTAGAGAAAATTGAGAGTGGTAAAGTATTTGCTTTGCTGACTGACAATGCAAGTAATATGAAAGATGCATGGGAAATCATAATGGACAAGTATCCACATATTACTGCAATAGGATGTGCATCTCATGGACTAAACTTACTTCTTAGTGACTTCATGAAACTGGACACCCTTCAAAGGATTTATAGAAGAGCTAAAGAAGTTATCAAATATGTAAAAGCTACTCATGTTGTCACCGCAGTCTTCAAGAAGAAGCAAGCAGAAAAAAATGCACAGAATAAAATAGTGACACTGAAGCTCTGTAGTAAAACACGTTGGGGTGGAGTGGTGATCTCCTTTGAAAATTTACTAAAAAACAAAGAAGCTCTTCAAGCAACAGTAATAATTGAGGATCTTAAAATTCCCAGAAATATAAGGAACACTGTGCTTAATGAGGACGTGTTTTGGGTTCAGATGCAGAACTCCCTACAGATTTTAACACCAATTTTTTCAGCAATCCATTCATCTGAATAAGACGCTGCACTTTTGTGAGAAATTCCTAACCACATGGCTATGATAAAAACATCTGTTTTTGAAAACCTAAGTGCATCTCCACTTGCAACTGCTGAAAAAAGTAAAGTGAAATATTTTATTAAGGAACAGGAATAATTCTGTTGCCATCCAATACACACTGCTGCAAATCTACTGGATCCAAGATACAAAGGCAGTGGTGTGAGTGATGAGAATACAGCTGCTGCATTTGACTGGATTACGATACAAGCTGCACATTTAGGACTTGATGTTGGAAAAGTACTTTCAAATGTTGCAGAATACAGAACATTTTCAGGGATTTGGGCCAGGAATGTGTCAGTGTTTGAAAAAGAAAAGGTTCTGACCTCCTTTGTCTGGTCCTTGGACCCTAGTTGGTGTTCCACCTTAAAAAGGAACAGGCTGTTGTGTGTCACAAGCCTGCGTACTTCCTGCTCACAGTATTTGTATACTCTGTTTTGTATATAGCTTTTGTTCTTGCTGTTTTCTTGGCATTGAAGCAAGCAGTCATGTTTTTCTTTTGTTCTGACCAACGTTGAATAAAGCTGTAAATATATGCTCTTCTGGGTGCATCTTCCGTTGCGGAGTCTGCTGAAAAGGGTCTTGGAATGCGTCTGAGGCTCGTGTCGCTAATTGATTGATGCTGTTCCCACAGGAGACTGATGATCGTCCGGAGACGACGTGGAGGCATGATGGCCTTTGTCTCCCTGGCAGTATACCAACAACAGGTTTCAGGTCCAGATTCATGGCACTTACAGGAGTGTAAGACTGCTAGAGACTGCGAGAGGTATGTGGGGAAAAGCAAGACTTTTCTGTGCCACGACAGAGTCTTTGAACTCCGGCAGGCTAATTAGGCTGGTGGAGAAGAGCCAGCAGGCCTCATGATTTATGAGCTGCCTAGATAAGGAGTCTTTGAAGGGAAAAAGGCTCACAGCTCAAGTAAAAAGCTGAAATGGAGCTTTTACAAGCCTCAGATGACACTCCGGTTCCAAAGCTTAATGCCCACAATTATGAGACCTGGGCAAGTTGCTGTGAGGGCCTATTGAGACAGTTTGGAGTGTGGCACACTGTGGCTGAAGCCCCTCCAGTTCCTCTGACAGATAGATGGAAGGCTGAAGAATCACGGGCCATAGACGTGATTGTCTTCTCCGTCTCTCTGGAGGAAATTGTAACACTGGCTGGCAACACGACAGCAAGTCAGATGTGGAATGCTTTGAAAGTAGCCCATCTGGCAGCCTTCCCAGCACAGAGTTTGACTGCATTGGAGGTCCTGGCTGTTTCCCAGATTGAGAGTGATTGCAGGGATGCCGAGGGCACCGGTTGCAAGCTGCAGGGGGAGCTGACTGTGATGTCATCTCAGACAGCATTCCAGCCTCCAGGGGGAGCCAAGGAGTCGGCAGCTGAGAGCTCTGTTTCCTGTGAGAACCAAAGTCATCCTCCCAGATACCAGAAGGCGAGAAATAAACAGAGGCAAAAGCCTGCAGATGGCCAGGAGTAGGGGGGGCAAGCGGCAGCCCAAGCCAGTGAAAAACAAGGCTTTGTTTGCTGGCACCACTGCTCCAAAGGCCAAAGCCAGATTTATTGTTGATTCTGGATCCACAAGGCATTTAACGAAGGATCGGCACCTGTTTATTTCCTTCACGCCTCATCAACAGGCTGATGGAAAGACGTTGAGAATTGCAGGAGTCGGGACAGTGAGAGTGGCAAGACAGAAAAACACAAGACAGAAAAAAATTATAAAGAAAACCTTGAATAAACTGCAGCTTTACGCTGAAGGGGAAGTTATTGTTACAGCAGACTTTATTTGGAATATAAAGGACGACAGTACTTTCAGATTATCAAAATGGGGATTAAATGATGTTTTTGAGAGGGGAAACCCCAACACCAAACCTACCTTCTTCTCCAACAGACATAAGACTTTCTCTTATATTGATTACGTGCTAATTAAAGAAGGGAATGAAATCAGTGTTAGAACAGCAAAGACTATGGGAATATGGATTTCAGACCATGCTCCACTATTTGTGGAGCTGGGCCTGGAAGAGGATGGGAAAAGCAGGAGATGGCAGTACAATAACCTAATAATGGCAAAAGAGATTGACAGGGAATATATCAGAAAACAAATTGGTTGGTATTTTAAAGAGATCAATGGTTCGGTAGTATGGGATGCTTTCAAAGCTGTTATAAGAGGACATTGTATACTGAAAGAGATTGCGATTAAGAAGGATTGGTACTCGGGGAGACAGGAAAAAATTAAAGAGATTGAAATTCTGCAACAACAGCAACAGGTTAAATTTCTAAGGAGCAGACAGGAGCAGTTAAGAAAGTTAAAACAGGAATTGGATGAGTTGGATATAGTTGTGGTGTGGAAGAGAGATAATATGATCAAAAATGGTTTTCAGAGAACCTCAATAGGATCATATAAGAGATTGGCAAACTATTTAAAGAAAAGAAGGGATAAACAGAGGGTGAAGGCCATTAAGACCAGAAGGAAAATACTCACACAAAGCTCTAGAGAAATAAGGAAAGAATTTGCAGAATTCTATAGGGACGCGGGTGGCGCTGTGGGTAAAACCTCAGCGCCTAGGACTTGCCGATCGCATGGTCGGCGGTTCGAATCCCCGCGGCGGGGTGCGCTCACGTCGTTCGGTCCCAGCGCCTGCCAACCTAGCAGTTCAAAAGCACCCCCGGGTGCAAGTAGATAAATAGGGACCGCTTACCAGCGGGAAGGTAAACAGCGTTCTGTGTGCTGCGCTGGCTCGCCAGATGCAGCTTGTCACGCTGGCCACGTGACCCGGAAGTGTCTGCGGACAGCGCTGGCTCCCGGCCTATAGAGTGAGATGAGCGCACAACCCTAGAGTCTGTCAAGACTGGCCCGTACGGGCAGGGGTACCTTTACCTTTTTATCAATCTTTATATAAAGAAGAAAATAAAAATACTAGTAGGGAAAGTTTGGGGTTTAAAATTGAAGAAAGTGATAGATTAAGACTGAATGAGGAAATTTCTTTGGAAGAAATAGAGAATGTAGTTAAATCATTTAAAGGTAAGAAATCCCCAGGATTAGATGGAATTACGGCAGACTTTTATAAAGAAACAATTGATATCCTGGGCTCAGAACTCAAAAAGTATTTAATAATATCTTAGAAGGGGGGAAAGCCCCAGACACTTGGAAACTAGCGGAAATAGTAGTGATTGAAAAACCGCAAAAGGATCCTACAGAGGTGGGGTCATACAGACCAATTAGTCTATTAAATCAAGACTATAAGATATTTACAAAGATCCTGGCAAGGCGACTGGAAAAGGTACTACCTAAAATAATTAAGGAAGATCAATAGGGATTTGTTAAGGGAAGATACATAGGCCATCCTATAAGAAATGTGTTAAACGTATTAACAAGCAGGGTAAAAGGAAAATTGGTGGTCTTAAAATTGGATGTGTAGAAGGCCTTCAACACGATTAGACATAAGTTCTTATGGAATATTATGTGGGACGTAGGGTTAGGAGAGAACTTTGTGGAAGCAATCCAGGAATTGTATAGAGAAAGGAAGGCTGTGGTCAGAGTGAATGAGGGGGTTTCAGATCAATTCAATATACAAAGAGGAGTTAAACAAGGATGTTCACTCTCACCACTACTATTTGTATTGGGTATGGAGTACTTGGCAGATAGAATACGAAACTCAGTAAGGATAAAAGGATATAAGAAAGGAAAGGAAGAAATTAAGTTAAACATGTATGCAGATGATATCCTATTATTATTTACAAACCCCTTAAAGGGTGTAAGAGAACTTATGATAATCTTGAAGGACTTTAAAGAGAAGTCAGGATTGGGAGTAAATCTGGAGAAGTCTGAAATTTTATTTTGAGATGTAAATAAAGAGGAGAAGAAGGAAATTGCAAAAATGACAAAGATGGATATCAGTAGGAAAAAAATTAAATACTTGGGGGTAAATATTATTAAAAATATTGCTAAGATTCCAGATGTAAATTACAAAGAAGCGTGGAGGAAGATCAAGAAGGACATAAAATCATGGAAAAATAAGAATTTATCTATTCTAGGTACGATTAGAGCAGTTAAAATGTTTCTGGTACCGAAATTATTATATTTATTTCAAGTAATTACATTACCCATTAGGAAAATATGGTTCAAAACATGGAATAAGGTATTTAAAAATTGGATTTTTGGAAGTAAAAGAGTTAGAACCCCAGACATAGTAAATTATTCATCTCAAGAAGAGATGGGATGGGGAATACCAAACTTAGAATTTTATTATGAAACATTCCAATTGAAAAATCTAATAGATATTGGATATAAGGATGGGATTAAATGGATAAGGCTGGAGAATGAAATAAATGAAGGAATAGGAAGAGAAGGGATATTTAATAGAGATATTAATACGGCTTTTAAGAAGACAATAGGACCAAGGAAAACTGCGTTAGGAATTTGGAAGAATTGGAATACAAAATGGATGCCAACATACTCAAGGTGGACGCCATTAAAATATATGCAGGAGGGTCAAAGGGAACCGGGTTGGTGGAAGAAATTAGAAGATCAGGGATTTTATAAATTAAAAGATATGTTTGATGAAGAAGGGAATTTAATTACAAAAAAAGGTTTTTTTAGAAAAAATAGGAAAACAATATTGGCTGAAAGTGCAAGGACTTTATGATTTAATAAAAATGGAAAGAGCAGAGGAAACAATGAGGACAGAAATGAAAATAGATATGGTGCTGAACAAAAGACAAATAACGGAGAAAGGGATAGCAGGGATGTTATATAAACTGATGATAAGCGACAAAGAAAGAATGATAAGGATAATCCAGATTAAATGGGAGCAGGAAGGTATGATCCATCCAAACACGGCCCAAGAACTGATGAAGAATATAAACAATATTAAAATAGAAAAATATAAAGAATTAAGTAGAAAATTTTTATTAAAATGGTATAGAACTTCGGCACAAATGGCGTAAATAGTGAAAGGGTTTAGTCCCAAATGCTGGCATTGTGGTCAGGAAAAAGGACTATATTCACACATGTGGTGGGAATGTAATCTGGTTAAGGAATATTGGCAAAAGATTATAAAGGTAATTTCTGGACTATTTCAAATAAACATAGAATAGGGATTTGTTATTTTCGGGAATACTGGGAAATAACAAAGTAAAGAGTAATAAGCAAGAGTTTTACAAGATTATGATTCTAGCTGGAATGGAAAGAAAAGGCCAAATGGAATATGGAAAAATGGAATGGTTATGTTTTTGAAAACGTACAATCAGAAATATTCGCACAGATAGTGGCAGAGGATAGATGGGAAAATAAATGCCAAAGAATCACAAATGAATGGGCATTTTACAGGAACTGGATAGAAAGAGGGGAAGCCAACCCTAACATACAAGCTTGAATGAACAGACTGTGTACATGGATAAAGATATGAAGAAGGAAGGCCTGACTGGGGGTGGGGAGGGCTGGAGTGGGGAGGGAGGGAAAGAAAAAAAAGGAAACCGGATGGTATTTTGAATTGATTTTGTTATGTAAGCCTTTTTTCCAGAAACCATATATATTAATGTTATGTAGTTAGGCATTGTAGTATGAATGAATTTTGTTCTGTATTTTTTGTTTTATAGAATATATATAATAATGTTATGTTACTTAGCAAATTTAATAAAACAAGGGGGGGGAGATAAAGAAGGGAATGGTCTGTAAACTACGGAAGTCCTTATATGGTCTCAAGCAGAGTGCCAGGTGTTGGAACATGAAACTCACTGAGACATTGCTTTCTCTAGGTTTTCACCAAGGCAAAGCTGATCCGTGTGTGTTTGTCAAGGAGGAGGGGCAAAACAAACTGTATTGTTTGTGTTTTGTTGACGATCTTCTTCTGTTTTGGAAGAATCAGGCTTTGTACCAAAGCAACCTAACTCAGCTGAAGGAGCACTTTGACATGAAGGATCTTGGTGAGGTATCCAACTATCTTTCTCTGCAGGTGGAGAGGGACCAAGCAGGTAATTTTCTGGTACACCAAACACAGAAAATTGCTGATGTATTAACCAGGTTGAATTTGGTTGATGCAAACCCAGCAGACACACCGATGGTGACAGGTTACCAGATAGATAGTACTGCTGAAGCGTTTTCTGACACCACACTGTACAGATGCATTCTAGGCAAGTTGAATTTCATTGCTAGATGTTCAAGACCTGACATAGCTGTAAGCACTAACCTGCTTAGCAGACATGCAAACAATCCTACTGTTCAGGATTGGAAAGCTCTGAAGCGCATAGCCCGCTATTTGAAAGCAGAACTCAATGCTCTGTCATTTTCACTCATGGATTGTGAATGGTTGATGCAACTGTTTAAGGACATCAGAGTTTCTGTGAAATGTCCTATACAAGTGTATCAAGACAATAGATCCTGTTTGGCTTTGCTGAACTCAGAGAGTTGCAAGCAAAGAACCAAGTAATTGCAGATTAAGCTACATCGTGCAAGAGAGTGTATTCAGAAAGGACTCATTCAGGTGTCCTACATGGCAGGAAATGAAATTCCTGCTAATCTGTTGTCTAAGGTTGTTAACAGAGAACAACTTAAGGTTTACGTACAGAGGTTGCAATTGGGTTGAACCACATGTACTACAGGTTACACGGAAAGGGGGAGGATGTTAGGATATTTCCATTCCACCTTAAAAGGGAGCAGGCTTTGTGAGTCACAGAGTCTGCGTATTTCCTGTTCACAGGAAGTATATGTTTTGTCTATGCTTTCGTTTCTCTCTGTCTGTGCCTGAGACATCGAAGCAGGCAGTCATGTTTTTTTCTTTGTTCTGACCAACGCTGAATAAACTTGTAAATATGCTCTCCTGAGTGCATCTTTCGTTGTGCGAACTCTGCTGATAGAGCGTGCACGAGCTCTGGAATGTGGAAAGCTATTTCTGAAGCTTCGTGTCGCTAATTGACTGATACTGTATCTACGGGAGATCGATGAATCGTCCGGAGGCGACGTGGAACCATGATGGCCTTTGTCTCCCTGGCAGTATCCCAACAGGGACGTGGAACACTGTACATGAGATTGGTTATGGAAACATGGATATCAGCTTTAATAGTAATGTAATGTAAGCTATAGATGGATGCAGTTTTGTTGGAATTCTGGAAGCCAAGACCCATGTTCAGAGTAGGTAGTCTGTCAGGGAACTGCCATCAGTGCCGGAGGGAGAGAGCAAGCTCCAGAGGGATCCCAGAGAGCATCCCGGGATTGGGAGAGGCAGCCCATCTTCGGGGGAAGGGAATCAGCTTAGCTCCAGTGGAGAAGGGGGGCAGATGGGGGAATCTGAGAGGGGGTCACATGACTCCTTGCCGGGGACCAGCGGGGGGAGGAAGGGTCCTCCGCTGCCTACGCCCTCCTTGCGCAGAAGGCTTCCACGCAGGGAAAGTAGGAAGAGACTGGGCGTGAAAGAACTTCTTTGTTGGAAGAAGTTTAAGAAACGCCCACTGATGGATTCTGCCAGCGATTGAGACAGCCACGGGTGAGTGGCTGTCCGGACAGAAAAGGTTCACTTAGGCAACCCAGCCAGGTGTGGGCACCGGCTTACGCACGAGCAACCCCTAGAACCATTACATAGTCTTTGGTGAGAGAACCCCAGCAGAGATTTAACATGGCAAAACATGCCGCAAAGGAAAACATTGAAATATAAGCTTTATAACCTTTAAAATGTGTGTTTCAAGTAAGTCACAAAGTATCCCACTTCCCTAGCACACAGATAGATGACACATTTGGTAAATTATAAAATGGTTTACTTACAAAATTCTTCAAAGGTCAGATTAAGGCATTTTCCCATACAGCAGTCAGAAAAAGTTGCACAGGCAGTAAAATGTTGCTTGTTTACAAAATGGTAAAACTTCCTAAACTATTGGTATACAAAAATGCTTGTCTGAAACCAAAGAGGCTGGTTAAAGCCATTCGGCTGCTCTGGAACTACCAACTCAGACCACCTCACACACACAATTCACATGTAGACTGATTCCAACAGAAAGGCTTGGTTGCCCATTTCCTCGCAAGGTGAGGAGAAGTGACAGGCTAAACCAGGCAGGACAGCTTACTAAATGGCATTAGCCCCTTCATGCATTACTTAGACTCAAGAATGCTGGTTATATGAGTCCGGTTACCCTACAATTTTAAGAACAGTGCATACTTTTTGCAAATTAAAAATTGACAGATACATTACACAAGTTAAATTGCTGATGTCATCACTGAAGTTTGTGCTGAGCTTGGGCGGGGTGCTAGTCTTTGTAAAGAAGAGATGAGCTAAATTTCTTTTAAAAGCAAATAGTAAATGGCATATTTGGAAACATATGCAGATGCTGTTGATGTGAGCACAAGGTAAAGAGAGCCTCCACTAGGAAAGGTGACTTCCAATATCATGTAATCTTTTGGGATTATGCCCACCCCACCCCCGGTTATGTGTTTGGATCTCCTTGTGTGTCATTAAATGACTTCCTAATTATTTATTTTTATATAGTTTTTTTTAAAGCTCAGATTAACACTTTTGTATTGTCATATAATTTTCAGGCATCTTAGTGCTTTTTCAGCATTGTTTTAATTAAATCCAAAAGACACACATACAAACACACACACACACACACACACACACACACACACACACACACAAACACAAAGGGAAACCAGTAGAGAGAGGTGCATTGAAACAAAACAAATAGTAGTAATAACCAAGATAGGGCACATAAGATAGAGGGCACCACAGAAAAAAAGAGAGGAAAAGAGAAGGCAGGGGGAGAAGAAAAAAAGGAAAGTTGGGCAAAGGTTAAGAGGGAGAAGGATGATGTTTGCAACCTTTTCATTCCAATAATTTATGAAAAGGATCCTTCTTTCTAAGAACTGCTCTCTTTTTGCTTTCTGACTTCTCTACTTGAGTATGTCACTTTATTGCATGTTACCACTTGCCATACTTTTTCTCTTAGTGGGGCCTGGGGTGTGTGTGTCATTTCTGTCTTCCAGTATTCAGCAATGCAAATTCTGGCTCACACTAGAAGAGTTGCAATCACTTCTAAGTCTGTTGGTCTCACCTCCAATCTCAGATAGCAAAAAAGAACTGTTTTCAGAATGTGTGGCAAGCTGTAGCCAGTGCTTTCTTGTATCATGTCAAACACACAATTCCAGAATTTCTTTAATTTTTTTATACTACCAAAATATATGACTTCCTATTTTGGGTGATGTAAAGAAAGAGTGTGTTCAACTTACTTTCAAGGTTCAGTTCACTTATTGCAGTGATTCTGTGTCACCATTAAGATTATTCCCAGTAAGATGCAAACTTTAATCTCTGCTGAAAGCTGCCAGAAAGTGTGTCCAGAATTTTTAAAATGCTGTTCAGTAGTCTGGGGAGTATTAGTAATTATTAATTGCCTTCCATATATGTCCCAATGTGATGTACAAAATACAATAAAAACAGAAGAAAAAATAACAAGATGCTCACTTGGTTAGTGTGTGGTGCTGATAATGCCAGGGTCACAGGTTCAATCCCCATATGGGACAGCTGTATATTCCTGCATTGCAAGAGGTTGGACTAGATGATCCTCAGGGTCCCTTTCAACTCTACAGTTCTATGATTCTATGACTGCAAAGTGAACATCAATAGCAAAGACTTGTACATTCATCTGGGAATGCTTATTAGAATAAAAAAACTTTTTCAGTTATTTCCAGAAATAACTCAAGAGGAGTACTGAGCAGAGTAGTTTATTAAGAGGTTATCAGCAGCCACAGTGCATCTATCATAAAGCTTCTTCTATCCCTTAAAGATAGTGTGTCCACTTCTGACTGTAAAATCACACTTCTGCCAAATCTTGAGCTGTAGAACATAGTAGCCTGTATTCTTAGTTTGTATCTGCATCACAGTTTGATGTGCTAAATTAAGCTTGTGTTAAAAACTATGTGTCAGGGAAACTACTGTCCAGGGATTAGAATCTAAGGAAGAGTAGTGTGTATTCTAAGCATGGCTGCTGTCTCAATTGGTAGAGCATGAGACTCTTAATTTCAGGGTTGCGGGTTTGAGTTCCATGTTAGGCAAAAGATTCCTGCACTGAAGGGAGGTGGACTAGATGACCCTTGTGGTTTCCTCCAACTCTAGAATTCTATGATTCTGTGATTTCACAGTGCTAAAGAAAATAGTAACTGTGGCACAAAACCTTAGAAAATGGAGTCTTTATCAAGGCTGCTGCATTTAAAAGAGACAGACAGTATGGATTCCTGATTGTTTAGGATAATATCATTGTCAACAAACTTTATGGTGCTGTTAATAATGAACAGAAATTAACACACACACAACATCATTAGCTGATTAAACAGCCCTGGTTGGCTTCCTTAACTTCAGGCCCAGGCTTTGGGGTTGTGTATTTAATAGATGGCCAGCTCCAGGTTGCAGCTATTGTTGCTTCTGAGCTCTGAAGAGAGCGAGAGATTCATTACCCCCTAAAACACAATGGACATTTATCACACTGTGGGTTATTCAAATCCAGCACCAATTGCAGGCCACCCCCATTCTTTGCTAGCCCTCCTCTGCAACACACTTATTGTTTTGGGGCTCCAGTAAAGACCTTGGCCCAACCAGCCGCTGCCTTCAGTCCACTGTCTCCTGCATGACTTCCTGCATCAGAGCTCTGGAGCTGGCTCTGGAGCCAGTTTTGGACCATACCAGAGCTCGTCTGCTGCATCCCTGGCAGCGGATGCTGCCAGCTCAAATGGATTTGCGGGAGCTGAGCAGGGAAGAAAGAGAAAGAGAGAGAGATGGTGGGGTTTTTTTAAAATTAAAAAGCAACCCAGAGGCAAACAATCAGTGAAGAAGTTTTGGGGAGGGGCCCAAGGGGGACATTTGGAAGGAAAACATCCAGCCTCTGGATACTCCACTTCTCCCCCCCCAAAAAAAAAAAGTCAGTTGGGGATGCCTGTGAGCAGATAGGTCTTGGCCAACATCCGTGTGCATGCTGCCTGATTTGGAAGGAAGAAAACGAGTAACAGGTATAAAGGAGCAAAGGAACTCAGCTGGTAATTAGGAAACTCCACATTGTATGGGTGGCAATGCGGGTGGGGTGGGCAACCATGCTTAAATATTACTTTAGGAGGTTCTTTTGTAGACCAATGTTAAGAAATATACTATTGTTATTTTCTATTATCCTTCTCTCGTTTTTGTTTTTGTTTTTAAATTTCTGGTTGCTTTTCTTTCCAATCGTCTAGCAGGGGATTTATAGTATCACTAGTATCTGGATGGAAAAATCTAGGAAATTGCAAGGAGAGGGAATATCTCTGGGTATATATACAGCAGGGGAGTAAATGTACATATTTAACTAACAGGTCAACAGCTGTATCTGTTGGGATTTAGTCGCTCCTGCTCCAAACTGCTGTGGCTGTGCTTTGCTTTATTTTAAAGTTATTATCATTATTAAGATCATCATCAATTGTGTGGGTTTCTAAAACATTAATGTTCCATCTCCCCCCCCCCCCAGGATTGCCTATAATTAGCTAGTAAGACTTTAAACTTCACACATTGCATGCATTCCTGCATATGTGGAGCAATATTTTCCTTTCTGCTAGCAATTCTGCTTTAGGTTTAGACCAGTTCCGTGTGGGCCAGATACTTCAAATCAGCTGAAATGAAATTTAAATCTCCACTTGGACCCTTTCTGCAATTTTCCACAGGGGAAGCTGTGTCTCATATGAGATAAGACTAACTATTTGAAGGGGAGAGAAAGGCAAATCAGCACTTAACCACTTCTTTACAAAAAAGTGAAAGTCTTTCTAATTTGCATGTCCATAGCTTCATGCCAATTCTAGAATATTTATTACAGCAATAAAAACAAAACTCCGAACCACTGCAAATATGAGCCTTCAGGTTTGGAAGAGGGGCGGAAAAGGAGACAGACAATAGAATGGACCATTTGATGCTGACCTTTTGAATCCTGTTTTTGATCATGCAAATAAAACAGAAATGAAATAAGATAGGTAGGATTTGATTGTTTTGTTTTTGTTTTGTTTGAGTGGGGAATTTCATCCTGTAAACTGGATGTTTGATCTTTGCTGGTAAAAGCAGGAAAATTGCATCTAATTTTACAGGGGAAAACTAAATTTGGAAAAAGGGTGGTGATTGTGGAATATAGTTCTAAATTCCATTTCCTTTTTGCTGGTCCTGTAAGACCAAGTTGGGAACGAAATGGTCCAAAATACAGAACCACAGTGTATATTTAAAAAAATAAAATAAAATATTTTTCTTTTTAAAACCATTATTTTGAATGTTTGTGACGAGGTGGTGGTGGGCAATGAAAACAGTGTTCTTTGCAGGATACTCGGGGGTGGGGTTTCAGAGGCTGATGACCTGTTCCAAGATCCCATTTAAAAAAGCAGAAGGAAAATAGGTTTTTTACCTCTTAGATGATATTTCTCACTGCACCCACAGGGAAGGGGATCAACAATGATTTATTCAAAACTTATCTGGGGTTTATGTGTGTAAGAGGGTGTGAGCCACCTCCACCCCACTCAATCAATTTTACTTTATCATTTAAACAAATTGGACATTCTTATTTTGAAAGCCTAGTCAGTTTCACAGGCATAGGCAACAGCAGATGCTTAGACGGGATAGATTCCCTAAAACACATTTTCACTCCCCTCCCCCACTCATGCCCTGCCAAAACGATCTGATTAGATTAATAGTGAGAAATGAAGGAGGGGGAAGAGAGAAATGGGAGAGGGAGAGGAAGGGGAGAGGGAGAGGGAGAAGAAGGAGTGCAAAAGTGATCAAGGGGACAGTTTGGGCATGCTGTGCTTTTTCCTAAGAAAATGTCTATTTTTGTTTGTTGTTGTTGCTGCTGTTTAATTTTATTTCTCTCCCTGTAAGAGAGATGTCAACACAAAACACAAAACACGGAGAGATCCTGGAACCTTTGCTTCTGATTGTCCAAACGCAATTCTTGTCCAGGAAACATAGAAACCAAGAATTGTGTCTGGACATCTGGGGCTGAGTCTTCAACTCCCTCACATCAACCGTTCAGGAGACAGAGCTGGGGTGGGGATCAAAGGACTTATTCCAATCTATGATCCACAAGGCAATCCATCCCCTTGCCTGTTACTCAAGATGGAATTTCTCAAAAGTTGGGACCTGCGATTTCTCAATAAAATAGGTGTAGAGTTATTTTATGATTTTTCATTATTTAGTCTACTGCTGGATGCCATTGAAAAACCCACAATTTAAGTGGTTAAAATATCTGTTAATATGTTAAAGCAGATTTTATGTTGTGTGTGTGTATTCATATATTTTCTTTCTTTGTTTAATTCTTGTCTACTTGTTCTGAACCTGAATAAAGAATTTAGACTGATTTTCCATTGATTTCCCCCCTCATTTTCTCTTAAAAGAAATAAGCTATGAATTTGTTGAAAATCATTTAAAATAAAAAAATGAAGCCACTGGCATTAAATTAAACTGGATTTTTTTTAAGCGGGGTAGGAAGAGAAAGAAAGAAATGGGCGTAAAGAACATTCAGATAGGAATCTTTTTGCCAGAACATGGTTGAAGACAGCAGAGCAAGGCAGAGTCTGATGTACCTTGAAATTTCCCTCCTTGGATGAATTTGAATAACTCTTGGATTGAGTTTGTGTGTAAAATCATACAAATTAAGGCCGGGAGCAGCGCATGGCATCTATCTATCTATCTATCTATCTATCTATCTATCTATCTATCTATCTAGATTAGTTTAAGCTGCTTACAAATGAAATATAAACATGAACATGGCAGGCATGGCATGGCATTTTTATATTAAAAGCAGCAAAATGGGAGAGTTACTGGCTGGCAATACCTGAAGGGGGTCAGGGAGAAGAAGGTGGAACCACATGGTTTCAAAAGGCTCACACTCTGGGAACAATTAAATCAGGGGTCCTCAAACTTTTTAAACAGGGGGCCAGTTCACTGTCCCTCAGACAGTGTTGGGGGCCGGACTATAGTTTGAAAAAAATATGAAAGAATTCCTATGCACACTGCACATATTTTATTTGTGGTGCACAAAAAACAGGAAAAACAATACAATATTTAAAATGAATAACGATTTTAATCAACATAAACTTATAAGTATTTCAATGGGAAGTATGGGCCTGCTTTTGGCTAATGAGATGGTCAATATCCGATTCCATATTTGTCACTGCTAGTTGTAGCAAGTGATGCAAGTGTTCATCCTGCAATCTGAGGCTCTTCTTCGCGTGTCTCCCCCACAAGAGGTCTGGAGGCCTGCAACACAAGAATGGGCCAGCAGCCTCCTTACACATTGTTCTGAATTCAATAAGGCGTTAGAATGTAATCTAACTCCTAAATTGTTGGATCTGGCAAAGGTTGGAAATAACACAGGGCAGTTTCCTCATGAGGTAGTCATGTGATAATGGCTGAGTCAGATGGGCCATTGGGGGAGGGAAGTGGGGGGATCGGGTTGCTTTTCCGGATTGGGTGGGGGGAGTTGTGACTAAAAAACAATAGGAGGGGGCAGGAATCGCGCTCTGCAGTCGCCTGGAGCTTTGCAAAAAAGGGGGGGAATGGGGAAGGTTGTTGCTTGATCCCCCCCCCCCATGGTCTTCTCAGCCTGCACTGCGATCTCTTTGAGGCCATTGCACAGAAATGCACCCCAGGACTTTTTTTTTACGTTTCCCACGCACTCCCTTCTTTTCCAGCCCCCCACCTCACCCCATCCCAGTGATTAATGCATGCAGCTCTGTGGGGCTGGAAAGAGGGGCGGGCAGAGTTGTATGGTCTTGCCCCCCTTCTCAAACTGGGGTGGAAGCCGCTTTAGGAAGGCGAGGGGAGGGCAGGAGTCGTTGCACTGCATCTCTGGGGACTGATCCTCCTCCTGTTGGTGGCTTTCCTTGATCCCGTCTCTGGCGATCTGTGGCTTCCCCTCTCCCTCTGTAGGGGTGGGCATGCACTGAAAGTAGTGGTTTCATATTTTGCTCACCCATCGAGCTGGTTTGTTTGTATTCCCCCCCACCGTCTGATCTGCCTTTTCCTCTCACAGTGACTCATTCTCTTTTAACTGCCGTTGCTGGTGGAAGCCACAATTGCCGGGCGGGGCAGGTTCAGGACCCTGGCTGGCCGGATCTGGCCTGTGAGCCATAGTTTGAGGATCCCTGCATTAAAGGGTTGATCATACAGGAAAGGGGAAGGCTTGGCAATGGTCCTTGGCCTTTTCAAAAGCAACTCATATGGCTCTCCCCACCCCTTTCACTGTTTCCTCCATTTCCTAGATTGTCTGGCTCGAAGGAGTGCTTCTCTCTCCCTCAGACACTGAAATGTTTGTATTTTAACTGTATAAATTTTGTAGAAGTCAGACTTTCACTCCATTCCACAGTATTAATAGACATGGGGCTGCTGATCCTGAGGGTGGGTGTCATTTCTTGTTGAAAACCAGTTTGGAGGTGGATGGTGGTGCTGGTGGGGGAGCCTAGGCCACACAGAGCCATCCCTTTGTACAAGTGGAAGTTAAAAATTAGTCACATTCTAGGACTTTTTCTAAAACAGGAGAGACTTTTACTGCTGATCACCCTTGACGTTTGATGCAACCATTTCACAGATGAGATGAGCTGTTAAACCCATGAAATAGACAAAGCTTCAGTGCCAGAAGAAGAAAAGCATCCACCAATACAGCCTCTAACAAAGAAAACTTGTCCATGTGACTATGTTACCAGAAAATAGGGGGATGCCTTTAACAGTCTAACTCCTGTGATAGGAATTTTGAGGTCTTAGATATATGGTAATGTTCGTAAGTGTACCAACCAAGCACGTACATAGATCAACACAGGAAGACCAACCTGGAACCATTTTGATTCCTAAACTGAGCAAATGTTTTCCCTGCAAGGTCAAAGTGGGAAACCTCCCCATTGTCTCTTTCCTCACAAATCCTGTCTTAAGGGCACATTTAAGATATGAATAGGGTGTGAGCCTGTGACCTGGCCCAGGAACTAAGTATTTATCATTACAAAAGACTGGCTAGGCTCCCCAGTCAATCCAATCAAGTAACCTGCCAGACAGGAGATAAACAATGACAGGAGAAAAACAACATTCGTGATGTAGGTGTGATGTATCTGGGGGGTGGTCTTAGGTTACACCCCTTCTGTGATGTATGTATGATGTTTCTGGGGGTGGTCTTGATGTACAGGGTGGCAATTTCAAAAGTCTTTATAAGGCCTTGCGCACCATTGTTCTGGGTTCCTCCTCCTTTCCTGCGGGTGAGGGGAGCAGCCTGTTGCAACAGATCAATAAAGATCAAGCTTACTAGCTGCTTTGCTTCTCAATATTCTCTGGTTGGCCTCTGTTATTTTCTCCTACCAATAGGGAACCTACATAAGGACTCTATATGGGCTCTTGGATACCCCATAAGGGAAAAGGGCAATTTTTGTTTACAACACTCCCATTTTAAGGGACTCAGGGTCCCCCAGATTTGTTATTGGTCAGAGAAGAATGAACTGAGGCAGGATCCAGTGAAAGCAAGGCAGTTTTTTATTATTTTGTTGCCACAGGGTCCCCTTCCCTGCCCACTTTATAGGAGGTGAGAACCCAGAACAAGGATGTGCAAGAACTTTTAAAGACTTTAGAAACTGCCCAACCTTAACCAAAGACCACCCACAGCGCAGAAGAATGTGGTCTACAGCAGAAATTTATGTGTGACTTGTCTCCTGACTGTAAAAATATGTGATAATGTTTGCTGATTGCCTCACTTTGGTCAGGTCCATGGTAAATACTTTAGTACCTGAGTGTCATTCAAAATTTTGTACCTTTTGTTACACAAAAGATACTCTATTGACAGTCTGCTCTGCTTAACAGATACTTGCCAGACTGGTTTTGTATTTCCAAGCAGCTTATTTATTCACAGGCTTTGGCTTCCCCAGATACTTCCTTCTATTTCAGGGAAATATTTAAGAGAGTCAAAATGGCTTCAGGATTGCTCCACTGCACCATTTCAGAATACGGTTTATGTACTTGTGTATGTGCACCCACCCTGTGCATTTTGAACATTTATTTTATTGTTTTGACATCTCAGAAGGTTTCTGTCAGGAACATGGCCCCCTAGAGCACAGCGGAAGAGTCGGCCTCAAAAATTCAGTTAAGTGAACAAGTGGTCGACTCTTCAGATGAGACCTGTTTGTCAGAGTTTAGAGAGGATAGCCCGGCCCCCCTCCTTCCCAGGGAAGAAGCTGTTAGCTCCCAAGGAGAGGAAGAGTTGGAAGTTGGCCAGAGCGTTGCCAGGCAACCATCAGATAAGTCAGAGTCTGAGGCTGTGTCTTCTGGGAGTGGGGAGACAGGCGAGCCATTCAGTCCCTGTACTAGGAGGTGGGAGAAGCTCAGAAAAAAAATGGAAGGGAAGGAGAACAAAAGGTAGGATTTTGGCATCCTTTCTGTTGGGGGAGGGACGATGAGTCAGACTGAGCAACTACTGTTAATAAGAGCAGGTGGGAGGGCCATGCTCTGGATGTGTTACTTCTTTTAATTAAACTTACATAAAACTGTAGCGATGTATTGTCCCCTGCAATGGAAACATGACATGGTGGAGCAAGTTGCGTAGATAACTAGGCAACATCCAGGGTGCTTGGGATAAGTGTCAAGGGAGAAGATCAGTCTACATCCCAATCCCAAAGAAGGGCAGTGCCAAAGAATGCTCCAACTACCGCACAATTGCACTCATTTCACACGCTAGCAAGGTTATGCTTAAAATTCTACAAGGCAGGCTTAAGCAGTATGTGGACCGAGAACTCCCAGAAGTGCAAGCTGGATTTCAAAGGGGCAGAGGAACCAGAGACCAAATTGCAAACATGCACTGGATTATGGAGAAAGCTAGAGAGTTTCAGAAAGACATCTACTTCTGCTTCATTGACTATGCGAAAGCCTTTGACTGTGTCGATCACAGCAAACTATAGCAAGTTCTTAAAGAAATGGGAGTGCCTGATCACCTCATCTGTCTCCTTAGAAATCTCTATGTGGGACAAGAAGCTACAGTTAGAACTGGATATGGAACAACTGATTGGTTCAAAATTGGGAAAGGAGTATTGTATTGATCTTTATTACGGCCATTGGCCCATCACACGACAGTTTCCCATACCAACATAATGTACTTAAACCTCCAAATTTAAAACCGCCAAAACTTACAAAAAACAGACAAGAACCAAAGCAAAACAAAAACAACAGACCAACATCATACATTACAATAAATCTGTAACATAAACATCGCCCTCTACTCGTAAATTAGTAGAAGACATCAATGGTGATATCACCTAATTACATCCTAAAACATGGATCATAGTTTAGAGGGATTATCCGAGCCGCACAGGAGTCCGTTTCTCTTCTTTAGGGATAGGACGCTGATCAAGAATCTGGCAACCATGAGTGATCTTAGGGGGTCATCATCATTTAATAGATATCTCAGTTTGGCTTCATTCGTATCATCGGCAATTCCCTTTAGATATTGAGCAAGAAACTTGCACCTGGCCGATGAGTGAAAAGCACAATCAAGAATTATGTGATGCAACGATTCCGGTGCCCCACAATTACAATCACATAAGAGCGATATCTGTCCATTGGAGAATCTATTGGGAAAGGAGTACGACAAGGCTGTATATTGTCTCCCTGCTTATTTAACTTATATGCAGAATTCATCATGCGAAAGGCTGGGCTGGATGAATCCCTAGCCGGAATTAAGATTGCCAGAAGAAATATCAACAACCTCAGATATGCAGATGACACAACATTGATGGCAGAAAGTGAGGAGGAATGAAAGAACCTTTTAATGAGGGTGAAAGAGGAAAGCGCAAAATATGGTCTGAAGCTCAACATCAAAAAAACGAAGATCATGGCCACTGGGCCCATCACCTCCTGGCAAATAGAAGGGGAAGTAATGGAGGCAGTGAGAGATTTTACTTTCTTGGGCTCCATTATCACTGCAGATGGTGACAGCAGCCACAAAATTAAAAGACGCCTGCTTCTTGGGAGGAAAAGCAATGACAAACCTAGACAGCATCTTAAAAAGCAGAGGCATCACCTTGCCAACAAAGGTCCGTATAGTTAAAGCTATGGTTTTCCCAGTAGTGATGTATGGAAGTGAGAGCTGGACCATAAAGAAGGCTGAGCGCCGAAGAATTGATGCTTTTGAATTATGGTGCTGGGGGAGACTCTTGAGAGTTCCATGGACTGCAAGAAGATCAAACCTATCCATTCTTAAGGAAATCAGCCCTGAGTGCTCACTGGAAGGACAGAACGTGAAGCTGAGACTCCAATACTTTGGCCACCTCATGAGAAGAGAAAACTCCCTGGAAAAGACCCTGATGTTGGGAAAGATGGAGGGCACAAGGAGAAGGGGACAACAGAGGACGAGATGGTTGGATAGTGTTCTCGAAGCTACCAGCATGAGTTTGACCAAACTGCGAGAGGCAGTGGAAGACAGGAGTGCCTGGCGTACTCTGGTCCATGGGGTCACGAAGAGTCGGACACGACTAAATGACTAAACAACAACAAAGGGCAAAGCCCTGAATGTATCTTGCTAGTTTTGCATATCTTGCTAATAAAAGAGGCTCTGCGAAGCTAGCCAGCAGCTTGCTCCTGCACAACTCACTTGCATCAACTCCCGTGTCGTCTCCTTATTTCTACACTGATGGAGAGTTGTTGCTGCTTATCAGGCTGCTTGCTTGCCAGAGATCGTTATAGCTTCTTTGGCTATGTCCGAAGTAAGAGGAAGAACAAGCAAGTGGTAGGTCCTCTGCGTGGAGAAGACGGAGAAATGCTATTTGGTGACAAAGAGAAGGCAGAACTTCTCAACACCTACTTTGCCTCCATCTTCACCCAAAAAGAAAGTGATGCCCAGTCTGGTGATAACAGAAAAACTGGTGTAAGGGGGGAGCTACAGCCCAAGATAGGAAAAGAGGTAGTAAGGGAACACCCAGCTACTTTAAATGAATTCAGATCTCCAGGTCCTGATGAGCTGCATCCAAGGGTACTAAAGGAGCTTGTGGATGTACCGTATTTTTCGCTCTATAGGACGCACTTTTCCCCCTCCAAAAATGAAGGGGAAATGTGTGTGCGTCCTATGGAGCGAATGTAGGCTTTCGCTGAAGCCTGGAGAGCGAGAGGGGTCGGTGTGCACCGACCCCTCTCGCTCTCCAGGCTTCGGGCAGATATCCGCAAGCCTTGGGAGCCAGGCGGGAGTTCCCGTTGCGCTCCAAAGGCTTGCGGATAGCAGACTGCATCCCGAAGTCCGGGGAGCACTGCGCAGTGTGCCCGGGCTTCGGGCAGATATCCGCAAGCCTTGGGAGCATTGTCATGATCCTACAATTTACAGTGTTGAAGATCTTAGGTCAATAAACACCATTTACAGGGGTTGGTTTTGCTCCCGGGATTTTTCTTGAAGTTGCTGAGCAGTGAAAATCATACCCACTGTCCCCCTACAAGGTTGTAAACCATTTTGGGATTCAGGAAGCATATCCTTAGGTATAGTTAGGAGACAGTTTGCTAAGATCCTTGCAAGAATTTTGCCAGACACAGCTAATAGAGAGATGCCTTGATAGTTCCTGCAATCCGTTCCATCACCTTTTTAAAAAAGATTGATAATTGACTCAATCTGACTCAATCAAGTTTATTTTTTTATAGCCAATGGCCAGTTCTCTGGTAACATCTACTCAGAAGTCAGTGGGATTTACTCCTAGGTGAATGGGTAGAGGGTTGCTGCCTAAGGGCATTCTGTGGGATTACTTGATTTATAGGACAAAATCCCCATTCTCTCCTGTAACTCAGTAAGAGAGGTTTCTCTTCCTAAACCAACACCGTTTCCCATTCTTTGGGGGTTTTATCCAGTGCTATTTTTCTAGAAAAAGAGTTGTCAGTGTCAGGAGGTCCTACACACGAGTAGGAGTCCGGCAGAGACACATGCCACACTGGCATGTTCTCTTCCTCCTGGTTGTTCGTTCAGGATATTCAAAATCTTTCTCCAGCCCAAACATCACAGTGACTGATGTTACGAAAAAGGAGCAATGCAGAAGCAAGCACCAGGTGGCTGGAATGGTAAACAGGATGTGGGTGTTATTGGATTGTACCGTGGGAACCAGGGACAGTCTATTCACTGCTCTGAGCGCCGGATGTTAGCTCAGAGTGACACATGACCCTGTACTGGAAGTACATGGGTGGAGTTTATTCTCTCTCTGCAGCTGGGAATCAGAGTGTACAGACATGTTTCTTTGTACTGCTGAAAGACAGGAATAAAGACATGTAAATATATTTCTGTCTATCTCATTCCCCCCCCTGGAGATGGGAGGGGGAGGAGTGGTGTGTTCTTTTCACGTTTGAAAAGGATCGCCGAAGAGACCTCCTTTGATCTTGCCGGCAGACGCTGGCAGGGGAGGTAAACATGGATTCAAGCCGGGCACCTGGAGGGTGGCCAAATTCCTAAGAGCTGGAGGCTCTGCTCGCTTGAATTCCGACAACTGATACCTCAGAGGCATCAGCACACTTCAGGATCAGCAGAGTATAGGCAGTCAGCATACAGACTCAGTAGTGCAGCATTTGGCTATACTACGTTTATTTACTGTCAGCGCTGCCCAAGGTCCCAGCTCACACAAGACCAACGCTGCTTCTTGCTCAAGTTTAAAAGTCTTTATTGAAGTTCAGTCTCATTTCCAGACGCGCAGTGCGCAACGCTACATCTATCCATCAGACCGTAGAAGTCCCATCTGAATCTCCTCCCCCCTGACACCAGCTTAAGATTCTAGCCTTACTCCACCTCTTCCTCTGTTCCTTCTTTCTCTGGGTCCTTCTGCTAGTCGGAGTCTCAGCCCTCCGAGATTCCTCTGACGCTGATTCTCCCGACTCCTCCCCCCCCCCTCTTTCGGGCTTTAGGACCTGGCTCCCAATCCGGGTTTTCTGCTGTCCCGCGCTCCTCCACATTTGAACTTGGCGCGCGCGCGCACAGCCTCCCACTTTCCTTCTGACCGTTACACTTGTGTCACTGCTCCCCCTTTCGGGGAGGCTAGCTGGACCTGGCCTTCCCTCCGTCTCCCCACTCCCCGATGGAGGAGAAGCTGGTCCTGACTCACGTGACTCTTCCCCCCCACTGTGCTCTGGTGAGGGAACTGGCCCTACTCCTCCGCTACTCCTTTGGTACTCCCCTCTGGTTCCTTGTTTATGGATCGTCCCCTCTGGGATTCGCCTCGCCCTTACCATAGGCGCCCCCTCCTGGGAATCTTCAGATTCGATGGAGAAGCTCATGGAATCTCTCGGTCCACTGTCATATTCCCCTACGCTCCCCTCTGATTCCTCTCCTCCGCTCTCTATTTGCTCTCTCCCCTGCTCTTCTGCTCCTGAGCCTCTGACATCCATCCCCCCCTCGAAGCCCCCCCTTCCCCCCTCCCCCTCTTCGGGTGTGGGTTCCAGGTGCTCCAGCGCTGGGGGTGTGAGTGCTGGCTTCCGTTCTCTCCCCCTGGTGTGCAACCGTCCAGCGGGATCAGGCCCCCCCACGATGGGTTCGTCGACGTCGACTTCCTCTGCTTCCATTTCTCTGCTGTCGTGCTCAAAACCAAGATCCTCCCCCCACACGTCCATGTCCTCCTCTCCACCCGGTCCCTCGGGTGAGGCTGTGTGCAAGGGCCCCCTCAGCAGTTCCCTGCTCCACCCCACTTCTGGTTGAGTGTCCCACCAATAGGAGCGGTCCGTGGCAAACCCCGAGAGCGACCCCTCCGGGGAGCTCTTCCCCGGCGTCGGCTCCTCATCTGAGGAGAAACCCTGGAACGTGCTGGCTGACAGTGTGGGTGTGAAAAGCCAGTCGTCGAAATACTCCGCCGGCATGGGTCTGTGTGGGAAGATGGAATGGAACTCGTCTTTGAGGTAGTACTCCTCCACGGCGTAGCACGGCACCCACTCGTTGGCGCTGGCCGGAGTACCCTCCCTGGCGAGGAGATATTCAACTCCCTCTTCCCCCCATCTGGAGTCCAAAATCTGTGTGACCTCGTTGAGTGGCGTCGCCCTCTGTGGTCCCTCCCCTGTTGGCGATGGGCTACGTGGGGCTGGTGCGGTCCCTGGCTCCTGAAACCTGTGGGGTGCCTTGTAAGGCGTGAGCACTGACCTGTGAAAGACTGGGTGCATTCTGGAGCCCTCCGGGAGTGTCAACCGGTAGGCCACTGGATTGATTTGTGCCGCGACCTGGTAAGGTCCCAGCTGCTTGTGTCCTAGCTTCCTCTTAGCTAGCGTTCTGGCCGGCACTGCCTGAGCTGCTAACCAGACCCAGTCCCCTACCTGTATGTCTTCCCCAACCCTCCTGTGCCTGTCTGCCTGCATCTTGTAGGCGTGTTTCGCGAGTTCCAAGTGCCTTCGGAGTTGCTCATGGACCTCCTGTAACTCTGCGGCTAAGTGCTCTGCCCCCCGTGGCTCCCCCTCTGCCTCGGTCTCCAACCCCGGGAAGGTTCTGGGGTGGCGCCCATTGTTGGCGAAGAACGGTGTCACCCCTGTAGACCCGTGCTTCGTGTTGTTGTAGGCAAACTCGGCTAGCGGTAGGTAGTCCACCCAGGTCGAGGGCTGTTGATTGGCGTAGCATCGCAGGTACTGCTGCATGATGGCGTTGACCCTCTCCGCTTGTCCGTTGGTCTGCGGGTGTCGTGCCGACGCTAAGTTGATCTTGACGTTCAGGATGCCCAGCAGCTTCTGCCAGAAGTTCGAGATGAATTGGCGGCCCCGGTCGGACAGGATGGACCGCGGCAGGCCGTGAGCTTTGAACACGTGGTCTATGAACAGCTTGGCGGTCTGTTCCGCTGTGGCCACCTTCGCGCACGGAATGAAATGCGCCATCTTGGTGAAGAGGTCTACGACCACGAGTACCGCTGTTTTGCCGCGCGAACTGGGCAGATCTGTAACAAAGTCCAGGGCCACTTTCTCCCATGGTTCGAGCGGCGTCTGCAGCGGTTCCAGCAGACCCGCCGGCTTCCTGTGTACTGGCTTGGCCCTTTGGCAGGTGTCACACCTGGAAACGTAATCTGCGACTTCTCCCCTCACCTTGGGCCACCAAAAGTCCCTGGTGACTAATTCCGCCGTCTTGTCCTTGCCGAAGTGCCCAGCGCTGGGCGCGTCGTGCAGCTGCTGCAAGACTCTCGCGCGAAGGTCGTCTCCCGGTACGTAGAGAGCCCCTTTGCGGAGGAGTAGTCCGTCGCGTATCTGGAACTCGTCGTCCCTCGCTGTGCCGTTTCGCACCTCCTCCATCTTGGATTGCGCAAACGAATCCGCCTGTAGCGCGCGACGGACTGCGTCCAGGTCCACTGCGGCTGAAGCGCACGCCCACACCTCTGGTGCGAAAATGTGTTTGGCCGCTGCCGGTGCCGCTTCCTCGAGATACTGCGGCTTCCTGGATAGTGCATCCGCCATGACGTTGTTGTCTCCCGGGATGTATTCTATCCGGAAATCGAAATCTGCAAAGAACTCCGCCCAGCGGATGTGTCTCTGGTTCAGGAACTTCGCCGTGCGCCAGTACTCCAGGTTCTTGTGGTCCGTGTGAACCTGCACTGTGTGTCTGGCTCCGACGAGAAAGTGCCGCCACGCCTTGAAGGCTGCATGAATGGCCAGCAACTCCCTGTCCCAGATGGTGTAGTTCTGCTCCGACGTGCTGAGCTTCCTGGAGTAGAATGCGCACGGTCTCCAGTCCCCTTGCGGATCTTGTTGCAACAGGACCGCCCCCACCGCTCTGTCCGAGGCGTCCGTTTCAACCCTCATCGGTTTGCTGGGGTTTACGTGTAGCAGCTGTTCTTCGGACGCGAAGAGACGCTTGAGTCTCCGAAAGGACTGCTCCGCCTGGTCCGTCCAGGTGAACTTCTTCTTCTTGGAGCTGAGGGTGTCCGTGATGGCCGCCGTCTCCTTCGCGAACCCCTTGATGAACTTGCGATAAAAGTTGGCGAAACCGACGAACTTCTGGACCTCCTTCCGGTTGCGCGGGCTCTTCCAGTCCAACACTGAGCGGACCTTGGCGCTATCCATGGCAAGTCCCTTGTCGGACAGCTTGTAGCCCAGGAAATCCACCTCTGTCGTGTCGAACTGGCACTTTTCCAGTTTGGCGTAAAGTCTGTGCTCCCGTAGCCTCTGCAGGACCTCCTTGACGTCCTCCTCGTGCGCCTCCTGCGAGTCCGAAAAGATCAGGATATCATCTAAGAAGCAGACACACTTCTTGTAGAGGAGTCCCGCTAGCACGTGGTGCATGAAAGCTTGGAAACAATGGGAGCCATTTTGGAGACCAAACGGCATGACTCTGTATTCATAGGTTCCTAAAGGCGTAAACATGGCTGTCTTCCACTCGTCGCCCTCCCGCATGCGTATAAGGTTGTAGGCCCCTCGTAGATCCAACTTGGTGAAGATCCGTCCCTTCCTCACCGTCGCGAGCAGGTCGTCAATTTTGGGCATGGGGAATGCTGTGGGCTTTGTCCTGGAATTGATGATTCTATAATCCACTATGAGCCTCCGTTCGGGCGTGTCCCTCTTCTTCACGAAAAACACGGGACTGCCCCCCACTGCTTTGGATTCCCGGATGAATCCCCGCTTCAAATTGCGATCTATGAACTCCCTGAGTTCTTGCATTTCGTCTTCAGACATGGAGTACAGTCTCCCAGTCGGTAGCGTCGCCCCTGGCAGGAGGTCAATCTTGCAGTCGTAGGGTCTGTGGGGAGGCAGCTTGTCTGCTTCCTTCTCGCAGAAGACTTCCAAAAAGGCCTTGTACTTGTTGGGCACCGCTTTCACCATGCCTAGGTGTAGCTGCGGTGCATCCTCTTGCCCCTCTTCTTCCTGGCAGGTCTGGATGCAGTGCGCTGCGCAGTAGGAAGAGCAGAAGGTCAATTGCCGCTGGTACCACGCTAATGCCGGGCTGTGCCTATCCAGCCAACTCATGCCCAACACTATGGGCGTGTCCGACAGGTGGGTGACGTTGAAACTGATGACTTCACGGTGGTTCCCAATTTGCATCACCAGAGGCGGTGTCTGCTGTACCACCTCTCCTCCCAGTATCTTCCTGCCATCTACCGTGACAACATTTAGGGGCGTCGTGGCTGGCAGGAGTGCTATGCGATGCTGCTTGACGAAGTCCAACCCTACAAAGTCTGCGTTGCTACCAGAGTCAATGGTAATAGGGACCTCCAGGGTGAGCCCATCGGGCAGCTGGAGCGATGCAGTGAGTTGCACCACTGGTTTGGGTGGGAGGGGGTCTGTGGGCTGCAAAATCTCTGGGGACTGCTTCACTGACTCGCCTGGTTGAGCCCCAGAGCCTCCATCTCCAACCAGGCGTCGCCTTTTCCCTGCTGCTCTACTCCCTGCTGAATTGCTCCTTTAACAGTTGTTGAGGCTGCAGTGTGCTTCTGGAGCCTCTGGGGACACTCTTTGGCCATGTGCTGTGCACTGTCGCAGATGTAACACTTCCTGCTCCCTCTAGGAGCCTTCGCCTTGACTGCTCCTGGTGTTTGGGCTCTGCTTGCTGTCTGAGCCCTTGCACCTCCGATTTCCATTGGCTCCTCTCCACTCATCAGAGCAGGCGTGGACTGAGCGCGCTCTGTCTCTCTGGGTAGGAAGGGAGTCGTTCTAACTGACGTGTTTGCTCTTCGCCCCTCCTCCCTGCTCCACGGGCGTTCTTCCAGGCGCACCCCAATTGCTAGCGCCCTTTGGACTACTTCTGCTGTATTTTGGGGCCTCTCTCCCCTGGCCAGCTCATCTTTCACGGCTCCATTCAGCCCCTCCCAGAACAGATCCCTGACGGCAGCTGAGTCCTTCTGCCAGCCCAGCACATTTACTAACCCAAAAAAGCGGGAATGATACTGGCGCACCGTCGCTCTTCCTTGCCGCAATCCATGCATTTCCCTTCTAGCGACATCCACATCCACCGTTGATTTAAAGCAAGCGTCCATGGCTTCAATAAAGGCGCTTGAATCTTTGAGGACGGGGTCATTTTCGCGTAACAAGGTCCGCAGCCACGACTTAGCTTCCCCATGCAGATGAGTGATTATGAAACCCACTTTCTCCTCCTCATCTCTAAAATCTTTCCGAAGCAAATTGAGCGCGAAAACTACTTCTGCTCTGAAGTTAGGGTACTGCTGCAGGTTCCCGTCAAAATGGGTCACAAGGCTCGCTCCCCTTTTCCCGAGGCTAACTCCCTCCGGCTTGGCTCCCAGCGGCCCCTCCTTTCCCCATTTGTCCCACCTGGCTTGCAGATCCTGGCAGAGCGCAGCTGTGTCTTCTTCTTTTTTCTTAGACGCAGCCAATTCTGCGTAGAGCGTTGACACCGCTTCCTGCAATTGCTTGACTTTTTCCTCTGTAGTCATCTTTGCCTATCTTCGTGAGCTTGCAGAGTTTTTTTTGAGATGGGACTTACTGTCAGCGCTGCCCAAGGTCCCAGCTCACACAAGACCAACGCTGCTTCTTGCTCAAGTTTAAAAGTCTTTATTGAAGTTCAGTCTCATTTCCAGACGCGCAGTGCGCAACGCTACATCTATCCATCAGACCGTAGAAGTCCCATCTGAATCTCCTCCCCCCTGACACCAGCTTAAGATTCTAGCCTTACTCCACCTCTTCCTCTGTTCCTTCTTTCTCTGGGTCCTTCTGCTAGTCGGAGTCTCAGCCCTCCGAGATTCCTCTGACGCTGATTCTCCCGACTCCTCCCCCCCCCTCTTTCGGGCTTTAGGACCTGGCTCCCAATCCGGGTTTTCTGCTGTCCCGCGCTCCTCCACATTTGAACTTGGCGCGCGCGCACAGCCTCCCACTTTCCTTCTGACCGTTACACTTGTGTCACTGCTCCCCCTTTCGGGGAGGCTAGCTGGACCTGGCCTTCCCTCTGTCTCCCCACTCCCCGATGGAGGAGAAGCTGGTCCTGACTCACGTGACTCTTCCCCCCCACTGTGCTCTGGTGAGGGAACTGGCCCTACTCCTCCGCTACTCCTTTGGTACTCCCCTCTGGTTCCTTGTTTATGGATCGTCCCCTCTGGGATTCGCCTCGCCCTTACCATAGGCGCCCCCTCCTGGGAATCTTCAGATTCGCTGGAGAAGCTCATGGAATCTCTCGGTCCACTGTCATATTCCCCTACGCTCCCCTCTGATTCCTCTCCTCCGCTCTCTATTTGCTCTCTCCCCTGCTCTTCTGCTCCTGAGCCTCTGACATTTACATATATACACTCGGAGCATCATAACTCAGCTCCTTCCTCTTCAGCATCAGACAGCAAAGAGAAAGAGCAAAGGACAAATGTCCTACATCGCGGAAGCACAGTAATATAAACAGCCTGTCTCCGTCACTTCCCACAATGTGGAATGAAAACATACACCATCATGTGATATAAACAATCCCATGACTGCAACACGGGGAAAGAATCCTAACATCCACCCCTGATTCATGCACCGTGTTGTAGTCATCAGTGTAACTGCAACAAACATATAGATGTCATACACATAGTATACCCCTGTATCACCCATTCCACCCTTGGAACTACTTGCAACTGGACTAGCCTTGGGCCTTACCATCTTGCACATCTGGTTACCCTTCTTCCATAGAACTAGAACCTTAGCTCTGTTCCTCTCTGAGGAAACAGTGTCTACCCTTACAGCCTTTGGGCGTGGTTTCCCGTCCTTTGAGGACAAACCTTGTACCCCTTTCAAGACCTGTGTTGAGCTACTAAAGGTAAAAGGACCCCTGACCGTTAGGTCCAGTCGCGGACCACTCTGGGGTTGCAGCACTCATCTCGCTTTCTTGGCCGAGGGAGCCGGCATACAGCTTCCGGGTCATGTGGCCAGCATGACTAAGCCGCTTCTGACGAACCAGAGCAGCACACAGAAACGCTGTTTACCTTCCCGCCAGAGCGGTACCTATTTATCTACTTGCACTTTGATGTGCTTTTGAACTGCTAGGTTGGCAGGAACAGGGACTGAGCAACGGGAGCTCACCCCATCGTGGGGATTTGAACCACCGACCTTCTGATCGGCAAGCCCTAGGCTCAGTGGTTTAACCCACAGCACCACACGTGTCCCTGTGTTGAGCTACTAGCCACAGCTAAATCTGCACCAACTGTATCAATGGAACTCACCTTGGTATCAGGCATCAGTACTCTGTACAAGCCTTTTCCATACCCCAGGAAAATACTATGCTTCCTGCCTTGTGACGTCTCCACCCACATGTCAGACCCATTCGTTGTCTCTTGGCACTATTTGGGTTTGCCTTGTCATTGTCCCTATCAGAACCTTCGTCTGATACTGAATCATCATCACCAATAGGGCGCCTTTGTAAGATACCCATATTGCCTTCCCCTTTTGCTTCGTCCCGAACACCTTTGGTACATCTGACCATCTTCGTGTCAGACACCAGCAGTCTGGAAGACCCATGCATGCATCCTGCATGAAAATAATGGTTATCAGGCATCACATGTCTCTCCAACCTTCCCCCCCCCCATGTTGGCAAGAACAAGCCATTTATACAATCAGCATGTAAAATGTTGCTTCCGTTCTTCTGGATGGTCGCTTTCTGTTTGCTGAAAGAAACAGAACAAGCAAGAACAAGCCATTTATACAATCAGCATGTAAAATGCCGCTTCCGTTCTTCTGGATGGTCGCTTTCTGTTTTCTGAAGATACAGTACAGCCATGCTGCATCAGCTGGGATTCTCTCAGCCTGCTGCGTTTTTGACTTGGAATGAAAAACACGTTAGACAACATAACGTTACAGCATTTCAGTTCCACAGTCCTGGTGCTTTGCACCTCCAAGGAGTCTCTACCCGACTGGTGGATCGGACCCTTCTGTGGTGTAAGACTTGCTGAAGTCTTGCATCTCTGGCCTTGCTTCATGCTGCCTTTGGAAAATGTTGCAGATCTTCCTGGCCTTTGGACTCTGTCCAAACTTCCCACAGGAAAACCTTTCCGGTGCTTCAAACTCAGCAGCAGCACCTGGTGGTTGTAATGATGGTTGGGATGATGTGGCAGTCAACACCCCTTGCTCCTCCTGTGCTGGAGATTTATCACCCGGAACAGGAAACATCGCCCTTTGTGCAATTTTCCTCCAAATGCCTCCCATCACGTCTGCAGCCTTTGGTTTCAGGAAAACAACTCTGCACGGTCGTCTGGGATACTGTATCAGCCTCCCCCGGGGCGTGATTTATGGCATTCTGCTGAGCTATTGCCTCCCACTGCATGTGGGTGTCGGAGACAGCAAATCTTGCCCTCCGAACCTCTCTGACATCCTGGTCAGCAAACCCCCCTCCCCGCCATCTTGAAGTGTCCAAGTGTGACGCAGCTTTAATTCTTGCCGAACACACACTGCCTGTTGGCATCAGACACAGCCTGGGTCTCAAACTGCTTTTGCTGCTTCAGGAATGAAACACCTGCTCTCCCATTCCCCTTTCTTTTCTCAGGGAATGAATCAGAAGATCCTTTCTTCTCAGGCTTATTGCCTTGTCTGCTGTTATGCAGCATTGAGGAATGTCCTCCCTCCATAACTAATAAATCAGTAGCTACATTCTTGGCAAAGTATTGCCGCATCAAGCAGCTCTTCTGTTTCTTGAGAAGCAGCTTTTCCATTCCCTCTACATAACTCAGGGACTGGGACTTTTACGCCTTCCTGCTCCAACTCCTTTCCAGAGATTACTCTGAGCCAGGAAAACATAGTCATAAATCAAACAGGTTATTCTGTGCACAAGCTGCTGGCATTGGTACAAACAGTCCAGTCTATTCACTTTCGGTTTTAGGCTCTCGCATCTACACTTACAGCTGTACTCACAGACTCTATCTGCAGCTCCATCCAGAGAGTGCTTCACACTGCCGGTTGCCAGAGACTTCAACTGGGACAAAAACAGCTCCCAGTCCTTCCAGCTGGCACTGAGCCTGCTGTCCTCTGTGGACACGAACCCTGGGCCCATAATCATTGTCAGGAGGTCCTACACATGAGTAGGAGTCCGGCAGAGACACATGCCACACTGGCATGTTCTCTTCCTCCTGGTCGTTCTTTCGGGATATTCAAAATCTTTCTCCAGCCCAAACATCACAGTGACTGATACCTCAGAGGCATCAGCACACTTCAGGATCAGCAGAGTATAGGCAGTCAGCATACAGACTCAGTAGCGCAGCATTTGGCTATACTACGTTTATTTACATATACAAACTCGGAGCATCGTAACTCAGCTCCTTCCTCTTCAGCATCAGTCAGCAAAGAGAAAGAGCAAAGGACAAACGTCCTACATCACGGAAACACAGTAATATAAACAGCCTGTCTCCATCACTTCCCACAATATGGAATGAAAACATACACCATTTTGTGATATAAACAATCCCATGACTGCGACACGGGGAATGAATCCTAACAGCCAAAACTCACCATGAACACCTTGCTCATTCTCTTAGAATGGCAATGGTGCCCACCTGAGAGGTGCTGGAAGTCTGCTCTGGAGAGTTAGCCCTGGTTTATCTATCCTCTCCCTGCCACCCCTAAGCCTCAGAGCAGGAGTAAAGGGAGAAATGAGAAATAATGCAATGCAACATGTTTTAAATGCATAACTGTCAGGGACTGGACTGTCAGGAGCCCAGGCTGCCATCTTGATAACACAGCACACAAGTCATAATTAGCTTGAAAATTTATTGCAAAACAAACAATAAGCTTCGGACACTCTATCGGAGCTTCCGTACCTTACAATTCAGTTGACCCTTCTGAGGAGTTTTTTTAAAAAATATATATATATTTTGCTTTAAACAAATACATATAAAAATATAGGCAACCAAAATTACAAAAGAAAATTTATTAATAATAATAATGTAATGGTTCTAGGGGTTGCTTGTGTGTAAATCAACGCCACCCTTGGCTGGTTGCCTGAATGAACCCTTTCTGTCTGGACAGCCACGCACCCGTGGCTGTCTCAATCGCTGGCAGAATCCGTTAGTGGGCGTTTCTTGAACTTCTTCCAGCATAGAAGCTCTTTGACGCCTAGTCTCCACCTACTTTCCCTGCGCGGAAGCCTTCTGCGCAGGGAGGGTGTGGGCATCGGAGGACCCGTGCTCTCCCCACTGGTTCCCGGCGAGGAGTCTTGGAGGCACCTCGCCGATTCCCCCATCTGCCCCCCTTCTCCACTGGTGTTACGCTGATTTCCTTCCCCAGAAGATGTGCTGCTTCTCTCCCTCCCGGGATGCTCTCCGGAATCCATCTGGAGCCCTCCCTCTCCCTCTGGCTCCGATGGCAGTTCCCTGACAAATAATAATGAAAAAAGCTAAAAAAAAACTACAAAAAATATCAAAATACATGACATAAAATATAAACCATTATGGGAAAGAAAAAAGAAAAAGGAAAGAAGAAGGAGGATGGGGAGAAAAAAGAAAAAAGAAAAAGGAAAGAAGGAGGAGGATGGGGAGAAAAAAGAAAAAAGAAAAAGAAAATAAAAAAAGAGGAAGATGAGCCAAAACACAAGAAGGCTCATCTATTGTATGCTTCCGTCAAGGTCACAACAGATCATTATTCTTATCAATTCTCTCTATCTGCATTCCAAGGAATCCCTCATCTTGGTGTCAGGGAACATTTCCCTATGCAGTATCATTCTAAACATAACCAGCTCTTTCTTGATGAAGCCTTACCCCCATGATACAGTGGTACCTTGGGTTACATATGCTTCAGGTTACATATGTGTCAGGGAACTGACATCGGAGCCAGAGGCGGAGGCAAGGCTCCCAAGCGATGCTGGAGAAGGGCCCAGCAGGGAGAGAGGCAGCTCATCAGCTGGGGAAGGAAATGAGCGTAACACCAGGGATAAAGGGGGGCAGATGGGAGAATCGGCGAGGGGGGTCCAGGACTCCTCGCCGGAGACCAGCGGGGAGAGCACGGGTCCTCCGCTACCCACACCCTCTCTGCGCAGAAGACTTCCGCGCAGAGAGAGTAGGAGGAGACTTGGAGTCAAACAGCTTTTATGCTGGAAAAGGTTTAAGAAACGCCCACTGACGGATTCTGCTAGCGACTGAAACAGCCACAAAGTGAAGGGCTGTCCAGACAGAAAAGGCTTAACCAGGCACACTAGCCAGGAGTGGCGGCAACTTACGCACGAGCAACCCCTATAATCATTACAGCAATCCGTCAGTCCCCTACGTTGCTTGTGCGCAGCGACAGGCAGGCGGCATAATGAGCCAAACCAGAGAAGCCGGCGCCATGGAGGGAGCAGCGGGAGTGCAAAATCTGGTGGAGAGGAACCGAGATTTGGAACAGCATGTGGCTCTTCTGACGGCGCGGTTGGACGAAAGGCGGGCTCACGATGCACAGGTCAGACCCACCCCCGTAGCAAGGAAGGTACCGGGACTGGTACACAAGTTTGGGGGGAAGCCCCAGGACTACAACGGGTTCCGAACGGAAATAGAGTACGCTTTGGAACTGCAGCATAATGATTTTGCTGACGATGGGGAGAGGGTGGCCTATATTGTCGGGCATCTACAGGATGGGGCCAGGGAATGGATCAGGCCCCTGATGGCAACGCAGAATGCCGCCTTGAAAGACCTTAGGAAATTCTTCCAGGCATTGGATGCGATGTACTCCAGTCATGTGCAGCAAAGTGTGACTCGGTGAGAACTGATGGGGTGCAGGCAGGGGAACCAGTCAGTTAGAGACTACTGGTCGCGGTTTGCAAAGTTAATCCACCGACTCGGGTGGGAACTGGACTCTGAACCCATTCAGATGTTGTTTGAGGAGGGTTGTCCCCAACGGTGAAGGACGAGCTTTCCCGCGTGCCCCCCCGGAGTCGATGGATCAGCTGACCAAGGCTGTGCTTGCGATTGGCATAAGACAGGAAGCGCGGGCTCAGGAGAAGCGCGAAGGGAGAGGGGAACGTTGCCATGACTACAGCATTCCTGAAATACCGAGGCAGCCTTCCCCGCCGGCTGAGCCAATGGAAATAGATGGCGCACGCGCGCGAGAGGTTTCAAACTCCAGTGAAGGTCGCAAGAGGGAGGGAAAGGATTGGAAAACCACCAAGAAGTGTTTCCTCTGCCAACGGCCAGGACATTTTGCCAGGGTCTGCCCTCAAAGAAAGGTCTGGCAAGGGATGGTGGGAGCTGCTGGCGGTGAGGAGGAGGGGGAAAAGGGGCAGGAGCAGGGAAACGCCAATGCTTGGCTGCCAATCAGCGGGCACAGCAGCCAGGCCAGCAACCAATAGAAGTGCCCCAGCCAGACCCCCCCAGGGTGGCTATAGCCATAGAAGTGGTGCTAGAACTCCCAAATGGGCACCCAGTCAAGGTGAAGGGGCTGCTGGATTCAGGCAGCTCCTGCAATTTCTTCAGCAAGGACTTTGCTCTAGAGAACCAGCTCCACCTGCTGCCCCTGGATTTTCCCTTGCAAGTGACCACCATCGATGGCAGGGAACTTCTGGGAGGGGAAGTGACGCACCAGACCCCACCAATGAGAATGAGGGTTTCCAGGCACACGGAGACCATTGCCTTTCACGTAGCCACACTGGCAGGACTCCCAATAATATTAGGGATGAGCTGGCTGGCACTACATGATCCAGTAGTGGCATGGCATCAGCGGACGGTCACCTTTGGGTCAGCTTACTGCTTGGAACACTGTCTAGGGGGGGGAAACCCAAAGATGACCGTGGCCAGGGTGGCTGGGATAGCTGTGGAGCCAAAAGGGAAGGTGCCACCACAATATGCTGACCTGCAGGAGGTCTTCAGCGAGAAGGAGGCGGATAGACTACCCCCCATAGGCCCTTTGACTGCCAAATCAACTTGCTCCCAGGGGCTCAGCTGCCGGTGGGTAAACTGTATGCCGTGTCGGACAGGGAGATGCAGGAGTTGTGGTAATTTATTGACAAGAACCTGAAAAGAGGTTTCATAAGAGAATCAAAGGTGGTGGGGGGCAGTCCGGTGTTCTTTGTTGACAAAAAGGATACTAATCAACCCAGGCTCGTTGTGGACTACCGGGGAGTCAATCTGGTGTCAGAACCCGTGACCTTCCCAATGCCCAGGATTGATGACATTTTAACACGGGTGAGGCAGGGGAAAATTTTTACCAAACTGGACCTCAGGGGACCATACAATTTGATTAGGATGAGGGAGGGGGACGAATGGAAAACCACAATGTTCACCCCCCTGGGGGCCTTTGAGTACTTAGTTATGCCATTTGGATTACAGTCGGGCTCCGCCTGTTTTCAAGCTTTCATGCACCACGTGTTGGGGTCCCTGCTGTACAAGAACTGCGTAGCCTTCTTGGACGATGTCTTAATCTATTCAGACAATGAGAAGCAACATGTCAGAGACGTCAGGGAAGTGCTAAAGAGACTGCAGAAGCACCAGTTGTGGGTCAAGCTGGAAAAATGTCAGTTTCATGCCAGAGAAGTCGAGTTTCTGGGGTACAAGTTGTCAGACAAGGGCCTAACTATGGACCCAAGCAAGGTGCAGGCAGTGCTGGAATGGAAGGCCCCCAAAACCCGGAAAGATGTGCAGAGGTTCCTAGGGTTCAGCAACTTCTACAGGAAGTTCATCAAGAACTTCGCCCACTTGACAGCGCCCATCACAGATTGTCTCAGTAGCAAAAAGAAGTTCGTCTGGACAGAAAGTGCCCAGCAATCCTTTGAAAGACTGAAGAAGGCGTTCGCTTCGGAAGAGCAGCTCCTGCACGTGGATCTGCAGAAGCCAATGAGACTGGAGACCGACGCGTCAGACCGAGCCATCGGAGCGGTACTGTTGCAGCCAGGGGCCCAGGGGCGCTGGAGGCCGTGCGCCTTTTTCTCGAGGAAACTGAGCAAGTCGGAGCAAAACTACACGGTGTATGACCGCGAATTGCTAGCAATTTATGCAGCTTTTCGACGATGGAGACATCTGCTAATAGGGGCGCAGCACAAGATCCAGGTGTGTACGGATCACAAGAACTTGGAATACTGGAGGACTGCGCGAGTACTCAACCAGAGACAGATTCGATGGGCACAGGAGTTCTCCAAGTTTTCCTTCGAGATCCGGTACGTACCGGGAGAGGAAAACATAAGAGCAGATGCTCTCTCCCGGAAGCCGGAGTACATGGAAGGAGACGGACCGCCGGAAGCCAGACACGTGTTCCCCGAGAACCGATGGGTGTGGGGGGGAGTGTTGGTTGGGAAACGAGAACTGGCCGGGCTTACTAGAAACAACGAATTCGCTCAAACTAAAACCAGGGAAATCAGGGACGGAAGGGAAAACCATGGAGGGTTTGAGGAAAAGGAAGGGCTACTGTACTACAAGGGGGGGCTGTACGTACTGGGGGAGACCTTGAGGGGAAGGGTACTCAAACAACTCCACGACAACCCAACAGCAGGGCACTTTGGTCAACACAAAACCATGTTGCTTGTCACCAGGCAGTTCTGGTGGCCAAGGGTAAGGGAAGATGTACGGGAATATGTACGTGGGTGCGACTGTTGCCAGAGGGCAAAGGGGGAGAGGGCTGCCCCCGCAGGGTTACTAGAACCCTTACCCACGCCGGGAAGACCCTGGGAGGTGGTATCCATCGATTTTATGACAGATTTGCCCAAGTCAAGGGGAAAGACAGCAGTCATGGTAGTGGTCGATCTACTGACAAAAATGTGCCACTTCATAGCTTGCTCACATGCGGTGACGGCAGAGGAAACACCCAGGTTGTTTGTGGATCACATCTTCAGGCTGCATGGGGCTCCCTCGAGGGTCATCTCCGACCGCGGGAAACAATTTACTTTCCGGTTCTGGAGGAAGCTCATGAGCTTGCTGCAGGTCGAAGTGGGCTTCTCGACGGCGAGACACCCGGAAACCAATGGGCAAGCAGAAAGAGCGAACAGTATTCTCCAGCAATTCCTACGCTGCTACGTCAGCGAGAGACAGAACGATTGGGTAGAGAAACTAGCGCTGGCTGAATTTGCGTACAATAACGCTGAACATGTGTCCACGGGAATGAGCCCGTTCATGGCCAATTATGGGTGTCACCCCAGGGCCTTCCCGGGGAGTGGGGAGGAAGGGTGGAGCGTACCTGCGGCAGAGCAGTTTGTGGAAGAAATGGAGGCCCTGCACCAGCAACTTAAGATGAACTTGGAACTGGCCAAGGAAATTTACAAGAGGCAGGCAGACAAGCACCGTAGGGAAGGGGAGACCATACGGGTGGGAGACCGGGTGTGGTTGTCAACCCAAGGGTTACCCTTTAAGGGAGGGTGCAAGAAGTTGCAGCCAAGACGGCTGGGACCTTTTGAGGTGACACAGCAGGTGAACCCCGTTGCATTCAAGCTCAAGTTGCCTGACAGCATGAAGATACACCCGGTGTTCCATAGGTCCCTACTCTCACCATACAGGGAGGGGCGGGAATTCCCAGGGCGAGAGGGAGAAGTCACCACACACCCGCAGATAGAGGAGAGGGAACACCACAACCAGGCCACGGAAATACTCGATTCAAGGTGGCGAGGGCGCCAGGTGGAGTACTTGGTAGCTTGGGAGGGAGAACCCGGGTCGGAAAACACGTGGGTTCCCGCGGAGGCAATCAATGACGGGTATCTTGTAGAGGAGTTCCACAGCCTGTTCCCGGACAAACCTAAACCTCTAGCGAGATTCTGGGAGGAGCAATTTGGAACCACAGACGATGAAGAGGATTTTGTGGGTTTTTCTGCCTCCGAAGAGGAGGGAGGAGAGGCTTCGGAGGAAGAAGAATCAGACTGGGAGGCCCACCCCGCGGGAAGAGATCGGAGCAGGTGGGAAGCGGGTTTCGAATCCTCAGAGGATGGCGACAGCTCCTTCCGGGGATTCCCCGCCTCGTCGGCCGAGGAAAGGGACGAAGTTGGATCACAAAGTCGGGCCGGGGGTGGAGGGGGTCCTGGGGGGGAGGTGGATGTCAGGGAACTGACATCGGAGCCAGAGGCGGAGGCAAGGCTCCCAAGCGATGCTGGAGAAGGGCCCAGCAGGGAGAGAGGCAGCTCATCAGCTGGGGAAGGAAATGAGCGTAACACCAGGGATAAAGGGGGGCAGATGGGAGAATCGGCGAGGGGGCTCCAGGACTCCTCGCCGGAGACCAGCGGGGAGAGCACGGGTCCTCCGCTACCCACACCCTCTCTGCGCAGAAGACTTCCGCGCAGAGAGAGTAGGAGGAGACTTGGAGTCAAACAGCTTTTATGCTGGAAAAGGTTTAAGAAACGCCCACTGACGGATTCTGCTAGCGACTGAAACAGCCACAAAGTGAAGGGCTGTCCAGACAGAAAAGGCTTAACCAGGCACACTAGCCAGGAGTGGCGGCAACCTACGCACGAGCAACCCCTATAATCATTACAATATGCTTCAGACTCCGCTAATCCAGAAATAGTGCTTCAGGTTAAGAACTTTGCTTCAGGATGAGAACAGAATTTGTGCTCCGGCGGCGCGGCAGCAGCAGGAGGCCCCATTAGCTAAAGTGGTGCTTCAGGTTAAGTACAGTTTCAGGTTAAGAACAGACCTCCGGAACGAATTAAGTACTTAACCCGAGGTACCACTGTAATTATTTAAACATTTCCATTCTTCTTTCACCATCTTTTTAGGTTTATCTCTTATTGCATCTGTCAGCTTCGCAAGCTCCAAGTACTTGCACAATTTGACTACCCATTCATCTTTAGTGGGTGTATTTTTATCTTTCCAGTGTTTTGCCACAATAACCCTTGCTGCTGACGTCGCATACATAAATAACCTGGTTTTATTTTTGGGAATATTATCTGAAACCATTCCTAGTAAAAATTCTTCCGGTTTCTTGCTAAATGTAGTTTTTATCAATCTCTTTATCTAGTCATAAATCATATTCCAAAATCTTTGTATCTCTAGACAGGACCACCACATATGGTAGTATGTTCCTATCTGTTCCTTACATCTCCAGCATTTGTTATTGTATGATTTATTTATTTTTGCTAGTTTTACGGGGTCAAGTACCATCTATAGTACATTTTCATATGATTTTCCCTTATAAGGAAGCAAGCTGTGAATTTTATATTTTTAGTCCATAATTCATTCCAAATACTGGGTTTGATCATATGTCCCAGGTCCCTCTCCCATTTTACTGTAGTTTATTTGATATCCTCCTCTTTTCTTTGCCAATTCAAAAATAGTTTGTACATTTTTGAAAGTGTCTTTTGATTATTATATAATATATCCTTTTCCAGATAGGATATTTTGTTGTTAAATCCTTTTATCCTTTTCAAGGGCGGCTTTTAGTTGATAATACTCCAGCCAGGTTATTCCCGTCTGTTTCAGTTCTCTTAGGTCCTTTATTTTCGGATCGCTACTTATTTCCTCTACTAAATCCTTGTATGTTAACCAATCGCTGTTCATATTTTTCACATGAACCGTCATAGATTCCATCGGTGACAACCACCATGGTCTTTTGGTCACTACTGATTTTTTACTCCTCTCCCATACTTCATATAATGCCCTTCTCACAATATGATTTAAGAATCCTTTGTGGGATTTAACCTTGTCATGGCCTATGTAGCCTTGCCACCCATATACAATATCCCATCCCTCCAGATCTAGGACTTCTGTGTTTTTAATTAATATCCAGTCCTTAATCCATGTCCAGCTTGCTGCCTAAAAGTACAGTTTAAGGTCAGAGACCGCAAAGCCTCCTCTTTCCTTCAGCTCTGTTAGTAGCTTAAATTTTATGCACGGTTTTTTCCCTTGCCAAATAAATTTGGCAAGGTCTTTCTGCCATTCCTTAAAGCACTTTACACCTCTAATTATAGGTATTGTTTGGAACATAAAAATCATCTTTGGCAATTCCATCATTTTAACTGTGGATATTCTTCCCCACAGGGACAAATTCAATTTCTCCCAGATCTCTAATTCTTTTTTTATTTCCTTCCACTTCTTCTCGTAATTATCCTTATATAAATTTATATTTTTATTGGTGATCCAAACCCCCAAATAATTTACCTTATTAGCTACCTTTAAACCTGTTGTATTTTCCAATTCCTCTTGTTCTGACTTACGTAAATTTTTCGTTAATAATTTGGATTTTCTTTTATTCAATTTGAACCCAGAGACCTTCCCATATTCTTCCAGTTGTGCAAGCATTTTGGATACTTTCCACTGGGTTTTCAGTGGTTGCGATTACATTGTAGGAGAGAGGGCACCCCTGTCTTGTCCCCTTTTCAATGCTGAACTCTTCGGTGATCTTGTTATTTATTAGCAATTTTGCTTTTTGGTTATCATATATCGCCCTAATTCCATTAATTATTCCCCCCCCCCCATGTCCAGACCTTTAAAAGTTTCCAATGGGAAATTCCATGATACTCTATCAAAGGCTTTTTCTGCATCGACCAATAACATGGCAATCTTTTTACTTGGTTTCATTTCCACATACTCCAAAAGGTCAATTATTATTCTTGTATTATCTTTTATGTGTCTATCCGGTAGGAAACCCGGCTGGTCTCTGCTGATTATTTTGTTTAGAATCTTTTTTAATCTATTAGCCATCACTCCAGTATAGATTTTATAATCTGTATTCAACAGGGAGATTGGTCTATAATTTTTCATTTCTGTCAGCTCCATTCCCTGTTTCGGGATTAGAGTGATTAGTCCTTCTTTCCATGATTGTGGTATATGCTTTCCCCCCCAATATTCATTATTCTGTGTAATATAGGGTGGATTACTTCTTCCAGGTTCTTATAGTATATTAATGTGATTCCGTCTAGGCCTGGCGATTTGCCACTCTTCATTTTCTTTATCACTTGTGCTATTTCATCTATTTCTATACTAGAATTTAGGGCCTCAACTTCTTTTTCAATTCTTGGTAATTTATTTTGTTGTAAATACTCTTCCATTTTATTAACATCTAATTGTTCTTGTTTATACAATTCTTTATAAAAAAATTAAAATGTTAGTTTTATTTTTACTGGGTCAGTTACCGTATTTTTCGCTCTATAAGATGCACATTTTCCCCTCCAAAAATTAAGGGGAAATGTGTGTGCGTCTTATGGAGCGAATGCAGGCTCCTTGGCTTCAGTGATAGCAATGCGAAGCATCCGAAGCGCAGTGGGAGTGTTCCCGCCGTGCTCCGGAGGCTTCGCGTTGCTTTCGCTGAAGGGTAGGTGCCCCTTCAGCTAAGTGGGAGGAGAAATGGAAGGGGCTCCATTTCTCCTGCTGCTTCGCTGAAGGGGCGCTGCACAGAGAGGGGGAGATTTTTTTTCTCTTGTTCTCCCCCTCTAAAACAAGGTGCGTCCTATGGTTGGGTGCATCCTATAAAGCGAAAAAACATAGTATTTCCTCCCCTTGGTCCAGTATTTTATTTATTATTATTTTTGTTTGCTTTTCCTTTATCATCCAAGCTAACATCTTACTGGGCTTATTGGCAGACTCAAAATACCTTTGTTTTGCCCATTTAATTTTATTTTCTACTTCCTTATTTAATATATTAAAAATATGGGATTGCAATATCTTTATTTTTTTGTAATATTTCAAAAAAAAGAAAAAAGAAAAAAAAGAAAGCCAGAGACAGATTTAATTGTCTTTGATGAAGACCCCCCCGATGGTCCCAGCAATTCAGATAACACTGTCGATGCCGGGAAATCAGGAAAATGCTGCAAATCATCCCCGAGAACAACAACACCGTGCATATCCTAAGAACGGTTGCATCATTACCCAACCAGTGGGAGAGCTGATAACAATTTCCCCACCACAATGAAGCCAAGCCAGTTATGGAACGTGCAGCCTTAACATTATCTCGTGGAACATAGCGGGTTGGGCCAACAAACTAGGGGATGAGCCATTTCGTGAATATATAACGGGTTTTGACATAATAATGCTGCAGGAAACTTGGGCAACTGACAACATAGTTCTTGACGGTTACCACGCCTATGAAATCAAGGCCTCTAAACCACTCGGAAGGGGACAACCGAGGGGGGGCCTAGTAATTCTGGTTTCCACTCAATGGGTGTCACAAGTTATTGAGTGCTCAGTTTTCGAGCAGCTGGCACTGGGGATCACTTTGCATCTGGAATCCAAGAGTATCATTCTCGTTTCAGCTTATATCCCACCATATACAGTGCAAACACAGATAGAGAGCACGTGGCGTAAATTCCATAGTTTCCTTTATTCCCTACAAATTAGGTACCCTGGATCGCCATTTTACCTAATGGGAGATATGAATGCCAGAATAGGCTCAAATGATGATAGCCTGGAAATAAAATTCCCAATATTAAGAGATCTAAAGGAAAATAGCACCCTCTTTCTAAACCCACCCCCTCGTAGACATTCGAAAGATTGCCAAATCAACTATGCTGGATTCTGCCTGGCTTTTTTACAAATAAGTCTTGACCTCATCATTGCTAATGGGGCATTCCCCGGGGACAGAGAAGGCGAGTACACATTCATAAATACAAATGGAGCCAGCACAGTAGGCTACTGTCTCACTAACTGAGAGGCCTTCGAATCAATTAAAAAATTCACCATAGATAATAGGACTGAAAGCGACCACCTACCTCTAATCATCTCCACTACTGGCCAAAACTCAATTCAGCGCTCTTACATAGAACATGAGGATATAGATAAAGCAAATGATCCAGCATTGCGTAGAAAAAAATGGACACCTGAGATAGCAATTGCAGTTGAGAATAGATTGAATTCACAAACTGCAGTTAAGTTAAGATCAATTATAAGAAACAATTTATCAATAGACTCCTCCCTGACAGCTTACGAAAATCTCATTGAGTCCTTGCAGGATGTGGTCTCGGTCAACATAAACTCAGCCGGCAAGCCATGCCCTGCTAAAGGGCGCGGTTAGTTTGACCAAGAGTGCCGCACAAAGAAGGAAGCCTTAAGGAATGCTTATTTGGCCTATAGAAACACTGGATTAAACTACTTACCTCCATCTTATTTCAAAATCAAAAAAGGCAGTCCGAACAAAATTCCTGGTCCCTGCTATTGAATGCCTCACTAAACAATGAAACTAAACTCTTTTGGCAACTGGTCTCCGACTCAATGAAAAATAGTTCTTCAGCCCCCAGCTGTGTCATTCCAGCTCAGGTTTGGGAGAACCACTTCAGAAATATATTTATGGAAAATCCAAACCTCCCTTCCAGCTTCCAGGATGATGACAGGGCAGAATTGTCACTGCTCCCTAATTGGAGGCCAGTTACTGTGGAGGAAGTCCATACATTAATTGGGAATCTGAAGAGTGGAAAGGCTCTGGGGAAAGACTTTATCCCAGCGGAGTTGATTACATCAAACCAGCACTGGTGGGCTCCACTTCTGGCAGCACTTTTTACGGTAGTAAATAACTCAGGTAAGGTACCATATAGCTGGAAACATGCTACAGTAGTCCCAAACTTTAAGAGAGGCCACCCAAATGTACCTTCCAATTATAGGCCAATTAGCCTGCTCTCAATAATTGGGAAGCTGTATGCCCGTTTCCTCAGTAGCAAACTGACAACTTTTCTAAATGAACACAATATACTATCTGAAGCCCAGGCAGCTTTTCGTGAGAACCATTCAACAACAGACCACTGTCTAATGCTGTCCTTCCTAGCCGAGAAGTATACCAGGCCTCTACAGGGTAAACTCTTCGTGGCCTTCATGGATCTGAAATCAGCGTTTGACTCCATCCCCAGATCCCAGCTATGGTCCAAATTAAGTCTGATTTTGCAGGACAAACGACTTCTCTTTCTCATAAAAGCCCTGTATAATGGAACCAAACTGCAGTTCCGATGCGGTCGACAGGGACAGCTATCGAACAGCATCAAGATGACTAGGGGGGTGAGACAGGGTTGTATTTTGGCCCCCACATTGTTTTGTGTATTCTTAAACGACCTAGAAGAGAACTTAATGGACCCAGATGGACACATTCCAAAAATAGGAATGAGAAGGACCCCCTTGTTGTTATATGCTGATGACCCGGCCATCATCTCACGTTCCAGACCGGGTTTGAATTATCTGCTGAGGAAATTTTCTGATTACTGTTCTGGAAATGGTTTATCCATTAATTATGAAAAATCTAAAATTTTAGCCTTCGAAAGAAGATTCTCCCGGTCTAAATGGGTGCTGGATGGCCATAACCTTGAACAGATAAAATACTTCAGTTATCTAGGGCTCACATTCCATCATACAAGAGCTTGGAAGCACCATTGGCAAACCTCCCTTCAAAAGGCGGAGATTACAAAGCTAGCCATACTCAGATTCTTCTTCACAAAGGGCGGAAAAAATGTTCCAGCAGCCTTAAGTGTTTTCAACGCAAAACCCGTTTCCCAACTCCTGTATGCAGCAAATGTCTGGCATAATGGGGACCTGCCAAAGCTAGATGGCTTTCAGGCAAAATTTCTACGATCTCTGTTTCAATCGGTGTTAAGTTTTTCTCAAGAACCTTAGTTTTTAACTTGTTCAATTTGAACCCTGCAACCTGACCAAATTCTTGAATTAATTCTAAAACTCTTTTGGTACTAGATTCTGGCTCCTGTAGTGTCAAAACTAGATCATCTGCAAATGCTCTCAATTTGAACTGTTTAGCTCCGACCTGTATACCTTTAACCATCCGGTCCCTTCTAATCATATTCAGCAAAACCTCCAGGACCGATATAAAGAGCAAAGGGGAAATTGGGCATCCCTGTGGTGTCCCTTTTTCTATCTTGAACTGTTCTGTAACCACATTGTTTACAATTAGTTTGGCCGTTTGTTCTGAATATATTGCACCTATACCATTCTCAAAACCATGGCCTACCCCCATACCCTGTAGGTTCTTTTTCATAAAACTCCAAGAAATATTGTCAAAGGCTCCAAGAAATATTGTCAAAGAAATATTGTCAAAGAAGTTTCAGAATGAAACAGGACTGACTGTGGTTAAGAAAGTGAAATACCTGGGGATTAATATGACAGCTAAAAATGGGAATTTGTTTAAAGATAATTATGAAAAATGTTGGGCTGAAGTGAAAAAAGATTTAGAAATTTGGTCAAATTTGAAGCTTTCCTTGTTGGGTCGAATTGCAGCTATAAAGATGAATGTATTGCCTAGAATGTTGTTTTTGTTTCAAACATTGCAAATTTTGGACAAAATGGACTGTTTCAAGAAGTGGCAGAAAGACATTTCTAAATTTGTCTGGCAGGGCAAGAAGCCTAGAATAAAATTTAAGATATTAACTGATGTAAAGGAAAGGGGTGGATTTGCCCTGCCAGACTTCAAACTTTATTATGAATCAGCAGCATTCTGCTGGTTGAAAGATTGGCTGCTTCTTGAGAATACAGACATTTTGGATCTTGAAGGTTTTAACAATGTATTTGGGTGGCATGCATATTTGTGGTATGACAAGGTTAAAGCACACAAAGCTTTCAAAAACCATATTGTCAGGAGAGCACTGTTTAATGTTTGGATTAGATATAAGGATCTATTGGAAAATAAAACTCCAAGGTGGTTGTCACCAATGGAGGCTAAGGCTCAGAGAAAACTTAACATGGAGGCCAAATGGCCAAAATATTGGGAAATTTTGGAACAAGAAGGGGACAGACTGAAATTGCAGAGTTTTGCGAAATTGAAAGATAAAGTGTGAGATTGGCTTCATTATTATCAGATAATGGAGGTTTACAATTCGGATAAGAAAGTTGGTTTCCAGGTGGAAAAATCTAAATTGGAAACAGAACTGTTAGAACCCAAAACTAAGACTTTGTCAAAAATGTATAACTTGCTGCTGAAATGGAACACTCAGGATGAGACGGTTAAATCTGTAATGATTAAGTGGGCACAAGACGTTGGACACAATATTATGTTTGCTGACTGGGAACAGTTATGGACCACAGGTATGAAGTTTACGGCATGTAATGCCTTAAGAGAGAATATTATGAAAATGATATACAGGTGGTACATGACCCCAGTCAAGCTTGCAAAAATCTATCATTTGCCCGATAATAAATGTTGGAAATGTAAGGAAAATGAAGGTACATTCTTTCACCTTTGGTGGACGTGCCCTAGGATTAAGGCTTTCTGGGAAATGATATATAATGAATTGAAAAAGGTATTTAAATATACCTTCTTGAAGAAACCAGAGGCCTTTCTCTTGGGCATGGTCGGCCAAGTGGTGCCAAAGAAGGACAGAACGTTTTTTATGTATGCTACAACAGCATACATAAAAGATATATAAGAACATAGATGGGGGAAAAAAAGGTTTTGAAAAATAAGGTAATGTTACAAGCTGTAATGCTTTAAATGATGGATTTGCTGAACAAATAATCTTAATTGGGATACAAGAAGGAGAAGTATGAGGAGGTCTGAGAAATTTGTTATGTAAAAGTATGGTTTATGAATTTTATGTTTTTGTTTAATGTTTGTTTGTTTTGTTTTTGTTTGTTTGTTTATAAAATTGGGAAATTTAATAAATATTCTATAAAAATAAATAAATAAATATACCTTTCCCAAAAAGCCAGAAGCTTTTTTGCCGGGCTTGATGGGAGAGGAAATTGAAAAGTGGATCAAAGGTGATTTGAATCAACAGTCAGTTGTGCTGCCAGGAGGACAGACAGTTGGGCAGCAATTGAATCAAAGCTAGCATGCAGACTATTAATTATCATGAAACAGAAAACATCTTCAGAGAGTTGCACTCCCCTTTTGTTTACTTCCTCCTGGAGAAATTTTAGTTGCATCAGATGGGCCTCTATATCATCACCCAGTTGCAGCTGCATTCTGCAAAGCTTCGTAAAATACACTATTGAGGAGCCAGCAGCATTTCTCAAATGGATTTCACTGAGAGCATCCCACATCTGTCTCGCAATCTGTTTACCTTGCAGATTGATTAATTGGGCATCGGAAACTCCCAGCACAATGGTGCCTCTGGACCTTTGATCTGTGTTTCACCATGCATCCGTGACGGGCTGTGGGGCGTCCTCTGTAATGACATGGCAAAGCTTCTCACGCAGTTGAAGACTTTCCACGCGAAAGCTCCATGTTGCGTAGCTCCTAGAATCCAGGCGAGGAAATGCAAAAGCCTTGTTTCCGTGTAGCACCCTGCTTGTGGTTAACGCTTAGCTGGAATGAAATATTCAACGCAGCAATAGAGAAATTAAAATAATAATTTATTTGTCGGACAAATAAATAAGAGGCACAGTGGTATATGGTTACCAAGCTCTGGCCTGCCCTCCTGCCATTATGGCCAGCACTTATATTTCCTCAATCCAGCCCCCTTTCTCCTCCCTTTGGCTGCCTCTGTCCAATCAGCCTGGTTGAAATTCCTATTGGCTGTTTGCTAGAACCAATCATAAAAGATACACCCATTTCCTATTACCTTTTATGGGAGACAGAGAGCTATATTTTCTTCTATTTATAAATGGCAAATAAGTAGTCATATATCTTACATTTACCTCGACCAGGCACCTTAATTACCAGATAACCTTTGGCCCCTCTTGCCCTATTCCCTGCAAAACAGATGGCTAATGGTTCTAATTTTTATCTTAAACAGATATTTTGGGTTCACCTCCTCACACACCATCTATGAAAGATCTCCTTCTTTGGAGGTCTTTAAGCAAAGGCTCGACAACCATATGTCAGGAGTGTTCTGATGGTGTTTCCTGCTCGGCAGGGGTTTGGACTCGATGGCCCTTGTGGTCTCTTCCAACTTTATGATTCTATGATTCTATGAAATAAGAATCTAACATTTCTTACTTTCTAAATCCTTTGCATAATTACATTTAAGCCAATATATTTCATAACATATATAGTTTTTTTAGAAGAAAGGGAACTTAGTAAAAGCTAAGCTAAATTCTAAATTCTAAAGATTCAAAGCAGTTTCAGAGAGCTGCTTTGCCTAGTCCAGTTGTTGTTTATTTGCCCTTTTAACCTTATGAAAATGTGGCTCAAGTCTCTAATGGGAGGCACAATAATTCTTACTATTTACCAACTCTTAATTGTGTTTTGCAACTTGATTATTCTATAATTTGTATGGTCAGTGTGACCTTTTGCTCCTAGCCTGTAATTTCCTTTTACAACCCTGAGGCACTGCTATAGATCAGGGGGGCCCTTGATCAAGAAGATAACCAGCTGCCAGAGTATGGTTTCTGCCTGGCATGAGAGATACAAACATTTACAAATATATTTTTTAAGCTCATTTTAAAATACAAATCTTGATCAGATGCTTCATCCGCTCTGCGCTCCGGCCATTTCTAGCTTTTCTTACTCTAAGCTAGCAAATGAAGCACACGGGCAGCAGAGATTTACTACCGGCAATTCACTCTTCTTCGTCAAACAGCAAACCATCCAAGAGATGGCAGCAGAACAGACAGCAGCTGCCTCTTTAGCAGCTGGACCTGAGCCACATTCCATAAATCAAAACTCTGGGCCTGTAAACCGATTTTGGGATGTCCTTCTTATCATAGTCCTGTATAAATCATCGACACACATCCTCAAGATATGTGCACAATATAAAGCACATTGGCAGAGTCAGCAAAAACAGAGTTGTGTAGGAATTGTAGCATCGAGTATTTATTATTTACAGCAAAAGAAACAAAAGAAAAATAGCATTTTGTGTGAGCTGCGTCTCACACATCCTCCCTCGCTTTCTAGCTGGAAAGAGAACAAACAGCGGAAGTTTATCGGCTTGCCCTCTGCTTACACACACAGTGATAAGCAACGTGATCATCCGATCATGTGACCCTCTGCAATAGTCACAGTGAAAATACTGACACCAACATCATTTGAAAGGCTCCAGGTTCCCCAGTCCTGCATCTCATCCAAGATAACTGATGTGAGAAGCTAATTCTGTGTATGCTTAGAGAGCTGCCCTTTGCATGTTCCAGGGTTCAGCCTTGACATTGAGGATTCAGGAGTTGAGCCTGGGTACACATTTAAATGCTACCTTCTGCTGCACATGTTTAACAGGTTGGTGTTGCTGAAGAAAACTAAATTCTGAAAGGAAAAAAGTGGTTTGATGCTTAATCTTGTCATACTAGGACTGGTGATACCTGGGTTCAAATTGTGGATTATTTGTGAGCTGTTTTGATCATATATGTGGAACAGTGGGATAAAAAATAAAAAATAAAAATCAACTCTCTACTTGGCCTTGAAGCTCACTGCATAACCTTCATCCAATGACTTTATTGTTGAGCCAAACTTACCACTTAAGGTTGTTGTGAATATAAAGTAGCATGGGGAGAGATTGGAAAAAAATTAAGGACTATTTACAGAAACATTGTAAAATTTAAGAAAGCTAGATGGTGTTGGATTGAAACTGAGAGGTTTCTAGCTGCAATAATATATAAGAACATAGATGGGGAAAAGAAAGGGTTTGAAAAATAAGGTAATGTTATAAGCTGTAATGCTTTAAATGAAGGATTTGCTGAACAAATAATCTTAATTGGGATACAAGAAGGAGAAGTATGAGGAGGTCTGAGAAATTTGTTATTTAAAAGTATGGTTTATGAATTTTATGTCTGTGTTTAATGTTTCTGTTTGTTTTGTTTGTTTGTTTGTTTAAAAAATTGGAAAATTTAATAAATATTCTTTTAAAAAAAAATAAAGTAGCATGGGGAGAAGACCACCCAGAGCTTCATAGATGGCAGGAGTGGGGCCAATATTATTGTTAAAAACCTGGTACAGAAGAAGACAAAGCCACATTAATTTGGTGTGTCTGTATACCAGTTATATAATGTTTTTCTAGTTCTGGAATTTGAATCTTTCCAAGGTATAATTTTAAGACTCTTGCTTTAAAGAATGGATAGGAAGACTGTTGTCCTGGTGAGTTTCCTGTTCTTGCTTGTTGAATTGCAGTAACTAATTCAATTGTTGAGGTAATCTACTGAGGTAATCAACAGAGGTAATCTATTTGTTCGTTCGCTAAACAGGGCATCTTACATTCGGTAATGTATCTTTGGATCATCTCTTCATCTTCTCCTCCCTTTGTGTATTCTTTGCTAATTTCATTCAGGTTGTGGATTGTTCAACCTTTGACTGCAATTTTGTTTATGATGTTTGGTTTCCTCCCTTTTTTTGTTTTGTTTTGTTACCATGCTAACAGTTTCCTGGGTTTATTTGCTGACTCGAAATGTTTTTGTTTCAGTGGTCTAATTCTTTGCTCTACTTCCACTTGCATAATCATCGTAAATTGTGTCTGTAGTACTTTTATCTGTCTTTCAGTTATTGGGTCTCCTGGTTTTTCCAATAGTCTTTTTTCATAAATGAGTATTTTTATTTTATTTTTTAACATGATTTTTATTGAACCTTTGCATATTTCATTTTAATTCAATACACATATTCAAAACATCTTATTTGCTCAAAGTGTGCTTTGACTTCCTTCTACCTCTCTTTCTGACATCCCTATAGCCTATAACATATCTTTCACATTCCCATAATCACTTCTTTATCTATAATCACCTTAATAATTCACATTCTTATTTATAAATCAGCATCATGATTTCACATTACAAAACATTTCACGTTAATGCTACAAACATTTTTAAATGAGTACAGTTTTCTTTCAAATAATAAATAAATTTGCTCCAGTCCTTTTGATATTTTTATTCGGGCCGATTCCTGATTCTCCCCGTCAGCTTCGCCAACTCCACAAATTCTACCATTTTTAATCTCCTGTCTTCCAATGTAGGGAGTTCTTGCTGCTTCCACCTTTGAGCCAAGAGGATTCTCGCTGCCGTTGTGGCATATATAAATAAATTTACATCTTTTTTATTAATTTCTTCATCAATTAGCCCTAATAAGAATGCCTCTGGTTTTTTACTAAAGTTATAAAGTTTTACGGCTGCTGTTGCTGCTTGTGTGAGTGCTGGGAAGACCGCTCCCTCTCCTGCCAACTCCATCCGGCCTAGGGGGTGGGGCCTGCACTCACCGCCACAGCGTAAGAGGCCTGAGAGAGGCCTCCGGGACACGGCCGCTGCTGCTGCTTGTGTGAGTGCTGGGAAGACCGCTCCCTCTCCTGCCAACTCCATCCGGCCTAGGGGGCGGGGCCTGCACTCACCGCCACAGCTTGAGGGCCTCCATCAAGGCCTCCGGGACACGGCTGCTGCTGCTCGCATGAGTGTTGGGAGGACAGCTCCCTTTTCTGCCAACTCCATCTGGCCTAGGGGGCGGGGCCTGCACTCACTGCCACAGCATAAGAGGCCTGAGAGAGGCCTCCGGGACACGGCTGCTGCTGCTTGTGTGAGTGCTGGGAAGACCACTCCCTCTCCTGCCAACTCCATCCAGTCTAGGGGGCGGGGCCTGCACTCACCGCCACAGCTTGAGGGCCTCCATCAAGGCCTCCGGGACACGGCTGCTGCTGCTGCTGCTCGCGTGAGTGTTGGGAGGACCGCTCCCTTTTCTGCCAACTCCATTTGGCCTGGGGGGCGGGGCCTGCACTCACTGCCACAGCATAAGAGGCCTGAGAGAGGCCTCCGGGACACGGCTGCTGTTGCTTGTGTGAGTGCTGGGAAGACCACTCCCTCTCCTGCCAACTCCATCCAGTCTAGGGGGCGGGGCCTGCACTCACCGCCACAGCTTGAGGGCCTCCATCAAGGCCTCCGGGACACGGCTGCTGCTGCTGCTGCTCGCGTGAGTGTTGGGAGGACCGCTCCCTTTTCTGCCAACTCCATTTGGCCTGGGGGGCGGGGCCTGCACTCACTGCCACAGCATAAGAGGCCTGAGAGAGGCCTCCGGGACACGGCTGCTGTTGCTGCTTGAGTGAGTGCTGGGAAGACCGCTCCCTCTCCTGCCAACTCCATCCGGCCTAGGGGGCAGGGCCTGCACTACCACTACAGTTTAGAGGCCTGAACAGCTACCGGCAGCAATGGACAAAATGGTTTTAAATGTTTTAATTGCTTTTAATTTGCAGCACCTTAATTGGTGGTGGTTGTTTTTTATAATATTATATTATTTCATTATTTTATTTTTGCTCGGGGTGGGATAAGCATTTAGTCAGTGCTATTGTTTCTTGCTTTGTTTTGTTTTGTTTTGTTTTGTTTTGTTTTGTTTTGTTTTGTTTTGTTTTGTTTTGTTTTGTTTTTTGTTTTGTTTTGTTTTGTTCTGTTCTGTTGTTTTGTTTATTATTATTATTATTATTATTATTATTATTATTATTATTATTCTGTTAAATTATTATATAGTTTGTATTTTGCTTTTTAAGGGGAAGGGTCTTGGCTGCCTGGGAGTGGGCCTCAGCCAATAGATTGGGTGGGGCAGGTTCCACAGGGGGGGATGTATTGGGACACCCGATCTCAGTGATCACGGGCAGGAGGAGGAGTTGTGCTAAGACCACACCATGTCATTACCGAGGAGGCAGGTTTAGTCGTTGTTTGAGGACTATCCCTGCCTCCAGGTCTGGTCCTGACCAGAAGGATACAGTAATCAGCAAGGGAAACCCACATGACCTGAAAGTGTTGCTGTGCAATGCCAGGTCAATGATGAATAAAACCACTGCCATCCACGACCTGATTGTGGATGGAGGATTTGACCTGGCATGTGTGACAGAGACCTGGTTGGATGAAGCAGATGGGCCTGTCCTTGCCGCTGCTTGCCCACCAGGTTTCACTTATGCACAGCAACCCAGGTCATGTGGGTGGGGAGGGGGGGTTGCAGTGATATTTAGGAAGTCATTAGTCTGCACCAGGCGTCCTATTGGAAAGACCCAGTTTTCCGAGTGCATGTTCTGGAAGTTGGGCAATAGGGGCAGTACAGGATTCCTACTGGTGTACCGACCTCCCTGCTGCACCAAGGATTCCCTGCCCGAGCTGCTTCAGGTCGTGGCGGATATGCTCCTGGAGACACCTAGCTTGGTTGTCCTGGGGGATTTTAACATCCATGCCGACACGACCTTACAAGGGGCCGCTCGGGACTTCGTGGAAAGCATGGCCTCCATGGGGCTGTCCCTGAATAAGTTTGGCCCAACTCATAGCTGTGGACATGCCTTAGACTTGGTGTTCACCTCTATGGATGTTGGTGATCTGACACTAACTAAAAGCGAAACAAAAGAAGTGCCATGGTCAGATCACTTCCTGGTGCAACTGGACTTCTCTGCGACCCATCCCCTCTGCAGGGAGGTGGGACCGATTCGGATGGTCCGCCCCCGCCACTTAATGGATCCAATTGGCTTCCAGAGAGTGGTAGGGGATGCTTTATCCCAAGTTGATGGCCTTTCAGCTGATTCCCTGGTGGCACGCTGGAATGCGGAGTTAACCAGGGCTATTGACTGTCTGGCTCCGAAGCGCCCTCTCTGATTGCATGGAGCCCGGACAGCCGGCTCAACGTCGAGCCTACCAAGTGGCAATGGCGACGGCGAAGAGGGCCTTCTTCGCCGCCTCCATTGCATCTGCAGAAAACAGCAGCAGGAGACTTTTTCAGGTGGTTCGCAGTCTATCGGAACCACCTGTACCACCGGGGCCTGGTAGGGACCCCAAGATCTCCTGCAATGCTTTTGCAAAGTTTTTTGCAGATAAAATCGCTCAGATTCAGAAGGAGGTAGACTCCACCGTGGGAGCAGGGCCAGGGCGGGAGAGTGCTAGAGTTCTGGCTGGTCCTGTTACATGGGATCAATTCCAATCTGTTACCTCCGAGGATGTGGACAGGCTGTTTGGACAAGTGAAACCGACCACCTGTCTCCTTGATCCTTGCCCATCCTGGCTGATAAAAGCGAGCCGGGAAGGGCTGGCCGATGGGCTCTGCGGGGTGGTGAATGCTTCCCTCTGTGAGGGAGCCTTCCCAGACTCGCTGAAAGAGGCGGTCATTAAACCGCTTCTTAAGAAAACATCTTTAGACCCGGCCAATTTGGCCAACTATCGCCCAGTCTCAAATCTGCCATTCTTGGGCAAGGTGATTGAGCGGGTGGTTGCTGAACAACTCCAAGCACTCCTGGAGGAAACGGACCATATGCATCCCTTCCAATCGGGATTCAGGCCTCACCATGGGACTGAAACTGCCTTGGTCGCGCTGGTTGATGATCTCCGGCGGGCTAGGGACAAAGGTGAGAGCTGTTTCCTAGTTCTGCTGGATCTCTCAGCGGCCTTTGACACCATCGACCACAACATCCTTCTGGACCGTCTAGAGGGGCTGGGAGTTGGGGGCACTGTCATATAGTGGTTCCGCTCCTTCCTCCTGGGCCGTGTCCAGAAAGTGGTGGTGGGGGATGAGTGTTCAGACCCCTGGGTTCTCACTTGTGGGGTGCCTCAGGGTTCTGTCCTCTCCCCCATGCTTTTTAATATCTATATGAAGCCGCTGGGAGAGATCATCAGGGGGTTTGGACTGGGTGTTCATCAGTATGCAGATGACACCCAGCTCTACCTCTCCTTTAAATCAGAACCAGTGAAGGTGGTGAAGGTCCTGTGTGAGTGACTGGAGGCTGTTGGAGGATGGATGGCGGCTATCAGATTGAGGTTGAATCCTGAGAAGACAGAAGTACTGTTTTTGGGGGACAGGGAGCGGGTTGGTGTGGGGGATTCCCTGGTCCTCAATGGGGTAACTGTGTTGGGATACTGCCAGGGAGACAAAGTCCATCTGAGCCCCCAAGCTCCTGCCGGATGATCCATCGATCTCCCGTAGACAGGCAATATCAGCTATCAGCGACACGAAGCCTCAAGAATTTAGATTGCCACATTCTTAGGCTGGTGCACACTCTATCAGCAGAATTCACACAGCAAAAGATGCACAGTTGGGAGAGCATATTTACAGTTTATTCAGCGTTGGTCAGAACAAAGAAAACATGACCGTCTGCTTCGGTCTGCTCAGGCAAGAAGAAGGAAAACGAAAGCAACTGACAACATAAACATCCTGTGAACAGGAAATACGCAGGCTGTGACACAAACATCCTGCTCCCTTTTAAGGTGGAACGGAAATATCCTAACATCCTCCCCCTTTCCGTGTAACCTATAGTACCTGTGGTTCAACCCAATTGCAACCTTTGTACGTAAACCTTAAGTTGTTCTCTGTTAACAACCTTAGACAACAGATCAGCAGGAATTTCATTTCCTGGCATGTAGGACACCTGAATGAGTCCTTTCTGAATACACTCTCTTGCACGATGTAGCTTAATCTGCAAGTACTTGGTTCTTTGCTTGCAACTCTCCGAGTTCAGCAAAGCCAAACAAGATCTATTGTCTTGATACACTTGTATAGGACATTTCACAGAAACCCTGATGTCCTTAAACAGTTGCACCAACCATTCACAATCCATGAGTGAAAATGACAGAGTATTGAGTTCTGCTTCACAGGAACTTAGGCTAACTGTCATCTGCTTTTTGCACAACCAGTCAAACAGGCAGTGGTTGTACATGTAGCATACTCCAGAAGTGCTCGTACCATCCGTGGTGTCACTTCCAAAACTCGCATCTGCAAAGATTTCAAGACCTCCAGTGTTCTGACTGGTAAACCTCAGCCTGTAGTGCAAAGTCCCTTTCAAATAGCGGGCTATGCGTTTCAGAGCTTTCCAATCCTGAACAGTAGGATTGTTAGCATGTCTGCTAAGCAGGTTAGTGCTTACAGCAATGTCAGGTCTTGAACATCTAGCAATGAAATTCAACTTGCCTAGAATACATCTGTATAGCGTAGTGTCAGAAAATGCTTCAGCAGTACTATCTACCTGGTAACCTGTCACCATTGGTGTGTCTGCTGGATTTGCATCAACCAAATACAACCTGGTTAATACATCAGCAATTTTCTGTGTTTGGTGTACCAGAAAATTACCTGCTTGGTCCCTCTCCACCTGCAGAGAAAGATAGTTGGATACCTCACCAAGATCCTTCATGTCAAAGTGCTCCTTCAGCTGAGCTAGGGTGCTTTGATAGAAATCCTGATTCTTCCAAAACATCAGAAGATCCTCAACAAAACATAAACAATACAGTTTGTTTTGCCCCTCCTCCTTGACAAACACACACGGATCAGCTTTGCCCTGGTGAAAACCTAGAGAAAGCAACGTCTCAGTGAGTTTTGTGTTCCAACACCTGGCACTCTGCTTGAGACCATATAAGGATTTCCGCAGTTTACAGACCATTCCCTTCTGTATCTGCATCCCGTCAGGTGGAAGCATGTACAGCTCCTCCCCCAAAATCCCGTACAAAAAAGCTGTATTAATGTCATGATGGGAAACATGCAGTTTCTCCTCCGCAGCGATCTTGAGCATCAGCCGAACGCTCTCATATTTGACGGTGGGCGAGTAGGTCTCGTGGTAATCCTGTCCTGGTACCTGTGAAAAACCTCTGGCAACCAATCTGGCTTTCTGTCTGACAACCTTGCCATTCTGGTCTGTCTTGGCCTTGAAGACCCATTTGCTGCCAACCAGTCTCATCCCTGGGACTGCCGGTACCAGTTCCCAAGTTTGGTTCCTGTTCAAGGAATCAACTTCAGCCTTCATGGCATTTAGCCAAGGCTCAGCATCTTTAGAGGTTAACTCCTGAACCTGTTTGAAGCTTGAAGGTTCCCACACCTTCTCTGAGCTACTAAGAACAGCAGTTGCCGTCTTAGCAAACTCATCAGCAAATCTCTTCGGAGGTTTGCCTTTGGTCGCCCTTTCAGACCTGCGAACCAGACGCAAGTCTTCTGGACTCATCTCCTCTTTCTTAGGAGAAAAATGACCAATGGTGAACAGTGGTTCTTCCAGTTCATTGTCAGACTCATCAGATGGTCTGACTGAGGCCTTTGCGCTCTTGTAGTCTGCTGTGTCATCACTGTCACTGACACCAGCAGCAGCGCCGCCCACTGAACTGGAATCCGAACTCTGATCATCATCATCATCATCATCATCCTCAGTTTCCTCAGCATGATCTGCTTTCTTCACATCACCTTCATCCTCCTCTGGGTAACTCTGGAAAATTCCCACATTTTCCCCCCACTTAGGATTGTACTCAACACTTCTTGTGAACTTTATGGATTTAGAGTTAGTCATCCATACCCTGTATGCACCTTTTTCGTACCCCATGAACAAACCATGTGCCCCACGCTTCCCAAGCTTGTTGCTTTGTGGGGTGTGTACCCACATGTCAGAACCAAAGATTCTCATGTGCTTGACGCATGGTTTCTTACCAAACATCTTCTCATAGGGAGTGCAACCAATAGGTGATGACAGTCTCCTGTTAAAAGAATAAACAAAATTCGAGAGAGCCTCCCCCCAGAACTTCTCAGGGAGGTTTGCATCATGCAACAAGGTTTTTAGTCCTTGCAGCAACGTTTGATTTGCTCGCTCCGCAAGCCCATTCATCCATGGCGATCTAGGCGTTGACAAGTCATGCTGTATTCCCTTCTCAGTCAGGAAAGCTTCAAACTGCTGAGAAGTGAACTCCCCGCCTCGATCAGTAAACAGACAGCCGATACGTTTACCGTGAGCATTCTCCAACCAAGCACAGAATGCCTTGAACCTAGGAAACGCTTGCGATTTCTGCTCGAGCATAAACACATGAATGTACCTAGAAAAAGAATCAATTAGAACCATGAAGTACCTTGCTCCTCCCAAAGAGGGCGCAAGAGGACCAACCAAGTCTGCGTGCACTAGCTGGTAGGGTTTGGAAGCCTGCCTGCTAGACTCCTTGCCTTTTGGAGCAACCTTCACCTTGTTCTCAGCACAAGATACACATTTCATGTGAAATTTACAGGGTTTGATGTTCAAACCCTCAACCAACCCAGGCATTTTTGCCAGCGCTTGCCAAGACATGTGACAAAATCTTCGATGTGCATCGTGAATACATCCTGCATGAAGAACCTTGTTAGTTTGTGCAACACAACAAGAATCAACATCAGATATAACAGCAACAGCACTGTCATCATAAGTTATACAGAATAAGCCATTCATAAACTTTGCATGCAAAATGTCCTCTTTGCCTTTTCTGATGACACAGACGGTCCTCTTGAAGGAAACCTCAAAACCACGCCCAGTCAGCTGTGGGACACTAAGCAAATTGTCCGCAGCTCCTGGAACAAAAAGTACATCTCTGATGGTAGTATGCAGACTCGCAAGTTTCACAGTCCCAACTCCTGCAATTTGCAAAGTCCTTCCATCAGCCAGGTGGATCTCTCCATCTTGAGGTGTGAAGGAGATAAACAGATGGCGGTCCTTCGCAAGATGGCGGGTGCACCCTGAATCCACAATAAACCTGGCCTTGGCCTTTGGAGAGGCTGTGCCAGCAAACAAAACCTTCTTTTCCACTGGCGTGGGCTTTTGCAACTTGCCCCCCTGCTCCTGGCCATCAGACATGCCTTTAGCCTTTGGTGAAGCTGTGCCAGCAAACAAAACCTTGTTTTCCACTGGCGTGGGCTTTTGCAACTTGCCCCCCTGCTCCTGGCCATCAGACGTGCCTTTAGCCTTTGGTGAAGCTGTGCCAGCAAACAAAACCTTGTTTTCCACCGGCGTGGGCTTTCCACCCCCCTTCTGCTTCAGGCCATCAGACTTGCCTTTAGCCTTTGGTGAAGCTGTGCCAGCAAACAAAGCCTTGTTTTCCACTGGCATGGTTTCTTCACCCTCCCTCTGCTTCTGGCCATCTGCAGGCATCTTGCTCTGTTTACCTCTGGCCTTCCGGCGATGACCTTGGTTCTCACGAGAAACAGAGCTCTCAGCTGCCGACTCCTTGGCTCCGCCTGGAGGCTGGAATGCTGCCTGGGATGACGTGACAGTCTGCTCCCCCTGCAGCTTGCAACCGGTGCCCTCAGCATCCCTGCATTCACTCGCATTCTGGGAAACAGCCAGGACCTCCGATGCAGTCAAACTCTGGGCTGGGATGATTGGCAGATGGGCAGCTTTCAAAGCATTCCACATCTCACGTGCCGTCGTATTTCGAGCTAGCGTTTTTAATTCCTCCAGAGAGACGGACAAGACTATTACGTCTATGGCCCTCGAATTCTGGGCACTCCATTTCTCTGTCCGAGGAACTGGAGTGGCTTCAGACACAGTATGCCAGACTCCAAACTGACGCAGCAAACTCTCACACCATTTTGCCCAGGTCTGATAATTGTGCCGATTTAACTTCGGGCACTCAGTGGCCTCAGAAGCTTGGAAAAACTCCATTCCAGCCTTTTACTTGAGCCGTTATGCCTTCAAAGACGTCTTATCTCGGCAGCCCATTAATCACGATGCCTCTGGCTCGGCTCCCAGGCCAGTTTGTCTTGCCGGACATCAAAAGCTCTTGCCGGCATTCAGAAAAGCCTCTGCTTTCGCTTTTACAACACATACCTTTCAGCAGTCTGTCGCAGTCTTACTCTCCTGTAAGTGCCGTGAATCTGGGCCCGAAACCTGTTGTTGGGATACTGCCAGGGAGACAAAGTCCATCTGAGCCCCCAAGCTCCTGCCGGACGATCCATCGATCTCCCGTAGACAGGCAATATCAGCTATCAGCGACACGAAGCCTCAAGAATTTAGATTGCCACATTCTTAGGCTGGTGCACACTCTATCAGCAGAATTCACACAGCAAAAGATGCACAGCAGGAGAGCATATTTACAGTTTATTCAGCGTTGGTCAGAACAAAGAAACCATGACCGTCTGCTTCGGTCTGCTCAGGCAAGAAGAAGGAAAACGAAAACAACTGACAACATAAACATCCTGTGAACAGGAAATACGCAGGCTGTGACACAAACATCCTGCTCCCTTTTAAGGTGGAACGGAAATATCCTAACAAACTGTGCCCCTGAAGGACCAGGTCCGCAGCCTGGGAGTCATTTTGGACTCACAGCTGTCCATGGAAGCGCAGGTTAACTCTGTGTCCAGGGCAGCTGTCTACCAGCTCCACCTGGTACGCAGGATAAGACCCTACCTGCCCGCGAACTGTCTCACCAGAGTGGTGCATGCTCTAGTTATCTCATGCTTGGACTACTGCAACGCGCTCTACGTGGGGCTACCTTTGAAGGTGACCCGGAAACTGCAATTAATCCAGAATGCGGCAGCTAGACTGGTGACTGGGAGTGGCCACCGGGACCACATAACACCGGTTCTGAGAGATCTGCATTGGCTCCCAGTACATTTCCGAGCACGATTCAAAGTGTTGGTGCTAACCTTTAAAGCTCTAAATGGCCTCGGTCCTGTATACCTGAAGGAGCGTCTCCACCCCCATCGTTCAGCCCGGACACTGAGATCCAGCGCCAAGGGCCTTCTGGCGGTTCCCTCATTGCGAGAAGTGAGGCTACAGGGAACCAGACAGAGGGCATTCTCAGTAGTGGCGCCCGCCCTGTGAAACACCCTCCCATCAGATGTCAAAGAGATAAATAATTACCTAACATTCAGAAGACATCTTAAGAAGTTTTTAATATGTAGCGCTGTACTGTTTTTAACACTGATTGGGAGCCGCCCAGAGTGGCTGGGGAAACTCAGCCAGATGGGCGGGGTATAAATAATAAATTGTTATTATTATTATTATTATTTTATTTTATTTTATTTTATTTTATTTTATTTTATTTTATTTTATTTTATTTTATTTTATTTTATTTTATTTTATTTTAATATATATTTTTATTCATTGTAAATAATGTCCCAGAAATCCTTGACCTTAGCACAGGACCACCACATATGTAGGAAGTTCCCTTCCTTCACCTTACGTTTCCAACATAATTTGTCCTGGCACCTATACATTTTGGCCTGCTTACTCGGGGTGATGTACCAACGGTACATCATTTTCATTAAATTCTCTTGGAGAGCCACACATGCTGTAAATTTAATTGTTTTGTTCCACATTACTTCCCATTTCTCCAAGTCAATATTGTGTCCCAAATCTTGTGCCCATCTTATCATTGTACTTTTTACCTCCTCGTCCTTCGTGTTCCATTCTAGTAATACTTTATACATTTTTGACACCACTTTCTTTTTACTGCCCAACAATTCTGTTTCGATTTTAGATTTAGTATTGCTAAATCCATTACTTTTATAATCTTTCCTGAAAACATCTTGTAATTGATGATATTGTAGCCAATCCGTTAATTTCCCCCTCACCTGCTCTCCTATCCACCTAAATCTCCCTTTGTGTAGAGATTTCCAAAAGGGATACATGACAAATCTGAAGAAACATGAATCGTGTAGGCTGTTTATGTTGGCCAGATTTAACATGTTTCCCTCGGCGGTAGTGAGAGGAAGATACTTAGCTATCCCAGAATCAGAGCATCTCTGTAAATGCAGAAAACAGGCACCCGATACTCTAGAGCATATATTCTTTTCCTGTGATTTTGGCAGCTATGCCAGAAGACAATTATTTGAGGCCCTAAAATTTAATAGACAGTTTTTTACACAACCAACTGTTCAGGACCTGCTGGCGGACAGCGATGATCAAATTACTTTAATAGCGGCTGAATTTTTAAGTGCTGTCCATGAAGAAAGAATGGGCCATGATAAAGAGACTTAGTGGTTTTTAATGGTAGGTGATGTTGCTGTGTTGTATTATATTATTTATGTACATCGATTTATTTCTTGGAGTTAAGAATAGGACTGGGATAAATTGTGTTCGCTGAGCCCGTATTTTATACAGTCTGTATATGATGTTTGTTTATTAATGTGAGGTGTGATATGCCTAATAAAGGATTTTGAATTTGAATTTCCCCCTCAATTCTTCAAAAGATTTTAGTTTTAATTTACCGTCAACTTCCACAACTAGATCTCTATATGTCGCCCACACCTTCCCCATACTCTTCTTTTTTACAGCGAATGCCTCCAATAGCGAAATCCACCACAGAGTTTTTCTTTCTAACAGGTTTTTGTGTCTATTCCATACTTCATACAGGGATTTTCTAATAATATGGTGCAGAAATCCTTTATGTACGTTCACTTTTCCATACCACATGTAAGCATGCCATCCGAACCTGTTATTGAAACCTTCTAGATCTAATATCTCCTCATTATCAAGTGTCATCCAATCCCGCAACCAACTCAGACAAGCTGCTTCATAATAAATCTTTAGGTCTGGCTGGGAAAAGCCACCTCTTTCTTTTGCATCAGTCAAAATTTTATATTTAATCCTGGGTTTCTTTCCCAGCCAGAGAAATTTAGATATCCGCTTTCTCCAAGTTTCAAATTGCTTTGTTCCACATATTATGGGGATTAATCATTAATGGGCAGAATCGCAGCCATTAAAACAAACGTGCTTCCAAAACTGTTATTTTTATTTCAGACCATCCCCATAAATGAGCATTTCTTTCATTAGTTTTTGTTCCTCTTCTTCTCTTTTCTTCCTAAAATATGCATTCCCTTGTATGAAGAATCCCCTTACCACTGCTTTACTCACATCCCACACTACTTTTTTTTTTGGGTCAGTCCCGTTGTTTAGGTTAAACTGGAAATATTCTCTTAATAATTGTGTACCGTTCCTGATTACCTCTTCATTTCTTAAAATATTTTCAGTTAGCCTTCATCTAGTTAGTATCTTCCATCTATCTCTTAATATCATTTTTATTAGGTTATGGTCCGATAGAGTCCTGGGGTGGATCTCTAGATTTCTTATTCTTGTTGTATGTTCTTTAGATAGCCAGACCATGTCTATTTTGGAGTTGGCTCCCGTCGAGTGTGAATAGTATATGAATTCATGTTTTGTGCAGTTTTTAAATCTCCACCCATCTGTTAGTTCCATGGAATTGACCATTTCAAAAAAAAGTCTGGTAATTTTCCTTCTCTAGCTGGTCCCTGTTTGGCCCCTTTGTCATATTCTAGTGAAATTCTTCCACTAAAGTCTCCCATTATTATTATTTTGCCATTATATATTTCAAAAAGTTCTTCCTCTAACCTTCTAAAGAATTCCATTTTGTTTTCATTTGGTGCATAGATTCCCATTATAAGTATTTTCTCCCCTTCTGCATTAATCTCAACTACCAATATTCTGCCTTCATTGTCTTTGGAAATTAATTTAGGATTTACATAGATCACTACTCCTCTTTTCTTAACTTTATCCAATGCAATAAATTCCGTTCCCAGCACTTTGTTTTTTAATAATTGTCTATCTCTCATTTTGATGTTTGTTTCTTGCAAAAAAATAGCATGTGATTTCTGTTTTAAAAGGTAATTTGTTGCTTTATTCCTTTTAATTTTTGCATTCAAACCATTTACATTCCATGACAGGAACTTCATTTCATTTCTTATCTCTATGCCTTGCCTGTTCCTGTTCCTGTACATCCTCTACCTCTCCCAATGCTTTCTTATACCTCCTCCATAATTCTTGTGCCTTTATCACCACATAAGATAAAAGTTGTCATCCTTCTCTTTACACTTCCAACATAATTTATTACTCATCCTATACATTTTTGCCAATTTCACAGGTGTTAAGTACCATCGGTACATCACTTTCATTATGTTTTCCTTTAAGGTGGCGCATGCTGTAAATTTTAGATTCTCGTTCCACAATCTCACCCACGCATCATACTCAATATTGTACCCAAAATCTATCGCCCATTTTATCATCACCTCCTTTGTCTGTTCATCTTTTGTATACTATTCTAATAAGAAATTATACATTTTAGATAATAATTTAGTTCTGCCTTCCAGCACTTCAATTTGAAATCTAGATTTTTTTATCATTAAATCCTACTTTCTTGTCACACCTAAACACATCATCCACTTGGTGGCATTGTAGCCATCCTGTTAAGGCATCCTCAATACAACTATAGGGCTTTAGTTTCCAACCTCTATCTGTTTTCATTAAGATCTCTTCATAGGTAGCTCACCTCCCTTCCATGTTCAATTTCTTTACAGTTAGCACCTCCACCGGTGATATCCACCACGGTGTTTTCCTTTCCAGCAAATTTTTGTTTCTGTTCCAAACCTCATATAAATACCTTTTTGGTAGTGGGCTTGGAGAACTCTGTCTTTAAGTATTCTTGAATTGAATAGCATCATGTAATCCCCTGGGATTTTTTTGTTTCCATATAAAATGACTTTATTCTATATATTCATCAGCGGGTCACTAGAACGGCGCTAGATCAGCTGTGGGGCGGGCTTCCAGACTTTCGCACCAATGCTTCGACTTGAAAGCAGCTGCCGTCGTTGCTAGGTTACTGGTTGTGGCGGCCGCCATCTTAGCTGACCACATGGCCGAGTACAGCGGCCATCTTAGGAGAGGCAACACCCCCTGTGGGAAGGGTTTTTAGCGGCAGCTTTTAATCGTGAAGCGGCTGTGTTTGCAGGGGTCTTAATCATCGCTCATTGTTCAAGGGCTTATACTATTTTTTTACGTGGGCAGTGGCCGGGTCTCCCGTGTCCTAGTACACCAATAGACCCCTCGCTTTAGTCCACGGTGCAATAAGTTCATCCTTTGATTAATTGCCGCTTATTTGGGTCGGCTTCCATTGTGGTTGTTTTATGATTGAGTTTAAAGTGCATTGTGCTGCGTCAAGGCTTTGGCTCAGGCAATTCTGCTGTTAGCGGCTCTACGTGGTACCCCCGCGCTGGGGCACCATTGCTGCAGTGTGACTGCCTTTGAATCCTAGCTAATTAATTTCAGTGTCAAGGATGCATATCTCTTGATTTGTACAGTCTTGGAAGTCGGGATACCTACCTCTTTATTACCTACCTCTTATTAAGTTACATCTTAGTTAATACCTACTTCTTTATAAATAGCTACTTCTTAATTTATTCACCTCTTAATTAATTCTATTTGAGGGCATTTAATTTAAAGGGGCTTTCAACTGGAAGTGCCTTCGGGGTTCTCTACCTATTAATCAATGCAGATTTGGGGTTTCTAAAAGAAACTGTGATTATCCTTGTTTTAGTTAAAGTTTATTCACGGGGGTAGGCAGCCTTCTGGGTTTGCTGTGCCTATCTTCGCCTGATTGGTGGCTGGCATTGGCAGTTATAAATTAAGCATATTATATCTCAGGCTTGGAATTAGGCACAGCTTATTGCATTTAATAAGTTTCTTACTGCTGGCACTCAATCTTATACCTTATACAGTATACCTTCTACAGTATATGCCTTTACATTATACCTTATATCTTATACTGGTGGCATTCAATCTGACACCTTATCGGTGTAGCATTGTGTTGTTGTGTTACCTCTCTGCTGTACTACATTCACCAATTACCGCTTGGCAGGACTGCATTAGCCATTTGCCTCTTGGCAGTGCGCCATTAGCAACTTACCTCTGACATTACGCAATAGCCATTTGTGGTAGTGGGCCTTGGGCTGCCTATAACTTTCCTCTGTCATATCATACTTGTGTAGTCTTTAGTGGAGCCTTGGTGGAGGCTGTGCTGATCGTAGGTGCATAACTGTGTTGTGTGATTTCCCGATTAACCCGCCAGTGTAGACAATTCTGAACTAGTGGGTGCAACTCAATACACTTAACCCAGTCAGGGTAGACTTTACTAAGCTAGGCCATTAGGTTATAGCCTTTTACGCAACTAGGTTATTTAGGCTTAGGGCAAGGCCTGTGTAACTCATTCAGGGTAGACTGTACTGAACTTGGTCTTCAGGTTTATTGAGCTTTGCTATGGCGGCTAGGGGAAATCAGCAGGGTCCTTCTGGAGCTGGGGGTGTGCCAGGGAGTCAGGGCGGCTCCCAGGCTTTGGTCATGCCATGTAACCCGCAGGCGTTTGCCCAGTTCTTTTCTGCTTTTGAGACCTTTTATAGGCAATGCAGGCCTGCAGGCCAAGGGGCTGTGGTACCATTAGCGGTCTCCCAAGACTGCATCCCAGACACCCCCCCTTGCGATCAGGATCGCCCCAGCACATCTGCTGCTAGTTCGGCTGCATTGAAGTCGGAGAGCAATTCGGCAAACCGCCCCCTTACGCAATCTCAGACTTCCTGCGCTGGCAAGTCAAAATTGGGTCCTAAGGGTGGCAGGGTAGGGGCTGGTGGATCTAATAGTTCTAACTCTCAGCAGGATGCAGGTCTCCCTAGTATTGTTCAGGACCCCCCGTCGCAACCCGCTGCAGCTGAGGGCTCCTCAGGTTCCTCTTCTGAGGAGGAAGCCCAGGAGCACCAGGGCGCACACTCGGCCAGTGTTCCAGCATCAACCTTGAGTGATGGCCACGGGGGAAAGAGGAAAGAAAAAAGGAAGCATACGTCGAAGAAGAAGAAGAGAAGTAGGCGGTTGGACTCGGAAGATGAATCAGGTACCTCTTCATCAGACTCAGATAGTGATGCCCCTATGGAAGAATACTGGGGCTTGGGTGAGGATAGCTCTGGGCTTCCTTTGTGGGTGCATGAAAGAAGGGCTAATTCGTACCGCAAATCCTTTAACAGTTCCTTAGAATGGAAGGACGGTGCATTAGTTGAGGGTGTAAAGTTGTCCACTAATTTGTCCACTGACTTTATCCTCGGTAATCACTTATCTCAAAGAAAGAGGACAAAGATACTTAACGGTGATTTCGTTGACATTTTTACCTTGTTACCACCAGCTAAGATGACTGGGAAAGGGGAAAAGAAGCGTACCTATGGCAAGCAGAGGTTTAGGACACCCTGAGCCGATCGTCCTTTCGAGAATTGGTTGGACGGGTTCCATGTTTTCATGAGGGTGGTCAGCGCGGCTTATCCCAAACTCACTATGCATTTAATAGCTTACACGGCCCACGTCAGAAGGGCACAAGAATTGGCTGGGAAGTCCGCGGCACTAACATATGATGAAGATTTCCGTAGAAATGCTTCCCTCCTACCATCCACACGTTGGGACTTGAGGGACCAAAATTATTGGATGGAGCATGTAGGTCCCTACGTAGAGAAGAAGCCTCAAGAACCGTCCAAATTCGGAAAGGCCGATTCGAAGCGGAGGCAACTGTGCTGAGAATACAACAAGGGGGTTTGTACGAGGCCAACCTGTAAGTACATCCACGAGTGCGAAAAATGCCTCGGGAGCCACCCAGCCACGGCCTGCTTTAAGGGGAAGCAGCCCTTTCGAGGCGGTAGAGGGTTCTCCCACCAGGGTGCTAGGGGAGGCCACGGACCTTCATTCGGACCACAGGGAAATCGTCAGTAACCTTGGCCTCGGCTTGGCCTTCTCCCCTATCAAGCTGAGTCCTTTAAAATCCCTTCTTGATCTTTATCCAAACAGAACAGCGGCGTTATATCTCTGGGAGGGTTTTAGCTTAGGTTTCAGGATCCCAGTTTCTCCCCCCCCCCAATTCAGGTGACCCACCAAATCAAAAGTCAGTAAGAGAGGTGCCTGAAGTGGCGCGTAAGAAAATTCTAAAGGAAATTAAGGCAGAGAGGGTAGCCGGCCCATTCTCTGTCCCTCCCATAGACGGTTTGCATATATTCCCGTTAGGTATCATCCCCAAAAAGGCACCTGGTGAGTTTCGCATGATTCACAACTTTTCCTACCCAAAAGGAGGATCTGTCAATGATGCAATACCTCAGGAACTTTGCTCTGTGAGGTGTGCCTCCTTTGATCAGGCGGTCAAGCTTATTCGCAAATTTGGAAAAGGTGCTTTGCTAGCAAAATGTGATATAGAGTCCGCTTTCCGACTCTTGCCAGTACACCCGGAGGATTTCCGGTGGCTGGGGTTTAAATTCGAGGGGGTATACTTTGTAGACAAGGCTATGCCTATGGGCTGCTCGGTGGCGTGTGCAGCCTTTGAGGCATTTAGTAGCTTTTTGGACTGGGCACTTAGCTTTAGAACAGGCTCTGGGGGTGTGCCGTACTATTTGGACGACTTTATTCTCATAGCCGATAGTACACAGAAGTGCTCTGCCCTTCTCAAGGCTTTCACATCTCTGGCAGGGGAGCTGGGAGTTCCTTTGGCAGCAGACAAAACGGAGGGCCCCGCCACAACTATGGTGTACCTGGGCATTGAACTGGATACAATTGTCCAGACTTCTAGACTACCTAAAGAAAAATTAGTTGCGCTTAGGGACCTTATTTGGCAACTTCTCCCTCTGGGAAAGGATACTCTCAGGCAAATTCAGTCACTTTTAGGCCATTTGAACTTTGCTTGCCGGGTGGTTTCCCCCAGTCGCCCATTTTGCGGTCGCCTTGCAAGGTTGTCAGCAGGCTTGCGATCACCCCACCATAGGGTTCGCCTATCCAAAGAGGTTAAATCCAATCTGGAAGTTTGGCTTAAGTTTTTGGAAAGATATAATGGAATTTCCTTGTGGCAGGATAGCATGTTACTACAAGTAGACTTCCAGGTACATTCAGATGCAGCAGGTTCTTTAGGGTTCCGGGTTTATTTTAGGGGACAATGGTGCGCTCAGCGCTGGCCCACCGCTTGGCAGGGTGGACCCATTACCCGAGACCTAACCTTCCTGGAATTTTCCCCGATCATGGTAGCAGTGCATTTGTGGTCAAAAGAGTTCAGTAACCATAGGGTATGCTTTCACACTGACAACCAGGCGGTAGTATTGGTTCTAACTAAGCAGGCTTCTCGCTCACAGAGGGTGGGGGTCCTTCTTTGTTCTTTTGTCCTCTTGTGCTTAGAGCTTAACATCCACTTTTTGCCAAATTTGTGCCTGGTGTTAACAATGACATCGCAGATGCCCTATCTCATTTTCAGTTGGACCGCTTTCGCTCGTTAGCACCGGATGCTCAACAGCTGCTGCAGCCATTCCCAGAGCACCTTTGGAGCCTTGGGAACTTGAAGTGATGCAGGGAGTATTAGCCTCAGTGGCGCCTTCCACATTAAGATCTTACAAGAAAGTGTGGTCGGATTTCCTACGATTCCGTAATAATTCCAGTGCCACCAGAATTTATCCCCCCCCAAGTCCAAGGTCCTTCACTATTTATTGCACCTGAGAGGTTTGGGCCGCGCAGCTAAGACCCTTAATATGCAGGCGGCGGCAATATTATTCTTCTGCAAGGCAGCTTATTCCTCCGACCCCTGTGCGGAGTTTGTAGTGCGCAAGGCCTTGGAGGGCTGGCGTAGGCTACAGCCTCCCAGCAGTGACAAACGGAAACCCATAACGTTTGACATCCTTTACCAAATCCATTAAGTTAAGAACAATATGTTGGTCAAAGTATGAAGCCCGCTTATTCTCAGCGGCATATTCCATCACCTTTTTCGGTGCACTCCGCATTGGGGAGGTGGTGTGCGAGGGTGGCCCAGATGCTATTACCCGGGGATTACTTCTGAGCGATGTTGCGCTATCATGGGAAGATTTGATCTTGCGGATTCGCAGTTCCAAAACTGACCAGTATGGTAAAGGGGCCCTAATTCGACTCTTGGCAACCCAAAAATCAGGCCCATGCCCAGTTAAAGACACTAGACGCTTCTTGTTCATGAGATCTAATATTGCAGGACCACTCTTAATCCATGCCGATGGCTCACTCCTGGCTCGGCACCAGTTTACCCGCGTCATGCGTTTGGCGATCGCACCATGTGGCCTGCACCCCCGGGGAGTTCGTGGCCCATTCATTTCGTATAGGGGCAGCCACTACGGCAGTGCACCTGGGCATATCGGCCGAGAGGATAAAAGACTTAGGCCGCTGGAAATCAGATGCTTACAAAAGCTATGTCAGAAAAAAATTATGACTGCTTATCCCGCGTGAAGCTCCCTATCTTAACTTAGCCTGTCATTTCAATTCTTTTGCAGGAAACTTGAGGGCGTGCATTTGGATACTGGGACACAGCATCGTGCATTGGGCCAGGGCTCGTGCCATCAATACCAGTCTCGGGCCGCATCTTAACTTACCTTCAAACACCAAGGTGTCCTGGATATCGCGGAGGGGAATGCGCTGGGCTGAGATGTTGCCCACAGTGAGAGCCAGAGCGGCAGTGGAAGGCCCACTAGATGCATTAGTAATTCAGCTAGGCGAAAACTGTTGAATTCAAGCCAAAAGCCAGAGGAATTGGCCACCCTCCAGGTGCCCGGCTTGAATTCTTGTTGACCTCCCTGTCAGCGACTCCCAGCAAGACCAGGGGAGGTCTTCAATCGGCGATCCTACTCTAACGTGAGAAGAACACACCATTTCTCCCCCTCCCATTCCCTGGGAGGGGAAAGAGACAGACAGAAATATATTTACATGCTTTTATTCCTGTCTTTCCAGCAGTACAGAGAAATCATGTCTGTACACTCTCATCACCAACTGCAGAGAGAGAAAAACTCCACCCATGTACTTCCAGTACAGGGTCATGTGACACTCTGAGCTAACATCCGGCGCTCAGTGCACAGAATAGACTGTCCCTGGTTCCCACGGTACAGTCCCATAACATCAACATCCTGTTTTGCATCCCAGCCACCTGGAGCTCGCTTCTGCATTGCTCCTTTTTCGTAACAAAAACGAGCTAGCATACCGAAAGGCAGTTGACTTGATGTGGCATATTTTTGGGGATTTTGAGCAATTGAAGGCCTCTCACCCGGACATGATCATTCTGTGGTTCTCATTGCTGGAGAGGCGGGTTTGGAGAGATAGCCAGTGCCTGATCGCTATAAATAGAGCTAGGAAAGCCTTGGAGCAGGCCGTGGTGCATAGAGTGGCGGCTCTGGGTGGGCGGGTCATTGACCACCCCGGCATACGTTTCAACAAGGAGGCCCTCTACCGGTATGATGGCGTGCATCTTTCTGATGCTGGAAATGACATCTGGCTGAGTGACATAGCAGGGGGGATTAGGGATTGGTTGCAGGTATGAGGGTATTGGCATCGAGCTGTTGCTCGAGTGGCAGTTAGGCATTGGTAAGGAGGGGTTAAGAGTATGTGAGGGGGGAGGAAACGCCATCACCTCCCCCCAAAGCTAAGGGTAGTCCGATAAATGACTCGGGGGGGTTGCCCTGTCCGAAACCTATGGAGGTGTGGGCCTAAGGCACGCCCCCGAGCGGTAACCCGTGGGAGCTCCTAGTTGACGTGCCTCAGCAGGACTCCCTCTACTGGTGGTTAACCCTTGCCGGTCTTCACACAATCGGGCTGAAGCCGGCTAGTCAATAGGACCAATGCCTAAGCCAATACTGCTCATTCCTGTAATCAATAAAGTTGTGGCCTATTTTGCCCATTAACCTAATACTTGGTGTCCTGTGTCTTCATTTCTCCGGGGGGGGGGGGCGGAAACTCGCCACGCAAAGCCACTTCTGACCGGGGGAATCCTGGCCGCGTCGTCTACCCAGCCAGCCAATCGGGTGGCTGGGGAGGCATGGCCTGCCCTATTTAGGGCCGGCGCGGCCAGGGCTCGCCCTCTTTTCGCTGTGCCAGCTGATCCAATTTCCCACCCTCCCTCCTTTTAGGCAGGCTCCTGACTTTGCTGTGGACTTCGGTTGGTCGCCGCAAGGGGCCTGGTAGGAATTTTTCCCAATTGGCAAATTTCAGCCACTTGGTTTTTTGCCTACCTCATAGCAACTCGTCACAACTGCCATATAAATCGTGAAAGTACCTTCTGCCATTCTTTAAATTTTCCCACATCTTTAATTATAGGAATCGTTTGAAATAAAAATAACATCTTGGGTAATACATTCATTTTGACCGCTGATATTCTACCACACATTGACAATTTTAGTCTATTCCATATTTCCAGGTCTCTTTTGATCTCCTTCCAAACCAGATGATAATTATCATTAAACAAATTTATGTTCTTTGCAGTCAGCCAAATTCCCAAATATTTTACTTTCTTTACCACCTTAATTCCACATTCTTGCTCCAACCTTTCTATTTCATTCTTTCCCATGTTTTTAGCCACCATTTTCGTCTTAGTTTTATTCAATTTAAATCCCACCAGACGCCCAAATTACTCAATTTCTTCCATTACTTCTTTAACACTAGAATGGGGTTCTTCTAATGTTAACACCAAATTGTCCGCAAAGGCCTTAAGTTTAAACTCCTTTGCACCAATCTTTATACCTTTTACTTCTGATGTTTCTCTCAGTCTATTTGTTAATATCTCCAGTACAATGATGAACAGTAATGGGGACAGTGGACAACCTTGTCTGGTCCCCTTTGTAATATCAAAATATTCTGTCAAAACGTTGTTCACAATCAATTTTGCTTTCTGTTCTGAGCATATTGCCTCTATTCCCCTCGGGAAAGATGCTTCCACTCTCATCATCTCCATACTTTTCTTCATGAATTCCCAAGAAACATTGTTGAATGTTATTTTCTGCATCTATAAACATTAACACAGCTGGCTTATCATTTCTGACCTCCAAATAGTCTAATATATCTACAATGTGCCTTACATTATCTCTTAATTGTCGGCCATGTAACAAACCTGCTTGGTCTTTATGAATCAACGCATTTAAAATTACTTTTAGTCTATTTGCCATGATGTCTGCAAACAGTTTGTAATCATTATTTAACAACGATATTGGTCTAAAATTCTTGACATTCAAACAATCTGAATCTTGCTTAGGGATTAGCATTATATACGCCTCTTTCCATGTGTTCGGAATCTTCCCTCCTTTCAAAATATTATTCACCACCTCCCAGAGTACCAATTGTCCACTGAGAGTTTTATTATATTTTGCTGTGAGACCATCCAGTCCTGGAGCTTTACCTTGTTTCATCCGCTTTATTGCCATTTGTATTTCCTGCATAGTTATTTGTGTATTCAGTTGTTCCTTTTTTTCTAATGGGATTTGTTTCCCTTTTTGAATTTCCAAGTATCTCTCTATTTTTTTAATGGCCTCCTTTTCTTTTCTATATAAGTCCTTATAAAATCTCTGAAAGGCTTTCCTTATTTCTTTTGGATCTTCTGTCAATTGGTCTCCTATATTTATTTTATTAATTGTGTTTTGACTTTGACATTTCCTTAATTGCCAAGCTAACAGCTTCCCAGTCTTATTTGCTGATTCGAAATTCTTTTGTCTCATTAGTTTTATCTTTCATTCCACTTCTTGACTCACCAACATGGAGAACTGGGTTTGTAACATTTTAATAGTTTGTTTTATTTGCTCGTTTTCAGGTTTTAATGTTAGCTTTTTCTCGTTCTCCATGAGATGGGTCAATATTTCCTCTTTCTTCCTCTCTCTTTCTCTTTTTTGAAAGCTATTTTTCTGTATCAAAAATCCTCTCATTACTGCTTTGCTCGCATCTCATACTATGTGCAGTCCAGTTTCTTTATGTAAATTCCAGTAAAAATAGTCCATTATTACCTCTTTTGCTTTTTCCACTATTGTTTGGTTTTCAAATAAACTGTCGTTTATCCTCCATCTAAACGAAGTCTGTTCTTTACCTCTCAGTTCCATAAATATAGAGTTATGATCTGGTAACGTTCACGGTGTGATCTCAATTCTTATTACTCTTGGTACTAATTCCTTGGAGACCCACATATAATCTATTCTTCCCAAACTTAATGAGGTTCTGAGAAGAAAGTATACTGATTTGTGGTTGGGTGTTTCAGCCTCCAAATATCCACTAAGCCATCAATCAACTCAAAAAAAGTCTTTGGAAGTTTACCCTCCTTTGTTATTTTCCTTTTCGACATTCTATCTAGTTCTGGCATCACTACTCCATTACAATCCCCCATTAATATTATCTTCTGATCCATAAATTCCAACAATCTCTCCTCCAATTTTCTGAAAAATTCTGCCTTATTTTCATTTGGTGCTTAGATTCCCACCACGATCAGTTTTTCTTCTTGCAGCGTTATTTGGACCACGATTACTTTCCCCTTCTCATCCTTAGAAATCAGCTTAGGATCAAATTTCTCCTTTATATACAAAACTACTCCTCTTTTTTTATTTACATCTGAGGTTATAAATTTTCTACCCAACCTTTTATTAATCAGACCATGTCTATGCTTCTCTGCGACATGGGTTTCTTGCAAACATATTACATCCAAATTCCGCCTTTTCAAAACATGCTCAATTTTATATCTTTTAGGTTTGTCATTAAGCCCATTCACATTCCAGGTTATCATTTTCAACGCCATTTCTCTATTTTAACAAAACCGGTAATTTTAGGGATCAGTAACTTTATTATCAGTATCCTCTTCTTCCTCCACCTCTTCCTCCTCCTCTTCTTCTTCTTCCTCTTTTCCTTCTCCTTCTCCCTCTTCTTCTCCTCCCTCTTCCTTTCCTCCTCCTCCACCTTCTCCTCCTCCTTCTCCTTCTCTAGGTCCAAGTCCAGTCCAGCAAATCTAAGAGGCCCTGCAGGGTATGTGTCCATCTTTTGTAATTCCTTCTCATATCTTCTTGTAAACTTCTTGACCTCCTGGGCATCAGTTAATTTAAACCTTTTTTCTTTGTAATAGAAGAAGATCCCTTCAGGGAATTCCCATCTATGTTGAATTCTGTTTTTCTTCAATAATGTCACCAATTGTTTATAGCCCATCTCTCTTTTGTAAAAGTCTGGTAGGGACCTCTTTAAAAATTATAATTGGTCTTCCATCTATGAGTAATTTGTTATTATAACTCATTCTCAGAATTGCATTTCTCATCTCTAGTGAATTAAAGATTATCAGGCAATCTCCAGGCAATTTTTTTTATTTGGCTTTCGCCGATCTCAATTTTATTCTACATGCATTCTCAACTGAATACTCAATTTCTTCTTCTTTAAGATACATCCATCTTGCCAGTTCTTTAATCATTTTTGACTTTATATCTTCATTCACTTCTTCTGCTACACTTCTAAATTTTAAATTCATCTGCTTTTGACACATCTCCATCAAAGCCATATTGTTCCAGATTTGCTCTTGTACTTTGCTCAGTTCTGTTACTTCATCCTTAACCTGATCTGTCTCCTTCCTGGCCTCCTTCACTTCTTTCTGAGTCCTCTTCACTGCTTCCTCCATTGTCTTGGACCGTACTGTCAAATATTTGATTTTATTTGAGAGTTCTCCTACCACCCCCTCTATCTTCCTATCCAGGGTTTCTTGTACTTCTACGAATTTTTTCTCCAAGTGTTGTTCATTTTGTGTGAATTCTTCAATTTCTTCTTGTTTAGATGGTCTCCTATCTCCTGGAGTTCCTATATTCCCCCCCCCCATTTTCCCCTGACATTTTTAAAGCTTATATATCTTTTGTCCACTAGAGGGGGTAAGTACTCAAAAGAAAGGGGGGAAAGAAGATTATTCTATAATTGCAATTCGGGTGTTTGCCCCTAGATGTCATCTGGTACATCTCCCTTCCCCCCCACAGTGACTTTCAATTCCTTTGTCTATCAGACAAAGCGTGACTCAAGGGAGACCGGAAATAACCAGTTTATATCCAATTGGCTTATAGTCCACAATTCAAACAGTATAGTTTAATATTGTAAGTGCAACTGTTAGTCCAACCTCCACAAACTGTCCTCTTCTGTTCTTCAGCCACTTGGAGGCTTAATCCACCTGGGAAACCCCAGTAAAACTGTAATCCAACAGAAAGGATCAAAGAAAGGGTCCTCTTTGTTTTTCAGCCGCTTGCTGGCTTAATCCAAAGAGGAAATCAGAGAGGGGTAACACTTTCCTCTTTATAGGGAGTTCAGAGTCCACCTTCTTCGCCGAAGAGTCAAACACCAAATCAGAAAAAAAACGTAATAAAGAGGGGGTGCAGTCAAGCTCCAGTTCCCTTAGGGAAAAGTCTAAAAAGGGATTTGGAAGTCAAGGCTTGGAAGTCTTAGAATCATAGAATCATAGAGTTGGAATAGACCACAAGGGCCATCGAGTCCAACCCCCTGCCAAGCAGGAAACACCATCAGAGCACTCCTGACATATGGCTGTCAAGCCTCTGCTTAAAGACCTCCAAAGAAGGAGACTCCACCACACTCCTTGGCAGCAAATTCCACTGTCGACCAGCTCTTACTGTCAGGAAGTTCTTCCTAATGTTTAGGTGGAATCTTCTTTCTTGTAGTTTGGATCCATTGCTCCGTGTCTTCTTCTCTGGAGCAGCAGAAAACAACCTTTCTCCCTCCTCTATATGACATCCTTTTATATATTTGAACATGGCTATCATATCACCCCTTAACCACCTCTTCTCCAGGCTAAACATGTCCAGCTCCCTTAGCCGTTCCTCATAAGGCATCGTTTCCAGGCCTTTGACCATTTTGGTTGCCCTCCTCTGGACACGTTCCAGTTTGTCAGTGTCCTTCTTGAACTGTGGTGCCCAGAACTGGACACAGTACTCCAGGTGAGGTCTGACCAGAGCAGAATACAGTGGCACTATTACTTCCCTTGATCTAGATGCTATACTCCTATTGATGCAGCCCAGAATTGCATTGGCTTTTTTAGCTGCCACGTCACACTGTTGGCTCATGTCAAGTTTGTGGTCAACCAAGACTCCTAGATCCTTTTCACATGTACTGCTCTCAAGCCAGGTGTCCCCCATCTTGTATTTGTGCCTCTCATTTTTTTTGCCCAAGTGCAATACTTTACATTTCTCCCTGTTAAAATTCATCTTGTTTGTTTTGGCCCAGTTCTCTAATCTGTCAAGGTCGTTTTGAATTGTGATCCTGTCCTCTGGGGTGTTAGCCACCCCTCCCAGTTTGGTGTCATCTGCAAATTTGATCAGGATGCCCTTGAGTCCATCATCCAAGTCGTTGATAAAGATGTTGAATAAGACCGGGCCCAAGACAGAACCCTGTGACACCCCACTAGTCACTCTTCTCCAGGATGAAGAGGAACCATTGATGAGCACCCTTTGGGTTCGGTCAGTCAGCCAGTTACAAATCCACTGAGTGGTAGCATAGTCCAGACCGCATTTTACCAGCTTCTTTACAAGAATATCATGGGGCACCTTGTCAAATGCCTTGCTGAAATCAAGGTAGGCTACATCCACTGCGTTCCCTTCATTTACCAGGCTTGTAATTCTGTCAAAAAACGAGATCAGGTTAGTCTGACATGACTTATTTTTCAGAAATCCATGCTGACTATTGGTGATCACAGCATTCCTTTCTAGGTGCTCACAGACTGTTTGCTTAATGATCTGCTCCAGAATCTTCCCTGGTATTGATGTCAGACTGACTGGGCGGTAATTATTTGGGTCCTCTCTTTTCCCCTTTTTGAAAATAGGGACAACATTTGCCCTCCTCCAGTCTGCCGGGACTTCGCCTGTTCTCCAGGAATTCTCAAAGATGACTGCCAGTGGTTCTGAGATCACATCTGCCAGTTCTTTTAATACTCTTGGATGCAGTTCATCTGGCCCTGGAGACTTGAATACATCTAAACTAGCCAAGTATTCTTGTACTATCTGCTTAGTTATTCTGGGCTGTGTTTCCTCTGCTGAATCATTTGCTCCAAATTCTTCTTGAGGGGGGATAGTTAAAATCTCCCCCCCCCCGCAACAATGACTCTTCAAACCCCTTGTGGCTCCATCCATGCTTCACTCCGCGATTATTGGGCTGGAGCTCAGCACGTTAATATCTCTCCCACCGAACCACAAAGTCCTTGCCGGGATAGAAGAACAAAATCCCTCTTTAACTCTTACTCCCACACACTGATAAGTTTGTTACAAATTAAGTCTTTGCCTCAGTCCTTTCTACAATGAATCTGAGGACTTTCAGTTTTACACTCACTCAGCAGGGTCTTTCCCTTCCATCTTCATTCTTGCAACTTTGTTTCCTGCGCCATTTTTCTCACCGCTGCTGGGACGGACTCCCTTTTTATGCCCCTTGGCTGTCTGAATTTTTCCAATTTTTTTCCTCAGTATTCCAATGGATAAATATATCCCATATAGTCTAAAATCCGTTCTTTTGTCCTGGAAGCTTGCCACTTTCACCAGAAGCCAGAGACTGCGCAACGTGGGGTTAGTGGTGCTTTCCCTTCGCTCCCGCAGCCCAATCCTGTCTTTGGATTATTGAGCAAACCCGAAGAATAGGAGAGCACGCAAGGGTGCCGCTGGGTGCCGAGGTCCGCAGAGTCCTTCCAAGACCTCTAAAAAACGCTGCGCTGCTCAGAATTCCCCGAGGGGTTATTCCGCGCTTCTTCCCGATGGCCGCAGCAAACCGGAAGTCCATGATCTTGCCAATCCAAGGGCTCCATGGCAGAATGGACTTTCTGAAAGGGCAAATCAGACTTTGCTGCAAGGCTTAATATCTTTGTTGCATGATGCTAATCTTCCTGATGAGTATTGGGCTGAATCTCTGAATTGTTTAGTTTATTCATACAATAGGAGATATTCTTCACCAACAGGTTGTACTCACTATGAAAAGAGGTTTGGTAAAAAGCCATACGTCAAGCACATGAGAATCTTTGGTTCTGACATGTGGGTCCATACTCCACAGGGCAGCAAGCTCAGAAAACATGGTGTGCATGGCATATTTGTGGGATACGACAAGGATGCATACAGAGTGCTAATGACTGAAACAAAGATGGTACGGCTTACCAGGAGTGTCAAGTACAATGCTAAGTGGGGAGACAATGTGTAGGAATCTCCGCTTGACCAAGCTGATAAAGCCTCATCTTCCTCCGAGCCGAGCCTTCGGAATCGCCTCCCGACGTGTTTAACGACCTGAGCCTTTGATAAGGCTCCAAGGCACGTTCTTCAGCAGAGTTTCCAGCACAGGAAAGAGACGAGAGGTTTGGGCTACATTGTAAAGAGTTTTATTTCTAAGTTACGCAGACAGCTAAGAAATAGACATCCTCCTTCTATGAGAGCAGAGAGCAACTGAACAAAGGAACAAAGGAAACAGGAAACCACTAACGTCACATCCCGTCTCCTCTCCCGTGAGACTTCCAATAGTATGGAATCCCAGGAATGTAAACATAGTCCTGTGACTCCATGCAGCTGCTTAGTGGCAAAACAGAAACTAACATTCTCCCCCTTTCTGGGTACACCACTGGGCAGCATGTCAGTACAATCTCAGTACAAACCCAGTTTCTGTATATAGGTACAGTGTTGATCCTTCGGAACAACCTTGGACAATAAATCAGCAGGAATTTCATTACCTGGCATGTAGGACACCGTTACAAGTCCTTTCTGAACACATTCCCTAGCATGTTGCAGCTTCAGTTGCAAGTGCTTCGTGCTTTGCTTACAACCTTCAGAAGTCAGCAAAGCCAAACATGCTTTGTTGTCCTGATAAACCTGGATTGGACACTTTACGGGAATTCTCATGTCTTTACACAATTGTAACAACCATTCACAATCCACAATAAGACAGTGCATTCAGTTTGGCTTCACAAGAAATTATACTTACTGTTGTTTGCTTCTTGTACGACCAATCAAATAGACCCTGATTGTACATGTAGCAAACTCCAGACGTGCTTTTCTTTTTTTCTTTTTTTAAACTTTTATTTTGCTTTAAACAGGTGCATATAAATATAGACAACCAAAATTACAAAGGAAAATTCCTTAATAGTAATGAAAAAAAACTTTAAAAAACTACAAAAAATATTGAAGTACATGACACAGAACATAAGCAACTATGGGAAAAATAAAAGAAAAGAAAAAAGAGAAAAAGAAAAGAAAAAAAAGAAAAAGAAAAAGGAAGATGAGCCAAAGCAGGAAAGCTCATCTATTGTACACTTCCGTCAAGCTCACAACAGATCATTATTCTTATCAATTATCTCTATCTGCATTCCAAAGGAATCCCTCATCTTGGTATCAGGGAACATTTCTCTATGCGGTATCATTCTAAACATAGCCAGATCTTTCTTGTTGAGCCCTTGTCCCCTAAATAATTATTTAAACATTCCCATTCTTCTTTCGCCAATTTTTTAGGTTTATCTCTTATTGCATCTGTCAGCTTTGCGATCTCCAAGTACTCGCACAATTTGACTACCCATTCCTCTTTAGTGGGTGTATTTTTATCTTTCCAGTGTTTTGCCACTATAACCCTTGCTGCTGACGTTGTATACATAAATAGCCTAGTTTTGTTTTTGGGAATATTATCTGAAACCATTCCTAGTAAAAAATTCTTCCGGTTTCTTGCTAAATGTAGTTTTTATCAATCTCTTTATCTCTTCACACTGGAGAGCCAGTGTGGTGTAGTGGTTAAGAGCGGTAGCCTCGTAATCTGGGGAACCGGGTTCGCGTCTCCGCTTCTCCACATGCAGCTGCTGGGTGACCTTGGGCCAGTCACACTTCTTTGAAGTCTCTCAGCCCCACTCACCTCACAGAGTGTTTGTTGTGGGGGAGGAAGGGAAAGGAGAATGTTAGCCGCTTTGAGACTCCTGAAGGGGAGTGAAAGGTGGGATATCAAATCCAAACTCCTCTTCTTCTTCTTCTTCTTCTTCTTCATAAATCATGTTCCAAAATTTTTGTATCTCTAGACAGGACCACCACATATGGTAATAATAATAATAATAATAATAATAATAATAATAATAATAATAATAATTTATACCCCGCCCATCTGGCTGGGCCTCCCCAGCCACTCTGGGCGGCTTCCATAGAAACCAAAAATACACTAAAATATCACACGTTAAAAACTTCCCTGAACAGGGCTGCCTTAAGATGTCTTCTGAATGTCAGGTAGTTGTTTATCGCTTTGACATCTCGTGGGAGGCCGTTCCACAGGGCAGGCGCCACTACCGAGAAGGCCCTCTGCCTGGTTCTCTGTAGCTTTGCTTCTCGCAATGAGGGAACCGCCAGAAGGCCCTCGGCGCTGGACCTCAGCGTCCGGGCAGAACGATGGGGGTGGAGACGCTCCTTCAGGTATACTGGACTGAGGCCGTTTAGGGCTTTAAAGGTCAGCACCAACACTTTGAATTGTGCTCGGAAACGTACTGGGAGCCAATGTAGGTCTTTCAAGACCGGTGTTATATGGTCTCGGCGCCCGCCCCCAGTCACCAGTCTAGCTGCCGCATTCTGGATTAGTTGTAGTTTCAGAGTCACCTTCAAAGGTAGCCCCATGTAGAGTGCATTGCAGTAATCCAAGCGGGAGATAACCAGAGCATGCACCACTCTGGCGAGACAGTCCGCAGGCAGATAGGGTCTCAGCCTACGTACCAGATGGAGCTGGTAAACAGCTGCCCTGGACACAGATTTGACCTGTGCCTCCATGGACAGCTGTGAGTCCAAAATGACTCCCAGGCTGCGCACCTGGTCCTTCAGGGGCACAGTTACCCCATTCAGGACCAGGGAATCCTCCACACCTGCCCGCCTCCTTTCCCCAAAAAACAGTACTTCTGTCTTGTCAGGATTCAACCTCAATCTGTTAGCCGCCATCCATCCTCCAACAGCCTCCAGACACTCACACAGGACCTTCACCGCCTTCACTGGTTCTGATTTAAAAGAGAGGTAGAGCTGGGTTACATCCGCATACTGATGAACACCCAGCCCACACCTCCTGATGATCTCTCCCAGCGGCTGCATGTAAAAGTTGAAAAGCATGGGGGAGAGGACAGAACCCTGAGGCACCCCACAAGTGAGAGCCCAGGGGTCTGAACACTCACCCCCCACCACCACTTTCTGAACACGACCCAGGAGGAAGGAGCGGAACCACTGTATGACAGTGCCCCCAGCTCCCAGCCCCTCAAGACGGACCAGAAGGATGTTATGGTCGATGGTATCAAACGCCGCTGACAGATCCAGCAGAACTAGGAAACAGCTCTCACCTTTGTCCCTAGCCCGCCGGAGATCATCAACCAGTGCGACCAAGGCAGTTTCAGTCCCATGATGAGGCCTGAATCCCGACTGGAAGGGATCCAAATGGTCCGCTTCTTCCAGGCGTGCCTGGAGTTGTTCAGCGACCACTCGCTCAATCACCTTGCCCAAGAATGGAAGATTTGAGACTGGGCGATAGTTGGCCATCGTGGCCGCATCTAAAGATGGTTTTTTAAGAAGCGGTTTAATAACCGCCTCTTTCAGCGAGTCTGGGAAGGCTCCCTCACGGAGGGAAGCATTCACCACCCCACGAAGCCCATCGCCCAGTCCTTCCCGGCTAGCTTTTATAAGCCAGGATGGGCAAGGATCCAGGAGACAGGTGGTTGGCTTCACTCGTCCAAGCAGCCTGTCCACATCCTCGGAGGTAACAGATTGGAATTGATCCCACGCAACTTGACTAGACAGGTCTCTAGAACTCTCCCACCCCGGCCCTGCTCCCATGGTGGAGTCTACTTCTTCCCGAATCTGAGCAATTTTATCTGCAAAAAACTTTGCAAAATTATTGCAGGAGAACATGTGGCCCGTACTGGGCCCCGATGTCGCAGGTGGTTCCACTAAATTGTGAACCACCTGAAAAAGTCTCCTGCTGCTGTTTTCTGCAGATGCAATAGAGGCGGTGAAGAAATTCTTCTTCGCTGTCGCTATCACCACTTGGTAGGCTCGACGTTGAGCTCTAACCTGTGTCCAGTCAGATTCGGAATGAGTTATCCGCCACCGGCGCTCTAGCCGTCTCAACTATTGTTTCATTGCCCTCAGATCCGTGGAAAACCACGGGGCTCTCCGGGCTCCATGCAATCAGAGAGGGCGCTTCGGAGCCAAACAGTCAATAGCCCTGGTTAACTCCACATTCCAGCGGGCCACCTGGGAATCAGCTGAAAGGCCATCAACATGGGATAAAGCATCCCCTACCACTCTCTGGAAACCATTTGGATCCATTAAGTGGTGGGGGCAGACCATCCGAATTGGTCCCACCTCCCTGCAGAGGGGATGGGTCGCAGAGAAGTCCAGTTGCACCAGGAAGTGATCTGACCATGGCACTTCTTTCGTTTCGCTTTTACTTAGTGTCAGATCACCAACATCCATAGAAGTAAACACCAGGTCCAAGGCATGTCCGCGGCTATGGGTTGGGCCAGACTTATTCAGGGACAGCCCCAGGGAGGCCATGCTTTCCACGAAGTCCCGAGCGGCCCCTTGTAAGGTCGTGTCGGCATGGATGTTAAAATCCCCTAGGACGACCAAACTAGGTGTCTCCAGGAGAACATCCTCCACGACCTGAAGCAGCTCGGGCAGGGAATCCTTGGTGCAGCGGGGAGGTCGGTACACCAAAAGGAATCCTGTACTGCCCCTATTGCCCAACTTCCAGAACATGCACTCGGAAAACTGGGTCTTCCCAATAGGGTACCTGGTGCAAACTAATGACTTCCTAAAAATCACTGCAACCCCCCCTCCCCGCCCACATGACCTGGGTTGCTGTGCATAAGAGAAACCTGGTGGACAAGCAGCGGCAAGGACAGGCCCATCTGCTTCATCCAACCAAGTCTCTGTTACACATGCCAGGTCAAATCCTCCATCCATGATCAAGTGATGGATGGCAGTGGTCTTATGAATCATTGACCTGGCATTGCACAGCAGCACCTTCAGGTCATGTGGGTATCCCTTGCTGATTCTAGTATCCATCCGGTCAGGACCAGACCCGGAGGCAGGAATAGTCCTCAGACAACGATTAAACCTGCCCCCTCTGTAATGACATGGTCTAATCTTAGCGTAACTCCTCCTCCTACCCGTGATCACTGAGATCGGTTGTCCCAGTGCATCCCCCACTGTGGAACATGCCCCAGCCATTTTGTGGGCTGGGGCCCACTCCCCGGCAGCCCTGACCCCTCCCCTTAAGAACAAAATAACACCTTAAACAAACAAACAAAACCAATAAAACAATACAAACAAAAAACTGTAAAAATTACAAAAGCAACAAAATCAAAAAAATTCCCCAAACCCAACCAAACATCCACCCCTCCCCCACCCCCCACATACAAAAAATTCAAAAGAAATTTTTAGAAAACATTTTGAAAACACTCTGTGCCCCTCCAGCAGTAACAGCAACTGCCCTAGTGAGGCCTGTCAGGCCCTGCCCTGGGCCAGGTGGTAAGTGGCAAGAGCAGGGCCCTCAGGCAAATACACAGGGGAGTCCTCCTGGACAGCAGGCAGCAAGCAGCAAGCAGTCCTTGTGAGGCTTCAGGCCCCGCCCCAGGCCAGATGGTAAGTGGCAAGAGCAGGGCCCTCAGTCACTCACACAGGGGAGTCTTCCTGGGCAGCAGGCAGCAAGCAGCAAGCAGTCCTTGTGAGGCTTCAGGCCCCGCCCCAGGCAAGATGGTAAGTGGCAAGAGCAGGGCCCTCAGGCACTCACACAGGGGAGTCCTCCTGGGCAGCAGGCAGCAAGCAGCAAGCAGCAAGCAGCAAGCAGCAAGCAGTCCTTGTGAGGCTTCAGGCCCCGTCCCAGGCCAGATGGTAAGTGGCAAGAGCAGGGCCCTCAGGCACTCACACAGGGGAGTCTTCCTGGGCAGATAGTATGTTCCTATCTGTTCCTTACATCGCCAGCACTTGTTATTGTTTGATTTATTTATTTTTGCAAGTTTTACAGGGGTCAGGTACCACTTATAGTACATTTTCATAAGATTTTTCCCTTATAAGGAAACAAGCCATGAAATTTATATTTTTAGTCCATAATTCATTCCAAATATTGGGTTTGATCGTAAGTCCCAGGTCCCTCTCCCATTTTACTGTAATTTCTTTGATATCTTCCCCCTTTCTTTGGCAATTCAAAAGTAGTTTATACATTTTTGAAAGTGTCTTTTGATTATTATATAAAATATCCTTCTCCAGATAGGATATTTTTTTGTCAAATTCTTTGATTCTTTTATCCTTTTCAAGGGCGGCTTTTAGTTGATAATACTCCAGCCAGGTTATTCCCTTCTGTTTCAATTCACTTAGGTCCTTTATTTTCGGATCACTACTTGTTTCCTCTACTAAATCTTTATATGTTAGCCAATCGCTGTTCATATTTATCCTGTGAACTGACATAGATTCCATTGGTGACAGCCACCATGGTGTTTTGGTTACTACTGATTTTTTACTCCTCTCCCATACTTCATATAATGCCCTTCTAACAATATGATTTAAAAATCCTTTGTGGGATTTAACCTTGTCATAGCCTATGTAGCCATGCCACCCGTACACAATATCCCATCCCTCCAGGTCTAGGACTTCCGTGTTTTTAATTAATATCCAGTCCTTAATCCATGTCCAGCACACTGCCTCAAAGTACAGTTTAAGGTCAGGGACCGCAAAGCCTCATTTTTCCTTCAACTCTGTTAGTAGCTTAAATTTTATGCGTGGTTTTTTCCCTTGCCAAATAAACTTGGCAAGGTCTTTCTTTTTTTAAAAAAATATAATATTTTATTAGGTTTAACAATAGAAAAATAGAACAATAAAAACACAGAGAAAATATAAAACACAACAATACAAACTTTCACAATACATAAAATACAAACATTTAGCAAGGGGGGAAAAAGAACAATCGACACACAAAAAATAGAATAAGAAAAACACAAATCACTCTTTTCTAATTATTCATCTTCAATTAACTTATTTTCCTGACCTCCTCACGCCTCCCTTTTTTATATCCCTTTTTAACAATTAATTCAGCAAATTCGTATCCTACTACTTTATCCTTGTATATTTTACCTCCCAAATTTATAAATTATAATTTTTATCTCTTATTACTAGAACCCCTTCATTTCATTTCAATGTCATCAGCATTCATACATTTTACAATAAATTTTAAATTTCCTCCAATCTTCTTCCACCAACTCTTCTCCCTGGTCTCGGATTCTGCCAGTCATCTCAGCCATTTCCATATAGTCAATTACTTGCATCTGCCATTCTTCCAAGGTGGGTAATTCTTGTGTCTTCCAATACTTTGCGATGAGTATTCTTGCTGCTGCTGTAGCATACATAAAGAAAGTTCTATCCTTCTTTGGCACCACTTGGCCAGCCATGCCCAAGAGAAAGGCCTCTGGTTTCTTCAAGAAGGTATATTTAAATACCTTTTTCAATTCGTTATATATCATTTCCCAGAAAGCCTTAATCCTGGGACACGTCCACCAAAGGTGAAAGAATGTACCTTCATTTTCCTTACATTTCCAACATTTGTTATCGGGCAAATGGTACATTTTTGCAAGCTTGACTGGGGTCATGTACCACCTGTATATAAGTTAACTTGTTTAACTTAAAGCCTGCCACATGACCAAACTCCTGGATTAATTCCAAAGCCCTCTTGGTACTAGGTACTGGCTCTTGTAATGTCAATACAAGATCATTTGCAAAGGCTTTAAGTTTATATTGTTTTGCTCCGACCGGAATACCATGAATCAGCTGGTCCCTTCTTATCATATTTAGCAAGACCTCCAGGACCGAAATAAAGAGCAGTGGGGAAATTGGGCAGCCTTGTCGTGTCCCTTTCTCAATTTTAAATTCTTCTGTCACTATAAGTTTAGCCTTTTGTTCAGAATAAATCGCACCTATACCATTTTCAAAATTTTGTCCAACCCCCATCCCCTGCAGATTTTTCTTCATAAAAATCCAAGAGATGTTGTCAAAGGCTTTCTCCGCATCTACGGATATCAAAACCGCTTTTGTATTAATATTCACTTGTAACTTTTCCAAAATGTTAATTACATTTCTCATATTATCAGACAAATGTCTACCAGGGAGAAAGCCAGCCTGGTCTTTAAACTTGGCAAGGTCTTTCTGCCATTCCTTAAAACACTTTACGCCTCTAATTATAGGTATTGTTTGGAACATAAAAATCATCTTTGGCAATACCATCATTTTAACTGTGGATATTCTCCCCCACAGGGACAAATTCAATTTCCTCCAAGTCTCTAATTCTTTTTTTATTTCCTTCCACTTCTTCTCATAATTGTCCTTATATAAGTTTATATTCTTATTGGTGATCCAAACCCCCAAATAAGTTACCTTATTGGCTACCTTTAAACCTGTTGTATTTTCCAGTTCCTCTTGTTCCAACTTACGTAAATTTTTCGTTAATAATTTGGATTTTCCTTTATTCAGTTTGAACCCAGAGACCTTCCCAAATTCTTCCAGTTGTGCAAGCGTTTTTTGGATACTTTCCACTGGGTTTTCAGTGGTTACGATTACATCATCGGCAAAGGCTTTAATTTTGTAGTATCGAGATCCTAGGTTAATTCCTCTTATGTTTTTATCCTTTCTTATTGCTATTAAAAGTGGTTCCAAGGTGGCAATAAAAAGAGTGGGGAGAGAGGGCACCCCTGTCTTGTCCCCCTTTCGATGCTGAACTCTTCGGTGATTTTGTTATTTATTAGCAATTTTGCTTTTTGGTTATCATATATCACCCTAAATCCATTAATTATTTTCTCCCCTATGTCCAGACCTTTGAAAGTTCCCAATAGGAAATTCCATGATACTCTATCAAAAGCTTTTTCTGCATCAACCAATAACATGGCCATCTTTTTACTTGGTTTCATTTCCACATACTCCAACAGGTCAATTATTATTCTTGTATTGTCTTTTATATGTCTATCCAGTAAGAAGCCCGCCTGGTCTCTGCTGATTATTTTGTCTAGAGTCTTTTTTAATCTATTAGCCATCACCCCAGCATAGATTTTATAGTCTGTATTCAACAGGGAGATTGGCCTATAATTTTTCATGTCTGTCAACTCCACTCCCTGTTTCGGGATTAGAGTGATCAGTGCTTCTTTCCATGATTGTGGTATATCTTTCCCTCCCAGTATATTATTCATTATTCTTTGTAATATAGGAAGGATTACTTCTTCCAGGTTCTTATAGTACATTAATGTGATTCCGTCAAGACCTGGCGATTTGTCACTCTTCATTTTTTTAATTACTTGTGGTATTTCATCTATTTCTATATTGGAGTTTAGGGCCTCAACTTCTTCTTTTTCAATTCTTGGTAATTTATTTTGTTGTAAATACTCTTCCATTTTATTAACCTCTAATTGTTCTTTTTTATACAAATCTTTATAAAAGTTTAAGAATTTTATTTTTATTTTTACTGGGTCTGTTATTTCCTCCCCTTGGTCCAAAATTTTATTTATAACTTTTTTTGTTTGCTTTTCCTTTATCATCCATGCTAACAACTTACCGGGCTTATTGGCGGACTCAAAATACCTTTGTTTTGCCCATTTAATTTTATTTTCTACTTCCTTATTTAATATACTAGAGATATGGGATTGCAATATCTTTATTTTTTGTAATATTTCATGACTTTTTGGATTTTTGATCAACTCTTTTTCATTAATTCTTATCTGTTTAGTTAGCTCTTGGATATTTTTGTCTTTTATCTTCTTCAGCCTAGCCATTTGTTGTATTCCATTTTTTTTAAAGAATATTTATTAGATTTTCCAATTTTTTTAAACAAACAAACAAAAACAGAACAAACAAAAACATTAACAAAAACATAAAATTCATAAATCATACTTTTAAATAACAAATTTCTCAGACCTCCTCATACTTCTCCTCCTTGTATCCCAATTAAGATTATTTGTTCAGCAAATCCTTCTTTTAAAGCATTACAGCTTATAACATTACCTTATTTTTCAAACCCTTTCCCCCCCCATCTATGTTCCTTTATATCATTACAGCTAGAAACCCCTCAATTTCAATCCAACACCATTTAACTTTCCTTAGTTTTACAGTATTTCTGTAAATAGTCCTTAAATTTTTTCCAGTCTTCTTCAGCCGACTCTTCTCCCTGGTCACGGATTCTGCTCGTCAATTCTGCCAGACCCATACAGTCAATCAGCTTCATCTGCCATTCTTCCAGAGTGGGTAGATCTTGCGTCTTCCAATACTTTGCGATGAGTATTCTTGCTGCTGTTGTAGCATACATAAAAAAAGTTCTATCCTTCTTTGGCACCACTTGGCCAGCCATGCCCAAGAGAAAGGCCTCTGGTTTCTTCAAGAAGGTATATTTAAATACCTTTTTCAATTCGTTATATATCATTTCCCAGAAAGCCTTAATCCTGGGACACGTCCACCAAAGGTGAAAGAATGTACCTTCATTTTCCTTACATTTCCAACATTTGTTATCGGGCAAATGGTACATTTTTGCAAGCTTGACTGGGGTCATGTACCACCTGTATATCATTTTCATAATATTCTCTCTAAAGGCATTACATGCCGTAAATTTAATCCCGGTGGTCCACAACTGTTCCCAGTCAGCAAACATAATATTATGTCCAACGTCTTGTGCCCATTTAATCATTACAGATTTAACCGTCTCATCCTGAGTATTCCATTTCAGCAGCAAGTTATACATTTTTGACAAAGTCTTAGTTTTGGAATCTAGCAATTCTGTTTCCAATTTAGATTTTTCCACCTGGAAACCAACTTTCTTGTCCAAATTGTAAACCTCCATTATCTGATAATAATGAAGCCAATCTCGCACTTTATCTTTCAGTTTCTCAAAACTCTGCAGTTTCAGTCTGTCCCCTTCTTGTTCCAAAATTTCCCAATATTTTGGCCATTTGGCCTCCATGTTAAGTTTTCTCTGAGCCTCATTTGTTGTATTCCAAGACCCCTCATGTACGCTTTACTTGCGTCCCAAACTACATTTATATGTGTATTTTGTTTCCCATTTATCTCGAAAAATTCTGCTAACTTGATTTTTGCTTGCGTCACCCATTGGTCGTCTCTCCATATCTCATCGTTCATCCTCCACCTTCCCTTTGTTTGCTTTTTAATTTCCATATATATTGTTACTGGATTATGGTCTGATATAGTCCTTCCCAGAATTTCTGCTTTTTCTAAGAAGAGGGTCAGCCCTTTAGAAATCCAAATAGCATCTAACCTCCCCCCTGATTTTTTAGCTTCCGAGAAGTGTGTAATATCTTTCCCATTAGGGTGTTTAATTCTCCATGAGTCATAGAGGTCAAAATTGTCCACCATCTGGAAAAAGGAGAGCGGTAATTTACCTTCATTGGTAGGTTTCCCTCTAGAAGTTCTATCCCATTCGACCGAGACCACTCCATTCCAATCTCCCATAAGAAAAACATTCTCCCCAATATAATTCCATAACTTCTTTTCCAGCTCCTTAAAAAAACTCTGATTTATTATTGTTCAGAGCATAAATGCTCACTATGATTATTTCCCCCCCTTCTATAGTAATCCGCACTCCTACAGTTCTACCTTCTTCATCCAAAAAAAAGTAATTGGGGGTCTAGGCTTGCTTTAACGTAAATCACAACACCCCTCTTTCTCTCTGTTCCTGATGCAATAAACTCTAGACCCAGGTTTCTATTCTGTAAGACCCTTGTATGACTTTTAGAGATATGGGTCTCTTGTAGGCATATGATATCCCATTTTTTCCCTCTTTAATACATGATTTATTTTATGCCTTTTAAGTTTACTGTTTAACCCATTTACGTTCCAAGAAATGCACTTTAGTGCCATAGAGTCTTAATGATCATACGTCACCTTTTCAAAATTAAAATTTAGAAATAAAGTCCTATTTTCCAGTTCTGTTACAATCTTGCTTCTTCGGCTTCTTGTGGTTTCTCCTCCCCCCCCCCCAAGTCCTTCCAGGGTTTTTTTTATGAAAGAGTCTGCTTCTTCTGCCGATCTGAAGGTCTTGCGTCTTCCTTTATAGGTAAAAGTTAACCCTTCGGGGAATTCCCATCTAAATAAAATTTTGTTTTTCTTTAGAGCAGTTGTCAGGGGTTTGTAGTTTTCCCTTTTCTTCAGGAGGCGAGTTGGGACCTCTTTCATTATTTCTATGACTTTGTCATCTATACATAAGGCATTACTTCTACTTTTCAGTAATATTTTTTCTTTAAGAAGTCTTGAGTTCAAGAAGACCAGGCAGTCTCCTGGTCCTTTTTTGGTTTCAGGTTTATGCAGTTTTATCCTGAAGATTTTATCAATATCAAGTGATAAGTCCTCCTCCTGAACCCCCAACCAGTCCGCCAGGACTTTTAATAATTTTGTCGAAATGTCCTCATCCTGGCTCTCTGGTATTCCTTTCAGGTGGAGAATCATTTCCTTTTGTCTCAACTCAAGGACTGCCAATTCATCCCAAATCTCCTCCTGCATCTTCCTTAGGTCCTCTATTTCTCCCTTGTTTTTGCCTTGGGTTTTTTTCAGTTCTTTTTCTCAGCCCCCATCTTTTTGGTTATTTCCTCTTGGTTATTTCCAATTTCTTTATTCTTCGTTGTCAATTGGTTCATTTGATGTGTAAGGTCCATTATAAGAGCTGAATTTTCTTCAATTTTATTGCCCATAGTTACTACTTTCTCTTCCAGTGATTTTATATTTCCGCCTACTGAGTTTATTCTGTCCCCTAAGTCTTTCTGCATGGCAATAATCAAATCCTTTACATCCATACTTGCTTCATCTTCTGCCACCGAAGTTCTCCTTGCTTGGCTGGCAATTAAAGTTTGGCCAACTGTTGATTGCATTTTCTTTGAACCCATTTGGGTGTTTGGGTATTTTTGGATGGCTGGTTGTTTTGAGATTGAGTTCACTTGTCTTTCGATTCCGCTTCTCCGCCTCGGATTCTATATAGTCTCCAAAGATTAAAGCTATTGGGAGTTCCCCTGTGGGAAGTTTAATTGGATCTAATTTTCATGGGTAATTAATTTTATCTTTATGCTGGATCTATTTGGAATTTTAATTTTCCCCTTTATTTATATCGGATGTTTATGCTTTACAGTTCCTCTAAGCAAGTATTGGCATTGCGGATATGGCTATTACTTTTCCTCTTGGCTGTTGTATCTTTTCCTTGCACTAGTGGCCGCTGTGTCGCTCTTCCTGCTATTTTTAATTATTATGCCTCTTGGCTGTTATGTCCTCTTCTTCCACTAGTGGCCGCTGTGTAGCTCTTCCTACGGTTCTTGACTATTATGCCTCTTAGCTGTTATGTCTTTTACTTCCACTAGTGGCCGCTATGTCACTCTTCCTGTCGTTCCTCACTCTATCTTTCTCTGGTGTTAAAGCGGCTCTTTAAAGTCTTTTCCAACTCAACTTAAGAACTACCGCCCTATTTCGTTACTAAATGTGGATTACAAAATCTTTGCTGACATTTTGGCTAAGAGATTGAAAAAAGTTTTGATGGAGGAGATTCATAGGGACCAAGCGGGGTTTCTCCCGAGAAGACATATGTCAGACAATGTAAGGAATATAATAGACATTTTGGAAAAGTTAGAAGTGAATATAAATACTAAAGCAGTTTTGATATTTGTGGACGCGGAGAAAGCCTTTGACAATACTTCTTGGAGTTTTATGAAGAAGAATCTCCAGGGGATGGGGGTAGGCCAAGGATTTGAAAATGGTATAGGTGCAATATATTCAGAGCAGAAAGCAAAGTTAATTGTAAATAATGTGGTTACGGAAGAGTTTAAGATAGAAAAAGGGACACGTCAGGGGTGCCCAATCTCCCCATTACTTTTTATATCGGTCCTGGAGGTTTCGTTAAATATGATCAGAAGGGATCAGCTGGTTAAAGGGGTACAGGTCGGAGCTAAACAATACAAATTGAGAGCATTTGCAGATGATTTGGTACTTACATTACAAGAGCCAGAATCTAGTACCAAAAGTGTTTTAGAACTAATTCAAGAGTTTGGCCAAGTAGCAGGATTTAAACTGAACAAATCTAAAACTAAGGTATTGGAGAAAAATTTAACACCTATGGAAAAGGAGAGGTTTCAGAATGAGACAGGTTTAACTGTGGTTAAGAATGTGAAATACTTGGGGATTAATATGACAGCTAAAAATGTGAATTTATTTAAAGATAATTATGAAAAATGCTGGACAGAAGTAAAAAAAGATTTAGAAATTTGGTCAAAATTGAAGCTTTCCTTGTTGGGTCGAATTGCAGTTATAAAGATGAATGTATTGCCTAGAATGTTATTTTTGTTCCAAACATTACAAATTGTTGATAAGATGGACTGTTTCAAGAAGTGGCAGAAAGATATTTCTAAATTTGTCTGGCAGGGCAAGAAGCCCAGGATAAAATTCAAGATATTAACTGATGTAAAAGAAAGGGGGGGATTTGCCCTGCCAGATTTTAAACTTTATTATGAATCAGCAGCTTTCTGCTGGTTGAAAGACTGGCTACTTCTGGAGAATACAGATATTTTGGACCTAGAAGGGTTTAATAATACTTTTGGGTGGCATGCATACTTGTGGTGCGACAAGGTTAAAGCTCATAAAGCTTTTAAAAACCATATTGTCAGGAAAGCATTGTATAATGTCTGGATCAGGTATAAAGATTTGCTGGAAAACAAAACTCCTAGGTGGTTGTCCCCAATGGAGGCAAAGGCTGTGAAAAAACTTAATATGGAGTCTAAATGGCCGAAATATTGGGAAATTTTGGAACAAGAAGGGGATATACTGAAATTGCAGAGTTATGAGAAATTGAAAGATAAAGTGCGAGACTGGCTTCATTATTATCAAATAATGGAGGTTTTTAAGATAGACAGGAAAATTGGTTTCCAGGTGGAAAAATCAAAATTGGAGACAGAATTGTTAGAATCCACTTCCGGGTTGGCGCCATCGTCTAATGGCGGATTCCCTCCGAGCTCCGGAGGGAATCTGCTCAACAGGGGTCGGGTTCTGCCGCGACGACGACGCGGGGACCCTTAGAAACCACAGGCGCTGAAGCCTGTGGACCTGGTGACTCGGTGGGCACCATTTGCGCGCCCCCCCCGACCCGCAAAGAAGCCTTTTTAAAGGCTTCGGAACGGGGGACGGAGGGAGTTGTGGTGCTGAGAGTTCGACTGCTTCCCCTGCTGAGTGAAGCCGCATGCCATGGGCGGAGAGCGCTAACTTCTTCTTTTGAACTTTTGGATCAAAGTAACGACCCGTGAGTAACACGGTAATTGGACTTAAAAGGGAAAATTATTTCTGGGAATTCGGCAAGATCGGGTAAGGTGCTAAAAAGGAAGTCAACCTGCCCGCCTTGTAAGCATTGTAAAGCAAGGATTTTATTACTAAGGTTGTGTGAATGTCTTTTGTTTTTTGTGGAAAAGCGCAATTAACTTTATATTGGGCCAATTTAAGTGACTGTGCTGGAGGATAAGAGAACGGATTTCACCCCTCCCCCAAAACCCGGGAGCGATCGGGCAGAGAGCCTGTGGAAGAGGTTTATAGACTTTGACAGCTGTCAAATTAGCTGTCAAAGCTGGAAAAAAAAAAGGAGAACTGTGTCTTTGCTGGTTACATTTGATACAATTTGGTAACAAATTGTTAAAAACAAAGAAGAAAAGGTTAATTTGTCATTAAGTAACTAGAATCCCTCTAGAGGGGGTTCAGGACATTACAAAAATGGCTGTAAGTGGAAAAATACTGGCTGAACTGGAAAAGACCTTTCGTCTTTTGGGAAATCTACAGAAGCAGACAGATGCTTTGACTATAAGTGTAATAACAATGAAGGGAACAGTAAACAAAATTGCTGAACCTGGAAAGGATATGATTCAAGCTTCTGCAGATGAACAGGGAAGTGTTGCTGCTGATATAAAAATCCTTATAGCCAAACAGGAGAAAGAGTCTGAGTCATTTGAGATGATGGCTGAAGAGAGCCAGAGGCCTATTAAGTTGGAAACAACTGAAAATAAGATCATGACAATGGATGTTTGGCTGGAAGTGAAGAATGGAATTTGGAGAGATCTCCTTTTATGGGGATCGGAAGACATATGGAATATAAATATGGACAGTACAGAGTTTGGAGTTTTTGGGACATTTGAACTTATGAGAAGCAAGAAACAAGATTTTGGCTCCATTGTTAAATATGGAGGTCTGGCTGGAAGAAATATGGACTTTACTGGAACAGAGCCTCTTCGAGATTCGGAATTTAAAATAAAGGACTATCAAGAAAACCGGCAGAGAGGAATTGAGAGAGGGTTAAGTGCCTCGGATGTGAGATCGCCAGGCTGATTTTGGATGGACTGTTGGACTTTGGTTGGGGATCGAAACCGGGAAAGGGGGTGGTAGGGCTTCGGGAATTTAAAGGGTGTAAAAATATGATTCTGTTTTAATTAAGTTGGCTTTTGCCACTAACATAAAAATGGGGAATTTGGGGAGAGATTTGGGGCCGACCTTAGCAAAAGATTATCAAAAATAAGTGTTTCGTGTATAAAGATTGGGATTTTTAAGTTTAAATAGGTTAATTAAATTGATGGAGGAATTTAGGGAAAGTATGTTAAGAATAAGTTTTGAAATATAAAGATAGAGGTTTAGAAGTTAAAATTTGTTTAAGATAATTGAAGTAGAGGAAATAAGGTAAAGTGGGGGGGATAAAAATTGCTGAGCTAAAAATTGGAATTGGAATACAAGAAGGGTAGGTGTGGGGAAGTCAAGGAAATTGGGTATGGAATATAATTATGGTAAACTTTTAAATTGCTGCTTTTCTTTTTTTTTCTTTTTTCTTTTTTGCTTTTTTTTCTTTTCTGTTTTCTTTTGTATTCTTTTTTGAAAATTTCAATAAACATAATTTAAAAAAAAACAAAAACAGAATTGTTAGAATCCAAAACTAAGAACTTGTCAAAAATGTATAACTTACTGTTGGAATGGAATGCACAGGATGAAACAGTTAAATCAGCTATGATCAAGTGGGCACAAGATATTGGTCATAACATTATGTTTGAGGACTGGGAACGGTTGTGGACCACTGGTATAAAATTTACGGCATGTAATGCCTTAAAAGAAAATATTATGAAAATGATTTATAGGTGGTACATGACCCCAGTCAAGCTCGCAAAAATTTACCACTTGCCTGATAATAAGTGTTGGAAATGTAAAGAGACTGAAGGTACATTCTTTCACCTTTGGTGGACATGCCCAAGGATTAAGGCTTTCTGGGAAGTGATTTATAATGAAATGAAAAAGGTATTTAAATATACCTTTTTGAAGAAACCAGAGGCCTTTCTCCTGGGTATGGTCGGCCAATTGGTGTCAAAGAAGGACAGAACATTTTTTATGTATGCTACAACAGCAGCAAGAATACTCATCGCAAAGTATTGGAAGACAGAAGATCTACCCACTGTGGAAGAATGGCAGATGAAGGTAATAGATTATATGGGACTGGCAGAAATGACCGGCAGAATCCGAGACCAGGGAAAAGAGACGGCGGAAGAAGATTGGAAGAAATTTAAGGACTATCTTAAGAAACATTGTAAAATTATTGAATGTTAGAACGATGTTGATTTTGAAATTAAGTGGTTTTTAGCTGTAATGATTATGTAATTAAGAAAAGAAAGGTCAAAAATTATATAGAAATTAGGGGAAGGATTTGCTGAATTGAACTAATTAGAGATTGGAATACAGAAAGGGGAGGTATGAGGAGGTCGGGAAAGTAAGTTTTATGAATATAGGGGATTGAAATTATACTTGTTGTTGCATGTGTTTTGTATGTATTTTTATTGTTTCTGTTTGCTCTTTTGTTTTTTCTATTTTATATAAATCTTTAAAACTTTAATAAATATCTTATAAAAAAAAATAATAAAGTCTTTTCCAGTGTAGTCTTTCAGTAATGGCCGCCACCTACTTCACTCAATCTGCTGACTCACTCCTCCAGCCTTCTCCCCGCCTCTCCAGATCTCCGCAAGTCTCTGGTAAAGAGCTCTCCTTATTTCTGTTGTCTGTTTAGCTGGTCTAAACTGTTCCCCCACGCCAAACTGCAGTGACACTTCTTGGGTTAACTGTGTTGTTTTGGGAGCGCAGAGAAGCCCCTCAAGATCTCTACCGCACTGCCGGTTCTGCAGCGTTAATTTCTGTTGTCAGGGATGACCCCCTTTTAGCATTCCACTTGCAACTTCTTAATTTTATCTGTTTGTTAGTTCCCCCCTTTTTTGTATTGTTGGGGCTTAGATAACCCCTTTCTCACTGTATAAATTAGGGGGGGCACTCCTTGAATTTGTGTCAATATCTTACTGGAGAGTCCAGTGCTAGCTCATGGGGTCTGGAGGCGAAGGCACCGGAGGACGGTGTCGCTCCTTTGCGCAGAGGTTCTCCCCTAAATTTCTTCTTTTTAAAAGTATCTTAAAGTCCAGTTCTAGTGTGGGGAAACCCCTTTTTTGCACTGCTGAGCCTCTGCTCCCGGGAAATCCACCCGAGTAGGGGCAACTTACGCCTCCTGTTGCTCCTGCTTCGCCTCTCCAGGTGCCGAGTCTGTCTCGAGCAGCTCAGAGCTCAAACTCTGAACCGACGCTGAACGCACTGTTCTGGAAGTAACCAGACATGCTTTTCCTGTCTGTAGTGTCACTTCCAAAACTCGCACCAGCAAATACATCAAGACCTTCAGACTTCTGATTGTTAAATCTTAGTCTGTAATGCATAGTGCCTTTCAAATAGCGTGTTATGCGTTTCAGAGCTTTCCAATCCTTAACAGTAGGATTGTTGACTTGTCTGCTTAGCAATTTACAGCTAACTGCAATGTCCGATCTTGAACATCTGGCAATGAAGTTTAGTTTGCCTAGCACACTTCTGTACAGTGTAGTGTCAGAAAATGCTTCTTCAGTACCATCTACCTGATAACCTGTTGTCATTTGTGTCTACAGGGTTAGCATCCATCAGGTTTAGTTTGCTTAACACATCAGCAATATTCTGTGACTGGTGTACTAGAATATTACCATCTTGGTCTCTCTCTATTTCCAGAGATAGGTTAGCTCACCAAGATCTTTCATGTCAAAGTGCTCCTTCAGCTGAGCTACGGCGCTGTTGTACATCTTGACATCCTTCCAAAAGAAAAGAATATCATCAACATAAAACAAGCAATACAGCTTCTTTTGCCCTTCCTCTTTGACAAATACACATGGATCAGCTTTACCTTGCTGAAAACGTTGCGTATCGATGTACCCAAGCTGTGAAGAACAACCGTTCCATAGCCTTGACTGGAGATCGTGTGGTCATCCGCTTGGTGAATCGCACCTTCCTGCGGAGTAAAGGACACGAAGAGATGTTTGTCCCGACAAATGTGTCTGGTCGCTCCTGAGTCGACAACGAAGAAAGATCTAGACGTCTTCTGGACCTTTGGAGCAAAGCGTGAGACCATTGCCCTGTGTTGCGTTGTCCTAGACTTCGGACCTTTGCCTTTCCCTTTTCCATGCTTTGAGCTTTCGCTGTGCTGCTCTCTTGCCTTGGCCTTGGGATATTTACACTCCCTTTTCACGTGGCCTAGACGTCCACACGAGTAGCATTTCACTGCCTTCAAAGCTTTGGCGCCATCTAGTGGTTCCACTGCATTCTGGGATGACGTCTGTGAGGACTCCCCCTTAGTGATGCAGCTAGCACTACAGCGATCCGCTTCATTCAATACCACAGCAGTAATATGTGCTAACGTTAGCTGAGCAGTAGGCAAAACAGCAAGCTGGCTGGCAATTGCTTCCCAACTTGAACCCAAAGAATGTAGAATCATGAAGGAATACACAGCCTCTGGAAAGGTGATTCCCCGCTGTTGCAACTCATGCCTGAGATTCTGCATTTCCATTAAGTGAGCACATACATCTGCTCCTTCAATAAGTGCCATATCATGCAACTTGGCATAAAAGAACAAAGAAGCGCCCGCCTCTGTTCTCAAATGTGACTGTTGCAAACTGTCCCACATTTCTTTGGCTGAGGCCTTGTCACGCAAAAGACATAGCTCTTCAGGGGACACAATAAGCGTCAGAGTTCCCCTTGCTTTCGAATCCTTGGCTTTCCATTCATCAGTTACTGGAGCTGGGGGGGTGTCTGTTATCACATTAAACAGACCTTCTTTTCTTAGCAGAGCCTCTGCATATTGCACCCATTCCAAATAATTCCCTTTTCCAAGTTTTGGAAAACTCATGGCATTTTGAAGGGCCTCCATTATTCTGGCATTAGCCTTCTGTGTCATTTAAAGCAAGCTGCGTCTCTCAACCACCAGCTGCATTCCAAAGACACACTTTCACTTTCTCCTGCTGCTGCCGGTTAGTGCTTTGGGAAAGAGTTCAAAGTCCAGCCTTAATGCCATTAATTAGGGACTGGCAGCCTTCCTGGGGCAAGAGCACATATCTCTCATCAATCTTCTTGACACGCAGAGAAGATAAGCTGTGTTCCTCTGCCGTCCGTCATTCTGGATTCCGTCCTTCTGGGCCCATCACCAAAAATATTAGAATTTCAGTTCCGGTCGTCCGAGCTGATATGGCTCATCTTCCTTTGAGCCCAGCAGAGCATTAAAACAACAAAGTCCACAATGGAAGGATGAGATATAGTATGGGCTACATTGCTATGCTTTATTACTAAACTATGCAGAGAACCCGTCTCTGTTCTCAAATGTGACTCTTGGAGACTGTCCCACATCTGTGTGGCTGAGGCCTTGTCACGCAAAAGACATAACTCTTCAGGGGACACAATCAGCATCAGAGTTCCCCTTGCTTTGGAATCCTTGGCCTTCCATTCTTCAGTTACTGGAGCTGGGGGGGGGGCATCTGATATCACATTGAACAGACCCTCTTTTCGTAGTAGAGCTTCTGCACACTGCACCCAGTTTTTATAATTATTTTTTGGGAGCTTTGGAAATCCAAATGCGTTTTCAAGAGCCTCTATTACTCTTGGACTGGCCATCTCTGTGTCTTTTAAAGCAAGCTGCGCCTATTTACCAGCTGCATTCCAAAAGCACACTACTTGAGGCCTTTCACTTTCTCCTGCCGCTGCCGGTAAGTGCTTTGGCTAGAAGTTCAAAGTCCACCCCTTATTGCCATTAATTAGGGACTGGCAGGCTTCCCGGGGCAAGAGCACATACCTCTCATCAATCTTCTTGACACGCAGAGAAGATAAGCTGCATTCCGTTCTTCTGCTGTTCGTCTGGGCCCATAAGCAAAAATGTCGGAATCTCCACTCGACCAAGCTGATAAAGCCTCATCTTCCTCTGAGCCGAGCCTTCGGAATCGCCTCCCGACGTGTTTAACGACCTGAGCCTTTGATAAGGCTTCAAGGCACGTTCTTCAGCAGAGTTTCCAGCACAGGAAAGAGACGAGAGGTTTGGGCTACATTGTAAAGAGTTTTATTTCTAAGCTACGCAGACAGCTGAGAAATAGACACCCTCCCTCTATGAGAGCAGAGAGCAACCGAACAAAGGAACAAAGGAAACAGGAAACCACTAACGTCACATCCCGTCTCCTCTCCCGTGAGACTTCCAATAGTATGGGGGGCCACCAGGTGGCGCGTTGGAAGATGGCCGACAATAACATCTCTCTGACCCATACGAGGTAATTAAGGGGCTGCTATGGGAAGTATGCAGCCTTCCCACCCCCCTGGATATGGGGGGGCACTGCCCTGCCAGCGGTGTTCACAATGCACCCCCTGATCCGAGAGATGGGGGTGCCGAACACTTGGCACAAGCCCTCGGTGAAGTCAGATCTTCCTGACGCCGATTCCAATTAGCGCGTGCTGGTTGCTTCAGCTCGGAATTATAATTGGAAACACATGATTGGAAATGAAGCTGAAGCACATACATCAAGTAAGGCTCGACAGATAAGACTGCTGATTAATGGATCTCTGCGACCAGGAGTGACGGATGGATAAGTAAATCTTCTGATGAATCACCACTAGGAGACTGTATGTTTGGAACGAAGGGGGGGGGGTGGAGGAAAAAACTCTTTTTTTCTTTGCATGATGTGATATTAATAACCCTTCACCCCAGATAGAAACAAGATCGTCGCGTTTTTATTAATCATAAGCAGGATTTTAAGAACTGTGTGGGATGGATTACAACAGGAGAGAAAACTGGTGAACGGTGAGAAAGAGGAAATTTTTTATGACGCAGTTAAAAAATGGCGTCTTGCCAAGACAGGCTTGCCGGAGAAAGAAGGACAGGGGGAGGAGAAGCAGGATCGTTCGAATGAGAAGGAATGTTGGAACGCAAGTTTGACCTGACAGAGCCCCCTGATTCATTTGATTTATTTGGTAAGCCTGAGAAAAATAAAGGACAGACCGAAGATTAATTTTGTTTATGGAAGCGTTGAACAGAGGCTGTCCCTGAGCGATAGAGTATAAAACCCACACAGAGACGCCAGTTTTCAATCTGCTTGTGAAAATCATCAGAGATTGCAAAGAAAGGAATATACGACAACATCAAGAAGAGAAAGAAAGTAACAAAGGACTATCCGGATCGAACTGGATAGAACTGTCTAATTAAAGCAGTGATATAAGTGATGCCTGGACTTCTCCGGAGTTTTGGACTCGTGTGGAGCTTGATGTATGGGTACCCTCAACAAAATTTAAAATTTGGCTGTATAATTTGGAACTAATGTGATTTGGATAATGTGATGTGATTGGCCTGTTAATAAAAATTATTTTTTTTAAAAAAGAGACTTCCAATAGTATGGAATCCCAGGAATGTAAACAGAGTCCTGTGACTCCAAGCAGCTGCTCAGTTGCAAAACAGAAACTAACACAATGTGGGGATCGTCCAATGTCACCCTGATGCTGATGATGCTGAGGAATCTGATGAGGATGATCAGAGTTCGGTTTCCAGTTCAGCAGGAGGTGGCAGTGCTGTTGACAGTGACAGTGATGACATGGCAGACTACAAGAGTGCAAAAGCCCCACTCAGACCATCTGAAGGGCCTGACACTGAATTGGAAGAACCACTGTTCACTATTGGCCACCATTCTCCTAAGAAAGAGGAGATGAGTCCTGAAGACTGGCGTATAGTATGCAGATAATATAGAGCCACAAAGTCCAAACCTCCAAAGAGGTATGCTGATGAGTTTGCTAAAACATCTGTTGTTAGTAACTCAGAGAAGGTTTGGGAACCTTCAAGCTTCCAAGAGGTCCAAGATTTAACCTCAAAGGATGCAAAGCCATGGTTAAAAGCCATGAAGGCTGAACTTGATTCCTTAGAAAGGAACAAGACCTTGGAGTTAGTTCCAATAGTACCAGGAATGAAGGTGGTTGACAGCAAATGGGTCTTTAAGGCCAAGACAGACCAGAATGGCAAGGTAGTGAGACACAAAGCCAGATTGGTCGCAAGAGGTTTTTCAGGTCAAGACTACCACGAGACCTACTCATCCACCATCAAGTATGAGATCATTAGGCTTATGCTCAAGATTGCTTCAGAGGAGAAACTGCACATTTCTCATTACGATGTGAACACAGCATTTTTGTACGGGGAACTGGGGGAGTCTGATGGAGTGCAGGTACAGAAGGGAATGGTCTGTAAGCTACAGAAATCCCTATATGGTCTCAAACAGAGTGCCAGGTGTTGGAATACAAAACTAACAGAGGCATTGTTTTCTCTAGGTTTTCACCAAGACAAAGCAGATCCATGTGTGTTTGTCAAAGAGGAGGGGCAAAACAAACTGTATTGTGTATGCTTTGTTGATGATTTTTCTTTTGGAAGCATCAGGCCTTATATCAAAGCACCCTAGCTCAACTGAAGGAGCACTTTGACATGAAGGATCTTGATGAGGTAACCAACTATCTTTCTCTGGAGGTAGAAAGAAACCAGGCAGGTGATATTGTGGTACATCAATCTCAGAAAATTGCTGATATATTAACCAGACTGAACTTGGTTGATGCAAAGCCTGTGGATACACCAATGGTAACAGGTTTCCAGTTAGATGATACTGATGAAGCATTTTTTGATGTTACACTGTACAGATGTATTCTAGGCAAGCTAACTTTCATTGCCAGATGTTCAAGACCTGATATAGCTGTCATCACTAATCTACTTACCAGACACGCTAACAATCCTACTGTTCAGAATTGGAAAGCTCTGAAGCACATAGCACGCTACCTGAAATGTACTATGCACTACAGGCTGAGATTCACTAATCAGAAGTCTGTAGGTCTTGAGATATTTGCAGATGCAAGTTTTGGAAGTGACATCACAGATAGCAAAAGCACTTCTGGAGTGTGCTACACGTACAACCATTGTCTGTTTGACTGGTTGTGCAAGAAGCAGACAACAGTGAGCCTAAGTTCTTGTGAAGCTGAACTCAATGCACTGTCATATTCACATTTGGATGGTGAATGGTTGGTGCAACTGTTTGAGGACGTGAGGGTTAATGTGAAATGTCCTATACAGATTTATCAAGACAACAGGTCATGTTTGGCCTTGGTAGCTTCAGAGGGTTGCAAGCAAAGAACCAAGTACTTGCAGATAAAATTACATCGTGCAAGGGAATGTATCCAGAAAGGACTCATTTGAGTGTCCTACATGCCAGGAAACAAAATTCCTGCAGATCTGTTGTCAAAAGTTGTTAACAGGGAACAACTTCAGATTTATGTACAGTGGTTGCAGTTAGGCTGAAATACTGCAGCCATGGATTACATGTAATGGGGGAGGATGTTGGGAATTCCATTCCACCCTTTGCTTCACATATGTGGGATTGTTACATGTCACATGTCTGTTTACATTCCAGCACAGATTGCTGGAGTCCCTTGAGTGGAACATCCGCTCTGTATTGCTTTTGTTTTCTCTCTCCAAGAAGAACTACAAGGAGAGAGGCCATGTTTTTCTTTGTCCTGATTTATGTAGAATAAATGTGTAGTTTAGTACAGTATCCATGCCTCGAGTCTGATATGTTGTGTGTTTACTCTGCTGAGAAATGTGTGCTCTTGCATGCACAGCAGCTTGAGTCACAGATGCACGTCGGAGGAGGATGACTAATGGATCTCTGCAGCAGCAAGGCTGAGAAGGGAGACGCTCTGGCTGGGGCCAAGCCAGCTGGCTTTCTATCCCCGTTCTGACAAGCACCACTCGCTAATATATGGTACACTGCTGACTTTCAAAAACTTCTAACCAAGAAGCGGGGAAGACACACAGGAAAGAAAAATCAAAATCAACAAAAGGGTGAAGGGGGGGAATGGGAGTGGAAAAGAGAGGAAAAATGACGGAGAAAGGACAGTTGGAGAACAGAATCTGGGAGACAACCTGACTGGATCTTGGGGGAGACTAACAAGAGTGAATGTGAAGATGATTGGGGGGAACCAGGAGGGAACTAGAAGGAGGTTGAGGAAAGAGATGCCAGACTCCAGAGAAGGAAGGTAGAAGAAAAAAGAAAGAAGAGAAAGACTGGACAGTGGCTCTAACTGGACGAGACTTTGGTTTTCATTTTAGCATTCTCCCTAATATTTCTTCTTTCAGTTAATTTCTATTTGAACTTGTGCTTGCATAGCTATTGTAAAAGTGCATAGAGAACTGCATAGAAAATAGAGAACTAAGAAGGGGAAATGGTGGGGGAAGCATCAAGGGGGGGGGAGGGAAACTGAATAGAATGGCCTACTTTACTAGACCCAACAATAACAGATAAGGATGAAGAACAACAGAATACTGGAACCAAAAAGCATTAAAACCATTATTTTAACCCACTATACTTAGCAAGGGAAAAGCTGGGCTCTCCCTTGTGGAAAACATCAACTTATATAGAACCCAATTTAACAAGGAAGGAACAGAAGGACAAAAGAAGCAAATGAGGGAAAGTCAGAGGGGAGAGGGGAAGTGGAGCAGTTCAGAGTGGAGAGATAAGAAAGGAATGGGACAGCAACGAGTTGATCTACTTTCATAAATCAAATAGGAGAAGGGGGAACTTGCCTGACATAAAAACCACCCTTCGGTTGAAAAGAACAAGAAATCAAAAGAGAAGGTGGTGAATATAAGGGGGAGGGAGAAAGAGAGTTTAAATGAAAGGATGAAAGGATTTGCTATTTGAACTATATATACACGCTGTAACTAGAAGACAATAAGAAAATTTACTATAGAGGAGCAGGGAGGTAAAGGGAATGAGCAGAAGAAGGGAGGAGGGTGTAGGTGAAGGAAGAAAGTGTAAAAAACAAACAAACCTGAACAGCAACAATTGTAGCACAGACCAGAGAGTTTAAGAGGGGAAAGAGGGAGAAGTGAGAAAATATGAGAAATGCTAAACCAATACTGTGTTTCCCTGCAAAGTGGATTACTTTCTACGGTGTTACATAGACTGCCTTTACCCCTTAAAGGGGAAATATCAAAATAGTGAATTAAGACAAACAAAACAGATCAAATACTTTGCCATGGCTGGAAAGAAATCAGTACCACCCGGCATTCCAAGGAAGCTCTCATTTTCAGGAGAGGGAGATAAAGACAAAAAAGACTGGACAGAACTTAAATTTGAGAGAAACAATGGAAACGAATACAAATGTGGTAGCTCAGCTGACCACCAAAATAAGAGGTCTATCTAAGACAATAGCAGACTTAGATGTGACTGTGAAAGACTTATCTGTCAAAACAACACAAGTAGAAGATTCACTAAAGAAAATGCTAGGAGAAAATACGGAAATTAAGAGAGAGCTGGAGAAACTTAGAGAAGATTTAGAATTAAGCAAAGTGCAACAGGAAAACTTTTCTGATCACTGAAAAGAATTTTATCACTTCTAGAATTTTATCAAAAAGAACTTTGGATTCAACTTAGAGGGGTTACATAAATACCAGAAGGGGAGCTAGAAAATAAGATTGAGAAAGAACTGGCAGAGAAAACAGAAATCCAAGAAGAAGAATTAACCAAAGCAATTGATAGAATATATAGAATAAAGTCATTTTATATGGAAACAAAAAAATCCCAGGGGATTACATGATGCTATTCAATTCAAGAATACTTAAAGACAGAGTTCTCCAAGCCCACTACCAAAAAGGTATTTATATGAGGTTTGGAACAGAAACAAAAATTTGCTGGAAAGGAAAACACCGTGGTGGATATCACCGGTGGAGGTGCTAACTGTAAAGAAATTGAACATGGAAGGGAGGTGAGCTACCTATGAAGAGATCTTAATGAAAACAGATAGAGGTTGGAAACTAAAGCCCTATAGTTGTATTGAGGATGCCTTAACAGGATGGCTACAATACCACCAAGTGGATGATGTGTTTAGGTGTGACAAGAAAGTAGGATTTAATGATAAAAAAATCTAGATTTCAAATTGAAGTGCTGGAAGGCAGAACTAAATTATTATCTAAAATGTATAATTTCTTATTAGAATAGTATACAAAAGATGAACAGACAAAGGAGGTGATGATAAAATGGGCGATAGATTTTGGGTACAATATTGAGTATGATGCGTGGGTGAGATTGTGGAACGAGAATCTAAAATTTACAGCATGCGCCACCTTAAAGGAAAACATAATGAAAATGATGTACCGATGGTACTTAACACCTGTGAAATTGGCAAAAATGTATAGGATGAGTAATAAATTATGTTGGAAGTGTAAAGAGAAGGATGACAACTTTTATCTTATGTGGTGATAAAGGCACAAGAATTATGGAGGAGGTATAAGAAAGCATTGGGAGAGGTAGAGGATGTACAGGAACAGGAACAGGCAAGGCATAGAGATAAGAAATGAAATGAAGTTCCTGTCATGGAATGTAAATGGTTTGAATGCAAAAATTAAAAGGAATAAAGCAACAAATTACCTTTTAAAACAGAAATCACATGCTATTTTTTTGCAAGAAACAAACATCAAAATGAGAGATAGACAATTATTAAAAAACAAAGTGCTGGGAACGGAATTTATTGCATTGGATAAAGTTAAGAAAAGAGGAGTAGTGATCTATGTAAATCCTAAATTAATTTCCAAAGACAATGAAGGCAGAATATTGGTAGTTGAGATTAATGCAGAAGGGGAGAAAATACTTATAATGGGAATCTATGCACCAAATGAAAACAAAATGGAATTCTTTAGAAGGTTAGAGGAAGAACTTTTTGAAATATATAATGGCAAAATAATAATAATGGGAGACTTTAGTGGAAGAATTTCACTAGAATATGACAAAGGGGCCAAACAGGGACCAGCTAGAGATGGAAAATTACCAGACTTTTTTTTGAAATGGTCAATTCAATGGAACTAACAGATGGGTGGAGATTTAAAAACTGCACAAAACATGAATTCATATACTATTCACACTCGACGGGAGCCAACTCCAAAATAGACATGGTCTGGCTATCTAAAGAACATACAACATAAGAAATCTAGAGATCCACCCCAGGACTCTATCGGACCATAACCCAATAAAAATGATATTAAGAGATAGATGGAAGATACTAACTAGATGAAGGCTAACTGAAAATATTTTAAGAAATGAAGAGGTAATCAGGAACGGCACACAATTATTAAGAGAATATTTCCAGTTTAACCTAAACAACGGGACTGACCAAAAAAAAAAGTAGTGTGGGATGTGAGTAAAGCAGTGGTAAGAGGATTCTTCATACAAGGGAATGCATATTTTAGGAAGAAAAGAGAAGAAGAGGAACAAAAACTAATGAAAGAAATGCTCATTTATGTGGCCACAGCACTGAAAGCGCAGCGATGCTTTTACTGTGGAGAATTGGGACATCTTCAAAAATTTTGTAAAAAGCCCAACAACTTTAAACGTGGCTCCAGAGGGAAAGGTGGGGGCAGAAAGCCTCAAGGACCTTCCCAACCCAAAGCTTTGGCCATACGCTGTTCCATTCAGCTTCTGCAGAGTTCTTTTGTTATAGATTCTGGTGCCACACGTGAACTTTGTAAGGATAAAAGCCTGTTCATCCAGCTTGCAATGCAGGAGGGAACGATCCACCAAACTGATGGAGGACTGTTGTAGAGCAACGAAGAAGGGACTGTGTTTCTTAAAAGCCTTAACACATCCATCAGGAATGTACTACATTTCCCGCACCTGGCAGATAACCTTCTGGGTGCATCACAGCTCACTTCACAAGGCTTCAAAGTGTGCTTTACTAAGACTAAATGTGAAATTACCAAAGGCAATGAGGTCATTCTGTCTGGTAAATTTGAAAAAGGATTATTTCTATTGTCTTATTATACCAGTGCTGATGTTACTAATGTGCTTTCTACTGCTGTAAAAGATGAGCAATGTTGCATTATGACTGAGCAAAAATGAGAAATTGCATGATAATTGTGTACATGACTACCATCACAAGCTAGGGCAATTGCACTTTCAGGCTGTTGCTAAAATGCCCAATTTGGTGCAGGGTATGTCCTTGAAGGATTGCAAATACCACATGAAATACATTTCTTATGCTGTAAACAAGGTCAAAATGGCTCCCAAGGGGAAAATGTCAGGGAGGCAGGCGTCAAAGCCTTATCAGTTCTTACATGCTGACCTTGTGGGACCACTAGCTCCCTCCAGAGGTAATTCACGATTTTTGTGTGTGTGTTAATTGATCAGTTTTCCAGATATGTTTATGTTTACATGCTGGAACATAAAAGTGATGTATTTTCTAGGTTTAAAAATTTCTGTGCATGGTTGAAGAATGTGCATGATACCCAAGTGAAATGCTTGTTCACAGATAAGGGTGGTGAATTTTGTTCAGCTGAATTTGAGCAATATCTGGCTGAACTTGGCACTGAGCATCAAGTTGCATGTCCCAGATCCCCATGGCAAAATGGTCTCTGTGAGACAATAAATCAAACACTCCAACAAGGAATGAAGACTTTGCTTCATGATGCCTACTTGCCAGACCCTTTTTGGGGAGAGGCTTTAAACTGTTTTGTTTATTGTTACAATCACAGGTTCTCATGAGCCATAAGGCTGCACCCTCCATGAAAAACTGTTCCAGAAAAAGCCTTTCATCAAGCACCTCAGAATTTTTGGTTCAGATGTCTGGGTTAATACACCTCAAGACAACAAATTGAGCAAGAGATGTTTGCATGATAAATTTCTTGGTTATGAGAAAGGGGCTTATCGTGTATTAATGTCTGGTACCAACACAATAAGGTTCACTAGGAGTGTTGAATGCAATGCAAAATGGAACAATGTGGGGATTTTTCAGTGTCACCCCACTTCTAAGGATACAAGTGGTGAATCTGATGTTGATGATGGAGGTTCAGATTCTGATGGCGATGATGGTGCTGCTACAGGTTCTGATAGTGATACAGACACAGCCGATTACAAAAGCACCAAAATATCTCTCAAAACATCTGATGAGTCTGATACTGAATTAGAGGTACCCCTCTTCACTATGGGGCGGTCCTCTCCAAAGAGTGAAAGACCTGATCCTGAGGATCTGCATATTATACTCAGGACTCAGAGAGCCACTAAAGGTAAACTTCCTAAAAGGTATGCTGATGAGTATGCTAGCACGGCTGTCGCTAGCAATTCAACACAGGTTTTTGAACCTGCAAATTTCCGAGGTTCAAGGTTTGTCCTCAGAGGATGCCAAGCCTTGGCTTAATGCCATGAAGGCTGAACTTGATTCATTGAGTAAGAACAATACCTGGGAATTAGTTCCAATTCAACCTTCCATGAAATTAATTGATAGTCGTTGGTTCTTTAAGGCCAAGACTGACCAACATGGAAAGGTAATTCGGCAGAAGGCGAGACTAGTCGCTCGTGGATTTTCACAGATCCCAGATCAAGATTACCACGAGATATATTCACCAACTGTGAAGTTTGAAGGCATAAGGTTCATGCTTAAAATTGCTGCTGAAGAAAAAATGACTATTTCCCATCACAATGTAAACACAGCTTTTCTGTACAGTGAACTGGCTGAAAATATTTACATGCTGCCACTTGATGGTATGAAAGTAAAACAGGGAATGGTGTGTAAACTTAAGAAATCCCTGTATGGACTCAAGCAGAGTGCCCATTGTTGGCACTCAAAATTGACAGAAACATTATTTTCTTTGGGTTTTCACCAAGGTAAAGCTGATCCATGTGTATTTGTCAAAGAGGGAAAGCAACACAGGCTCTTTTGTATCTGTAACGTTGATGATATCCTTTTACTTTGGAAGGATGAAGCCATGTACAAGGCCACCTTAGCTGAATTACAGGAGCACTTTGACATAAAGAATCTTGGTGAAGTAACCAATTATTTCTCTCTCGAGATAGAGAGAAACCAAGAAGGTGATATTCTGGTACACCACACAAAGAAAATCAATGATGTACTAACTAAACTCAATTTGATTGATGCTAATTCTGTTGATACACCTATGGTTACAGGTTTTCAGATTGATAATACTGATGATACCAAAAGTAGGATCCAAACAATATAAATTAAAAGCCTTTGCTGATGATTTGGTGTTAATACTGCAAGACCCAGACTCCAGTGCAGTAAAAGCACTGGAGTTGATACAGGAGTTTGGACAGGTAGCAGGATTTAAGTTAAATAAGAGCAAAACCAAAGTATTTGGGGGGGGGGGATTGGATAATGAAGAGAGGAAAACTCTTCAAGAAAAAAGTGCCTAGTTTTTGTGAAAAAGTGAAAAATCTGGGTGTAAATTTGTCGGTGAAAAATTTGAACTTATTTAAAGATAACTATGAGAAATTATCTCCTTCATGGATCACTGCCTTGCCGTGGCGAAGGGGCTTGAATAACTCAGAGAATCTATGAGCTATGCCGTGCAGGGCCACCCAAGATGGACAGGTCATAGTGGAGAGTTTTGATCAAACGTGATCCACCTGGAGCAGGAACTGGCAAGCCACTCCAGTATCCCTGCCAAGAAAAACTCCATGGACAAAGACAACAGGCATATAAAAGTTATGACGCTGGAAGATGAGCCCCTCAGGTCGGAAGGTGTCCAACATGCTACTGGGGAAGAGCGGAGGACAAGTACAAGTAGATCCAGAGCTGATGAAGCGGCTGGGCCAAAGCCGAAAGGACGCTCAGTTGCGGATATGCATGGAAGCGAAAGGAAACTCCAATGCTGTAAAGAAAAATATTGCATAGGAACCTGGAATATAAGAACCATGAACCTGGGTAAGTTGGATGTGGTCAAAAATGAGATGGCAAGAATAAATATTGACATCTTGGGCATCAGTGAACTAAAATGGACGGGAATGGGCGAATTCAGTTCGGATGACTATCATATCTACTACTGTGGACAAGAAACCCGTAAAAGAAATGGAGTGGCCCTCATAGTCAACAAAAGAGTGGTGAAAGCTGTACTGGGATGCAATCTCAAAAATGATAGAATGATCTCGATACGAATCCAAGGCAGACCTTTTAACATCACAGTAATCCAAGTTTATGCACCAACTACTGGTGCTGAAGAAACTGAAATTGACCAATTCTATGAAGACTTACAAGACCTTATAGAAGTGACACCAAAGAAGGATGTTCTGCTCATAATAGGGGATTGGAATGCTAAAGTAGGGAGTCAAGAGATAAAAGGAACAACTGGCAAGTTTGGCCTTGGAGTTCAAAACGAAGCAGGGCAAAGGCTAATAGAGTTCTGTCAAGAGAACAAGCTGGTCATCACAAACACTCTTTTCCAACAACACAAGAGACGACTCTACACATGGACATCACCAGATGGGCAGCATCGAAATCAGATTGATTATATTCTCTGCAGCCAAAGATGGAGAAGCTCTATACAGTCAGCAAAAACAAGACCTGGAGCTGACTGTGGCTCAGATCATCAGCTTCTTATAGCAAAATTCAAGCTTAAACTGAAGAAAGTAGGAAAAACCACTGGGCCGGTAAGATACAATCTAAGTCAAATCCCTTATGAATACACAGTGGAAGTGAGGAACAGGTTTAAGGATTTAGATTTGGTGGACAGAGTGCCTGAAGAACTATGGATGGAGGCTCGTAACATTATACAAGAGGCAGCAACTAAAACCATCCCAATGAAAAGGAAATGCAAGAAAGCAAAGTGGCTGTCCAACGAGGCCTTACAAATAGCGGGGGAGAGAAGGCAAGCAAAATGCGAGGGAGATAGTGAAAGATACAGGAAATTGAATGCAGATTTCCAAAAAATAGCAAGGAGGCTGGAGGAATGAGAGCTGCAAGAAAGTATCTGCTGAGTGAGTACTTTCCTTTCAAGACCTCGACCACAGACTAAAAGCTACAAAGTGTCAATAAAGCGTACAAAGTGTCGAGGTGAAGTTATCAGCGAAAATAACTATTTGGAGGAGGAACTGATAGTTTCTCTCGTCTGTACTGGTCAGGGACTCTAACTGTCTGAGGCATAAATGCTGATTCATCATACTCCTCCATTTTAAAGAAGTTATTTGCTGCTTGTTTCGGCTTGGCACAAAAGACTTGGATGATGGACTTAAGGTTTTTCCTGGAAACATAAGATTATAGGGTGGAAAGCTGGTAAAAGGATTTACGACAGAATCTTGTGGGGGTTAAGAACAGTGTTGAAGGAGGAGAGAGTGGAATTCGCTCCCCCCCCCCCCGGATTTTGGAAGGGAGAAGAAGCCGGAAACTACGTGCAACATTGTCACTGGGGTTATGGAGCCTTCCCAAAGTAAAAACACTGGATTGAGCTGACAAGAGGCAGAAGAGAAATATATATAAGTGGATTACAAACTGACCTTTATTTTGTCCTTTCCATTTTCCTTTCTCTCTCTAATAACTTCGACTCCTGCATCCCCCTCTCCTCACGGACTTACGGGAAGAGTGTTAGAAGAGAAGACAAAGAAATGGAAAGGAACTGGAGTGAGGTATATTTGGGCTTAGGCTGCCACCGTGTGGACGAAAATAAAATTGCAGTCCAAAAACAGAACATTGGAAATTGTGACCCCTGGAGGCCTGTGTGGACATTACAAAGGTGTAATTTCAATAATATATGTTCATGATGGCGGGGAGGAATGGGAAAAAAGGAATTGGTACTCCAGCAGAAAGACGCCCATCGAGGCAGGAAAATGGTAAGGAGGGGAAGGAAATTAAAGATTATGAGAGTTTATTGGGAGAGATAAGGAAAGAATTTAAAATGAATGAACAATTCATAGAGAAAAAATTACTGGAGGTTCAAGAAACACTAGAAAGGAAATTAGAGGGTGTGATGGGTGAACTGTCAAGTAAAGTAAAGGACTTGGAGGGAAGATCGAAAGCAGTCAAGGATGCAGTGAAGCGTACTCAGAAAGATCTAAGGGAGACAAAGAGAGAGACAGAGCAGATCAGAGGAGAGATGTTAGAAATGAATAGACAGCAGGAAGAGATGTTGGACAATATGGCCCTTTTAGAGATGAAGCAAAAACAATTGAATTTGAAATTTAGGGGGATCCCTGAACAGATGAATGAAAATATAAGCGCTAAAATCATAAGAGAATTAGCGAATTGGATTGATTTAAAAGAAGAAGATATTGAACCAACTATTGTGAATGTGTTTAGAATATAAGTCAGATCAGTGAAAGCAAAAGGGAGGAAACTCCCAGGGGACGTTCTAGTAATGTTCAATTCAATGGACGTAAGAAATGAAATACTGAGACTGAATTACAGCAAAAACCTTTGTATTGATGGTAAAATAATTATTGTGTTTAAAGAGGTCCCTGCAAGATTTTTGCGAAGGAGGGACATTTATAAACAACTGGTGGGCCTCTTGAAGAAAAATGGGGTCCAACACAGATGGGATTTTCCGGAAGGAATTTCCTTTTATTACAAAGATAAAAGTTTTAAACTAGGAAATCTACAGGATCTAGAAAAATTCACCAGAAGATACGAGAAGGAACTAGGAAAGACAGAAAAGGTGAGACGAAAGAAAGACCAGGAGGCAGAGGAGAGAAAGGAACCAGAGGACCAGGAAGAGCAAGAAGAGGAAGAAAGAGAAGAAAAAGGAGAGGAATCAGAAGAAGAAAGTAACAACAAGAACTCACAAGTTTAAAAGAAGGTTGCTGAGAGCTTTTAGGTAAAAGAAATAATGACTCTGAAAGTCCTTTCTTGAAATGTGAATGGGATTAACAATAAAAATAAAAGAGATAAAATTAATCATGTCTTTCTTGATTAAACGAAATTTAGACATAATCTGTTTCCAAGAAACACACATAGCAAAGAAACAAAAGAATTCTAAGTAATAAAAAATTGGGGAAAGAATTTGTGGCATCTGATCAAAGTAAAAGGAGAGGTGTGGTATTTTTTATGGCAAACTAAATGAAATAATGTTAGAACGCTTAGATCAGAAAGTGTTATTAATGGGAGATTTCAATGGTGTGGTTGTACCAGATTTAGATAGATCAAAAAAGAGACGAGATAATGCGGAAGGTAAACTGCCCAGAGTTTTCTTTGATTTGATTCATACATGGGGTCTAACGGATATTTGGAGACTTAAAAACCCAACAACAAAACAATTTACATTCCATTCAGAACCAAATCAAACTTCAGGAAGGATAGATTACATCTGGACTTCCAAAGATTTGGTTCCAAGAGTTTCTAGAATTGATATTTTCCCAAGAACCCTGTCAGACCATAATGCGCTGTTTTTGGAATTAAAAGGAAAGGACCCCTCGGCATTTAGGTGGAGAATGAACGAGAGCTTATTTAATGATCAAAAAATAGTGGAAAAAGCAAAGGAGACCATAACAGAATACTTTAAGTTGAATTTAGATAAAGGAATGCCTTTGGAAATAGTATGGGATGCCAGCAAAGCCGTGATGAAGGGCTTTCTGATTCAAAAAAATAGTTTCCAGAAAAGAGGAAGAGAGAAGAAAAAAGAAGAAATTCTGGCTCAACTCATGGAGAATGAGAGACTGCTAACAACAAAACCAAAGGATGAAACAATAAAACAAAATATTAAAATACTGCAGACTCAGTTCTCCATGGTGGTGGGCCAGGAGATGGAATGGAAAATAAAAGCAATGAGACAAAAAAAACTTCGAGTCAGCCAATAAAATTGGGAGATTCCTGACGTGGAAAATAAAAGCAAGACAAAAGCAAAATATAGTTTGCAAAATAAAGAACGGGGATAATATAATAGAGGACCCGAAGGAAATTAGGAGAGCTTTCCAGAGAGTCTACAAGGACCTTTACAGGAAAGGAAAATGAGGATGAAAAGAGAATAGAAAACTATATACAGGATCACCAAATGCAACGAATCACAGAAGAAGAGAAATAAATGTTAAATAGGAAAATAACAGAACAAGAAGTTGAGAGGGCGATAAAAAGAATGAAATTAGGAAAAGCTCCAGGCCCAGATGGTATCTCAGCAAAGTACTATAAAGCATTGGCAGAATATATAGCACCAGTTTTAAGTGAAGTTATGAATATAGTTTTGAGAGAAGGTAAAATCCCAAATACCTGGAAAGAGGCACATATTACATTGATCCCGAAGAAAGAAGCAGAAATTTTGGATATAAAGAATTTTAGACCAATTTCTTTACTTAACAATGATTATAAATTGTTTGCAGACATTTTGGCTGACAGGGTAAAAAAGGTATTAAGTAGAATAATCCATAAAGATCAGGTCGGTTTTTTACCGAAAAGACAATTGAAGGACAATGTAAGAAATATTGTAGATATAATTGAATATCTGGAAGTAAGGAATGAGAAAAAGGAAGTGTTAATGTTCGTAGACGCTGAGAAACCGTTTGATAATGTATCTTGGCATTTTATGAAAGAGAATTTAAAGGCATTAGGAATGGGAGAGATGTTTTTGAGAGGGATCAACACAATATACTCAAATCAAAAAGCAAAACTCATTATTAACAACAACTTATCAGATAATTTTGAGATATCCAAAGGTACCAGACAGAGGTGCCCTCTGTCTCCATTATTATTTATTACTGTCCTGGAGGTATTAAATAAGGATCTGAGAGAATCCCCAGAAATCAAAGGGGTGAAAGTGGGGGTAAAGGAGTTTAAAATAAGAGCCTTTGTAGATGACTTAGCTTTAAACCTGGAAGACCCAAAACATAGTGTAAAAGAAGCCCTCAAAAAATAGAGGATTTTGGAAAGATGTCAGGATTTAAGTTAAATAAAGACAAACAAAAATGTTAGTAAAAAATATGAGTAAAGAAGACATAGAAGAATTACAAGCCACATCAGCAATTATGGTAGCTAAAAAGGTGAAATACCTGGGAATTTGGCTGACATCGAAGAATATGAAGCTGTTTAAAGACAATTATGAGAATGTATGGAAAGAAATCAAGAAGGACTTAGACACATGGTCTAGACTGAAATTGTCATTTCTGGGTAGAATATCTGTGATAAAAATGAATATTTTACCAAGAATGTTATTTTTATTTCAAACTATACCGGTAATCAAAGGGACAGCACAATTGAGAGACTGGCAGAAAATCTTATCAAAATTTGTCTGGCAGGGGAAGAAACCAAGAATAAAGATGAAGATATTAGTAGACAAAAAAGAAAGGGGGTTTCGCCCTGCCTGACTTGAATTTATATTATGAAGCTCCTTGGTTAGTCAGGTTGAAGGAATGGTTAACATTGGAAAACACGGATCTCCTGGACTTAGAAGGGCATGATAATAGGTACGGCTGGCACTCGTACCTATGGTATGATAAAGGGAAGGTACACAAGGGATTCACAAATCATGTGTTTAGGAGATCATTATATGAAGTGTGGGAGAGAAATAAAAATCTCTTAGAGAGAAAGACACCTTGGTGGATATCACCAGTAGACGTACTGACAATTAAAAAAACCAATATGGAAGGGAAACGAGTAACATACGAGGCTATTACCAGGAAAACAGAGAGAGGGGTAAAATTCAAACCATATGACCAAATTGAAACTGAGTTAACGGGATGGCTACAATATCATCAGATTAATAATCTACTAAGTGAGGATAAAAGGAGAAACGGGTTTGAGGATAAAAAGTCGAAATTCCAAGTTGAACTAACAGAGTGTAAAGGAAAATTGTTATCTAGAATGTATGATTTACTGCTTGAATGGTACACAAAAGATGAAGAGGTTAAAGAATCGATGATAAAATGGGCGATGGATATTGGGCACAATATTGAGCTGGAAGCATGGGTAAAATTATGGAATGTTGGTTTGAGATTTACAGGATGTATGGCTTTAAAGGAGAATGTATTAAAAATGATGTATAGATGGCATTTGACGCCAATAAAATTAGCTAAAATGTATAGGAAAAGAGACAGAAAATGTTGGAAATGTAGGGAAATAGACGGAGATTACTTTCATGTGTGGTGGACTTGTGGCAAGGTAAAAAGATTCTGGGAGTTAATCTACAATGAACTTTAAAAGATATTTAAGTATACTTTTCCTAAAAGACCAGAGGCATTTTTGCTAGGTCTGGTGGGAAAAGAAATTAAAATAAAAGATCAGAACTTGTTCATGTATGCCACAGCCGCCGCAAGAACTTTACTGGCCCAAAGATGGAAAACACAAGATTTACCAACCATCCAGGAGTGGCAGGTGAAGATGATAGATTTTGCGGAACTTGCCAAATTGACAGGAAGGATCTGGGATCAAGAAGACCAGAGATACAATAACAATTGGAATAAATTTATTGAATATATAAAGGAGAACAACAAAAATATTAAGACACTAGCAGGACTGGAATAACACCTCCAATGTAAAACAGTAGAGTTATGACAATAATATACGCAATAAGTATGTGCGGTTGGGAGGGAGGGAAGTCAGGACTCGGCAGAGTCAAAGGGATTATAATGTGACAATAAGGATTGTTGGAAAAAGAATTACATGTTGAAAACAATAAAAATTTATTTGAAGAAGATGAATGTATTGCCAAAGATGTTGTTTTTGTTTCAAGCCCTACCAATTATTGATAATGTGAAATGCTTTAAAGAGTGGCAGAAAGTTTTGTCTAAATTTATCTGGCAGGGGAAAAAACCCAGAATTAAATACAAATTATTAACGGACTCAAAAGAAAGAGGGGGATTTTCCCTGCCGGATCTGAAGATATACTTTGAAGCCGCAGCTCTTTGTTGGGTTAAGGAATGGATACAATTAGATCAGTGTTTCCCAACCTTGGGCCTCCAGCTGTTTTTGGACTACAACTCCCATCATCCCTAGCTAGCAAGACCAGTGGTCAGGGATGATGGAAATTGTAGTTCAAAAACAGCTGGAGGCCCAAGGTTGGGAAACACTGAATTAGATAATACTGATGTTCTTGATTTGGAGGGGTTCAACAATGTTTTTGGTTGGCATGCTTACCTATGGTATGATAAGATAAAGACCCATAATGGGTTTAAAAATCATGTGATTAAGAAAATCTTTATATAACGTTTGGATAAAATATAAAGATCTCCTAGAAAGGAAAACACCCAAGTGGTTGTCACCAATGGAAGCAAAGGCTGAGAAAAAGTTAAATATTGAGACTAACTGGTTGAGATACTCAGATTTATTGCTGGAAGATAAAGAAGGATTTAAATTAAGACCATTTGATCAAATCAAAGCTAAAATAAATTGGTTACATTATTACCAGATCAATGAATTGTATAAACTAGACAGGAAAAATGGTTTTGCATCGGAAAAAACCAAATTGGAAATGGAGTTGTTAGATTCTAAAGTTAAAAACTTATCTAAAATGTATAACTTACTGTTGGAGTGGCATACAAAGGATGAACAAGTTAAATCTGTGATGATAGATTGGGCAAGAGATGTTGGATACAATGTAATGTTTGAAGATTGGGAAAGGTTGTGGAAAAAAGGGGTTAAGTTTACTACATGTACGATGTTAAAGGAAAATGTTATGAAAATGATGTATAGATGGTACTTAACCCCTGTAAAATTAGCAAAGATCTACCACAAGAGTGATAATCTATGTTGGAAATGTAAAGAAAAAGAAGGTACATTTTACCATATGTGGTGGACGTGTCCCAAGGTGAAAGACTTCTGGGAAAAGATCTATAACGAATTGAAAAAAAATGTTGAAATATACATTTATTAAGAAACCAGAAGCCTTTTTACTTGGAATAATAGGTTTGGAATTACCTAAGAAAGATGTCAGATTGTTTTTGTATGCCACAACTGCAGCTAGAATTTTGTTGGCCAGAAATTGGAAACTACAAAAAGTACCAACAGTGGAGGAATGGTAGATGAAGATGATGGATTTTTGGGAGCTAGCCGACCTGACCGGAAGAGTCCGTGACCAGAGGGAGGAGGAGCACCAAGAGGACTGGAAGAAATTCAAAGAATATTTAGCTGAATATGTTAAGATAACATAAATAGAATTACTTGCAAGTACCAAAAAGGCCTATGATTTAAATATGTGATGTTGTAAAATACTATGTTAAAGCTAAAATTAAAAGAAAGAAAGATGTAAATTGACTAAGTAAAATTTTATGTGAAAATAGTTTTGGAAAACTGCTACAACGGACTATATGGAAACTCAGCTGGGGGATTTGAGGAAGTCATTTAACAATGTTAACAAAAATGGAATTATTATAGTTAGGATAAATGTTTGTTTTTTGATGTTTTCTGTGTGATATAAAATTGGAAAATCAATAAAAAAAATTTGGGGAAAAAAGATAATACTGATGATACCTTTTCTGATGTTACTTTGTTCTGAAGTGTTTTAGGCAAACTGAGTTTCATTGCCAGATGTACAAGACCAGACATTGCAGTCAGAGTGAATCTGTTAAGCAGACATGCTACCAAGCCCACTGTTAAAGATTGAAAAGCATTGAAACGCATTGCTCACTACCTGAAAGGTACTATGCATCCCAGACTGAGATTTATTAATCAGAAGTCTGGAGGGCTTGAAATATATGCTGATGCAAGTTTTGGAAGTGACCCCATAGATGGAAAAAGCACTTCTGGTGTATGCTATATGTATAACAACTGTTTGTTTGACTGGTCATGCAAGAAGCAAACCACTGTAAGTTTAAGTTCCTGTGAAGCTGAACTTAATTCTCTGACGTATTCACTCATTGATGTTGAATGGTTGTTGCAATTATTCAAAGACATGAGATTGAATTTGTCTTGTCCTGTACAGGTTTACCAGGACAACAAATCTTGCTTGGATTTGCTGAATTCTGAAAGTTGTAAGCAAAGAACCAAATACTTGCAAATCAAGCTTTATGTCATGCAAGAGACTGTATCAATAGAGGATTGATAACTGTATCCTATATGCCAGGAAAGGAAATTCCTGTTGACCTTCTGTCAAAGGTTGTTAACAAGGAACAACTGAATGTGTTTGTACACATGTTGCAGATGTGCTAGATGCCGCTGTAATAGTTGTAATGAAAAAGGGGAGGATGTCAGTATTTTCACTGTGATTATTGCAGAGGGTCACGTGATCAGATGACCACGTTGCTTATCACTGTGTGTGTAAGTGGAAGTCAAGTCGATAAACATCCACTCTTTGTTCTCTTTCCAGCTAGAAAGCTAGGGAGGATGTGTGAGACGCAGCTCACACAAAATGCTATGTTTCTTTTGTTTCTTTTGCTTTAAATAATAAATACTTGATGCTACAATTCCTACACAACTCTGTTTTTGCTGACTCTGCTAATGTGCTTTATATCATGCACATATCTTGAGGATGTGTGTCAATGATTTATACGGTACTTCGGTAAGAGGGACATCCCAAAAGTTGGGACTACAACTCCCATCAGCCATAGCCAATAGTCAGGGCTGGTGGGGGTTGCAGTTCTGCAGCCTTATTGGAGTTCACCAATTGGGTCTGCGTTGCTCGGAGGAAGGAAGTCAAATGACACCGAGTTGGTTCAAAGAAAGAGTTTATTCTGCTCTCCGGATAGCAGAAGGCACTTGCGTGGTGAGTCTACAGCAAGTCCAAAGAAATGACAAGTTTCATGCAGTATATATATCCTCCAGGCACTTCTGGGTTGGCACCATCGTCTAATGGCGGATTCCCTCCGAGCTCCGGAGGGAATCTGCTCAACAGGGGTCGGGTCCTGCCGCGGCGGCGACACGGGGACCCTTAGAAACCACAGGCGCTGAAGCCTGTGGACCTGGTGACTCAGTGGGCACCATTTGCGTGCCCCCCGACCCGCAAAGAAGCCTTTTTAAAGGCTTCGGAACGGGGGACGGGAGTGGCATGGTGCTGAGAGTTTGACTGCTTCCCCTGCTGAGTGAAGCCGCATGCCATGGATGGAGAGCGCTAACTTCTTCTTTTGAACATTTGGATTAAAAGTAACGACCTGTGAGTAACACGGTAATTGGACTTAAAAGGGAAATTTATTTCTGGGAATTCGGCAAGATCGGGCAAGGTGCTTAAAAGGAAGTCAGCCTACCCGCCTTGTAAACATCGTAAAGCAAGGATTTTATTACTAAGGTTGTGTGAACACCTTTCTTTTTGTGGAAAAGAGCAATTAACTTTATATTGGGCCAATTTAAGTGACTGTGCTGGAGGATAAGAGAACGGAATTCACACCTCCCCCAAAACCCGGGAGCGATCGGGGAGAGAGCCTGCGGAAGAGGTTTATAGATTTTGACAGCTGTCAAACCAGCTGTCAAAGTTGGGGGGAAAAAAGGAGAACTGTGTCTCTGCTGTCTTTGCTGGTTACATTTGATACAATTTGGTAACAAATTGTTAAAAACAAAGAAGAAAAGGTTAATTTGTCATAAAGTAACTAGAATCCCTCTAGAGGGGGTCCAGGACATTACAAAAATGGCTGTAAGTGGAAAAATACTGGCTGAACTGGAAAAGACCTTTCGTCTCTTGGGAAGTCTACAGGAGCAGACAAATGTTTTGACTATGAATGTAATAACAATGAAGGGAACAGTAAACAAAATTGCTGAACCTGGAAAGGATATGATTCAAGCTCCTGCAGATGAACAGGGAAGTGTTGTTGCTGATCCAAAAATCCTTATAGCCAAACAGGAGAAAGAGTCTGAGTCATTTAAAGAGGAACATGAGAAAGAAGGAGGCGCTGGGATGTTGCAGATGACTAAAGAGAGCCAGAGGCCTGTTAAGTTGGAAATAATGGAAAATAAGAACATGACGATGAAAGTGTGGTTGGAAGTGAAGAATGGAAATTGGAGAGATCTCCTCTTATGGGGATCTGAAGACATATGGAATATAAATATGGCCAATGTTGAATTTGGAGCCTTTGGGACATTTGGACTTATGAGAAGTAAGAAACAAGATTTTGGCTCCATTGTTAAATATGGAGGTCTGGCTGGAAGAAATATGGACCTTATTGGAACAGAGCCTCTTCGAGATTCGGAATTTAAAATAAAGGACTATCAAGAAAACCGGCAGAGAGAAATTGAGAGAGGGTTAAGTGCCTCGGATGTGAGATCGCCAGGCTGATTTTGGATGGACTGATGGACTTTGGTTGGGGATCAAACCGGGAAAGGGGGTGGTAGGGCTTCGGGAATCCAAAGGGTGTAAAAATATAATTCTGTTTTAATTAAGTTGGCTTTTGCCACTAACACAAAAATGGGGAATTTGGGGAGAGATTTAGGGCCGACCTTAGCTAAAGATTGTTAAGTTTAAGTGTTGGTGCATAAAGACTGAGATTTTTAAGTTTAAATAGGTTAATTAAATTGATGGAGGAATTTAGGAAAAGTAGGTTAAGAATAAGTTTTGAAATATAAAGATTGAGGTTTAGAAGTTAAAATCTGATTAAGTAAATTGAATTAGAGGAAATAAGGTAAAGTGGGAGGGATAAAAATTGCTGAGCTAAAAATTGGAATTGGAATACAAGAAGGGCAGGTGTGGGGAAGTCAAGGAAATTGGGTATGGAATGTAATTAAGGTAAACTTTTTTAACTGTTGTATTTTCTTCCTCTTTTCTTTTTTCTTTCTTCTTTTTTTTCTTTTCTGTTTTTCTTTTATACTCTTTTTTGAAAATTTCAATAAACATAATTTTAAATATATATATATATATATCCTCCAGGCACCCTCTCCCTCCTCCCCTAGGAGCCCAACCATGTCAGCCTATGTACACAGGTTGACATCACATATGTTCCTGCTCTGGTACTCTCAACCATAAAAGGATCTTCCTTCCTGTACTTCTGGCGATTAACCGGAGGGCTGTGGCTGTGGCATTGGCGACAATCTCTACTACAGCTAATAATGTGGTTCAAATTATAAATTGGCTCTCTTGCCCCTGTTATTAGTTCTCCCGGATTCCAAGAAGCCGGGTTGTAATGGGCCATTATCCTTTCAGTGGGCCACTGATCTTTTCCCCAGGTCTGAGCGCTGCCTCTTGCAATAGCTGCTATGTCAACTGAGTGTTTTTCCCGATGGGGTGCAGTGGTGATCGGCTCATAAATCCACATGGGAGGAATTAAGGATGCCGGGAAGCACACTACATACCATCCCTTTGGGAGGAAACTATAAGCCTGTTTTCCACATACCCAATAAACATCATGTCCTTGAGTGGAGGCACTACTTCCTCCTTCTGAAGCCCTCGCCAAGTGTGTAAGGCAGTTAGTCAGATTACAATGAGCTCCTGGTGCATTGGAGTCAACTGTGATGGGCTGGGCTGGGAAGGTGCGATTTCAACGGGAGGTCCCCACATATGTCAGGTTGCTACTGCCACTCTTGGACTGGTTCACACAGAGCCATCCAGTAACTCAGTGAACCCGGAAGGGGATAGAATGATTCCATAGAGAGGAGTTGTTTCCTAGGGGGCGGAACCCCAAAATCGGGGCCATAACTGAGGACTCATTCCAAGGCACAGGGAGGAGGGGTATTCCTCCCAAAGCATCTGTAGGTCCCAGAGTGCGGACCGTTTATTGTACGTGTTGCGGGCACCCCATTCTCTCATTAGCCACTGGGTTATCTTAAGTGGTGTGGGCGTGCCGATGGCCAGAAGAAGAATACAATCCTGGCCAAAACCATGTCCCCCCACAGCCCTACCTGCATCATTTGGGCACAGGGAAATACCTATCTTCTAATACCTAGGGTACCTCCCCTCTCTATATATTCAAGAGGGAAAGAAAAGAAAAGGAAAGAGAAGAAAATGTCCTCCTTTAGTCCACGTTGGATTCTTCTGCCGTGCGTAGAGATGCCAGCTTCCTGGGCATGGCACCAGCAGGGCGGTCGTCTGGTGGGTGTCACGCCAATGCGGTGAGGAGAAGCGTGAGGCGGCGTGGATCAGTCGTAGCAGTCCAATCTGATACTGCCTGGGGTTGGCTTCATTCTTCAGATCAGGCCTGCTGGAATATATGCAGTCAGGTGTTGGAGGCCCATCCTCTCCCATAGGTGGTAGCGTAACTGGGTTAAGAGTCTCAGTAACTCGAAGCTGCAACTGCGGGTGCATGAGCAGTGCTTGGCAAAGGGGGATAGAAAAATAAGTTCCTTTCATGTCCAACAATGCTGGCACAGTATGAGGAGTGACGCACGTGGTTTCCTGTCCAAGGTGAACTTGTCAGTTTTTGTAATCAGAGTGTAATCAAATAGTCTAATGATTTTAGCAGGATCCTCTTCAGGGAGGAGGATCCCAATTGCAAACATCCGTGCTTATAAACGGCACATGTCGCATAGTAAGGGTGCGTGGAGGCCGGTTGCCCTTGGCGTTGAGCGGCTCCAAGGGGTCATACATGCACCCGGCAGAGCAGGGCCCCAGAAAACTGGGGTTAGGCAATGCAGGGTATAATCCCATTGGAATAGGGTTTTTCCCCCGCACCCCTTCCCTCCCTCTCTCTTTTTGTGTGTGACCCTGACACAAAGTTGAAGTACGTTAAGAAGGTAGCACAGGTGATAATCTGGCATCACACAAACAGAAAGCTTAAAAACACATTAAAAAACCATGTACCAGATGCTTTCGCTTCTCCAGGGTTAAATGTGATTGTAGCATATGCACACACAAATTGCAAGCAGAAATTAAATCACAAAAGAATGAGATCCTCTTGGAAGGTAGCATATTACCGTGATTATCCTACCTTTGCCTCTTAAGATACTCTTCTGTTTTAAATTCTTTCTGCAGAATATTTACTGCGAAAGGGAGTTTTTTTGTTCGGCTGCACTTGAAAGTTGATTGACCTTTTCGATAAACTGTAGGACAGTCCTTCCCAGTTTCCCTCTATTATTATTTATTATTTATCTGCAAATAATTTAATCCTTGATATACATATTCACGTACTACCGTATTTTTCGCCCTATAGGACGCACTTTTTCCCCTCCAAAAATGAAGGGGAAATGTGTGTGCGTCCTATGGGACGAATGCAGGCTTTCGCTGAAGCCTGGAGAGCGAGAGGGGTCGGTGCGCACCCACCCCTCTCGCTCTCCAGGCTTCAGGAAGCTATCCGCAAGCCGTGGGAGCACGGCGCGAAGTCGTGCAGCTCTCCCACGGCTTGCGGAGAGCTGCCTGCAGGCTTCGGGCTTCACGCAGCTCTCCCAAGGCTTGCGGACAGCTGCCTGCATCCTGAAGCCTGGGGCGCACTGAGCTCAGCGCGTCCCAGGCTTCGAGCTTCGCGCAGCTCTCCGCAAGCCGTGGGAGAGCTGCACGACTTCAGGCAGATATCTGGAAGCCTGGGGAGACCGGCGCGACTTCCCGCCGGGCTCCCTAGACTTGCGGATAGCAGCCTGTTCTGGGGGCTGGGGTTGGGGGGGTGCGCCCTATGGGCCGGTGCGCCCTATGGGGCGAAAAATACGGTACTTAATTGACTTGGGACAGTGGTTCAGTTAAATTAGGGTACAGCAATATGTTAAGTGCTACCTGCTATGTGGCTGAATTTTCTTATAAGAAAGCATCTGATAACAGTTTGAAAGGGTATTCCTATTAAACAGGAGGAATAAGCAACTCATGCTGACTTTCAGATAAGTGACATCAGAACTCAAAGAAACAGCAGAGAAACAGCACACACTGTATTCAGAATGTTTAAGAACCCACAGTAGGCACTGACTTGATGATCATGCTGAGTAAGTATAAACTCATTTTTGCATCTGTATATCACACACAGAAGGGGACAGAGTGCAACTCAACTTTTAACACCAACTTTTTGCATATTTTTCCAATTTAAGCATGTGCAGAGCAAATGGGGGAGGGGTAAAACAGGGCAGGCACCTAGACACCTTTTAGGGGAAAGGTTGCTGCTTGTTCCTTTTCATAATGTGAAACTAAATATCTGACCTAGAGCACTAGGAACATTTTAGGGAACACCACGTAGAAGGCTACGACAGCATATGACACAAGCAGCCCTGATAAGAGGTGCCTGATAACTTCCATATTTGAAACCACAAAGAAAGGCACAAACCACAAACAAACGAATACAGACAGTGGGGCCTATGGACTTCGCTAAACATCTCTCCCCAAAAGCTGAAAAGAAAAGGGGTTCTAGCTCAGTTTCCCCCCATTCTTTATGATGTTAGGGAATGCTCAGCACACACAGGTGTACTGGACGCTCAAGGCATTTCCTGAAATGAAAAGGTCAGTCCTCCATTGTGTGGAGCTTCTTTTACTGATCTCAACTCTTCCACAACAAGAATCTGTAAGGCTGCAAGCACACTAACAAGGGAGTAAGTCCTATTGAGCTTACTGGAACAGCCTTCTGAGTAGACATTTACAGGATTGTGCTACAAGTCCAGCTTGGGGTGAGTGGAGCAGAAAACCAGTGAGATTTTCTTCCTGGCTCCAGCATCAAATAGATAAAACTTTTAATATTTTAATATTGGCAATGTGCCAGATGGAGTACTTGGAAATGGAGGCAGGATCACAGATATGCTACTGTGACCTATTCTTTGTCCCAGTTTCCCAATACACACATTTGCTATTTCACCCCAACACTCTTCCTACATTATAATTAAAGGACATACTGTCCCATGTTTCCCTCCACCTTGTGCTGCATCTGAGAGGTGGCTTTTAGGTGTTAACGGGGGTCTTTGGAAACAGATTCATCATACAAATCTTGAAAAGACTCGTTAAATACGCACACAACACAAGTCTGTAAATATATATTGCAAATTCCCTTTGCTGCTACCTGCAAGATGTAAAGGTGTGTCAAATTAACAGAACCACCCCTATGATAACAAAAAGAGGTCATATGTTTAAATGACACAGGTACTCTTGCTCTTACTCGGGGGGGGGGGTTGGCATGCTATACAATATTTGGTAATTTGTAATTTTCCCGAGTGTTCTCTGGCCCCATTTCAAACTGGTTTCCAGACTTCCCTGTATCAATAAGCATTGGGGTATTTGTCTATCAACATCTTGATTCTGCTGCCACTAATGCATTTTACACCTTTTGATTCTGGCAACTACCCTGAGTATGTGTGTCTCAGAACAGGAAAATTTCAAAGCATTGGACGACACTTTCCACAGCCTAATGTGAACAGGGAAATAAAAGTTATTTTGCCTAAGACCTCTCCTGGCAGGTACACTTAGAAATCAAAAGAGCCATCTCAATTTTCAATTAATAGATATTGGAGGAGTATCTTTCATGGAAGGGACATACTAAAAAGAGCACAAACAACATTCCAGGTCCCTACTCTTACTGTTAATTTATGGATGGTTAGCTGTCCAGCCAGCCAAAAGAGGGCTGCTCCATAATATATTATATTCTTAATTCTTAATTCAGAATTCTTTAAAAGCTGGTTTTTACTCATGAAAACCTCAACCAAGAATCTCAGTGCATTTTAACAGCACATGCAAGACTTTGACTAAGTGTGTCGCTGGTCACACACAGCCTTTATGCAATTCAGCTTTTACTATATTTAGTAAACTCTCTCTCAATGATAGCATCTAAATATATTAATTTCATTAATACTTATCAGCATAAACACTCAATTGTCTTTACAACCCATTACCCAACTTTTCTCCTGTTCCAACATTCTCACTTCTCTTCTCTTCTCATCTGTATGAACCTGGGATTTAAAACCTCATCCCTTTTGACAACACTACCTTCTTCCATACATTTGTACATTTTTACTTTTTATCAACATTTAACAAGTGGTTTCTAAATCACCCAGGGTACCTTATGCAACAGAGTCAATAAGAAACAAACTTATTAACAAAAATATTAAGATACCAGGTAGCTCAAAGCACAGTGAATTGATGACATTCAAATTCTGAAACCAGTACATGATTGTATTGGTAATTGAAACCTTCCCACCTTTATCATGAAAATATAAAGTTTGACCTCATGAGCAACTCATGTCACTTTTAATGTTAAAGACCAAATAATCCCTTTTTTATACTTGTACTCTGCAAGATTCTAGGTGTTTTAAGGTATGTTTCCCCACCCCCTAACATGCAGCACAGTGAATGTGGCAGAATTGGGAACCCCTTCATGCAGGGTTCTATTCCTGGCACCTCTGTGCATCGGCAGAGCACATATCCCCCCCCCTTTTTTCCCTTTTCCAGACCCCACGTGTTGGCAATACAATACAAGCCAACTGGACGCACCTATGCTGGTCTCCGCCAGAATACAAAAAGGAGCTTACAAGGGTTTTCAACTGTAGCTTGACATTTCCAATTGTCCCCAAAATAAAACACTGCAAGGGGGTTGGTTTACTTTCTCTCTCTCTCTCTCTCTCTCTCTCTCTCTCTCTCTCTCTCTCTCCTCCCCCCCCCCTTTTCTTCCTTAACCCCTGGGACGCTCCGTTTCTCACTCAGTCACCTTTCTCCACATCCTGTTAGTGGCCTAGACGGACTTGCGTCACTAGAAACCGCACTTCAAGGACCACACCTCGCTTCGCCAGTGGCTTCTGAGCCTCGACGTCTCATCCACTCAAAACATTCACTGGAGTGTCCCCACACACAAATAAATGCACATACATACGAATCCCCATACACATACAAACCCCATGCACCTCCACAATCCCCTTTACCCATAAACTTCCCAAAGCCGGTGGCACTTTTACTGCTCTTCTACCGGCAAACCAGCGGCACACTACTGCTCTCTACTGGTCAAACCCAGTGGCACTTTACTGCTCCTACTGGGTGGGGCTTGATCAGACCCCTGGCTCCCACAAAATAAACTATGGAGCTTACCTTCCTTTCCCTTGGGCACCCTTTTCCCCGTGCAGCTGCTGTTTCTTTCTTTCCATCTCTGCTGCGTCTCCACTCAGGTACGGCGTGGAGAAAATATAGGGTGCGCGCTTGGAGCCACCGACGCCGACCGAGCTGTTCACTTAGCAGTGATGGCCTGTCCTTCGTCCTTGTCCTTGGAGAATGCGGGTTCCCGGCCAATGCACCAAGAAATGTAGCCTTATTGGAGTTCACCAATTGGGTCTGCGTTACTCCAGGACAGGAGGAAGGAAGTCAAATGACACCGAGTTGGGTCAAAGAAAGAGTTTACTGTATTCTGCACTCCGGATAGCAGAAGGCATTTGCGTGGCGAGTCCACAGCAAGTCCAAAGAAATGGCAAGTTTCATGCAGTATATATATCCTCCAGGCACCCTCTCCCTCCTCCCCTAGGAGCCCAACCACGTCAGCCTATGTACGCAGGTTGACATCACATATGTTCCTGCTCTGGTACTCTCAACCATAAAAGGATCTTCCTTCCTGTACTTCTGACCATAAAAGGATCTTCCTCTTCCTACTCTTATCTGGGAAGCAGTCATAATCTCCGGGAACACGCTCTTGGCGTTTTCCCCGGACATCGGTCTGCACGTATTTTTGTGGTCAGCACATAAGATAAAGTGCTGACATGTTTTCTTTGTTCCTCTAGAGAGCCAGGGTCATCCCTTGTCGTGACTGATAAAGGAGAGAGCTTGTTTATGCAGCTCTGTCCTTATTATGCTTTTGCTCAACAGCTCAAGTTTTACGCATTTTAAAATGCTCTCTTTTGAAAGAACAAAGGGGGGGGGTTGAGTCAGTTTTAAACTTGCTACACAGAAACCCATTCCTTCAGTTCAGCATCATTTGGAGGGCCACAAGTTCCTCACCTTTGGAACAGAGGGCACAGACAACAGTAGCTACCTCTTCCAAGCAGTTTAAGCCCCTATACCTCTATTTTTAGGCAAAACACAAGAGCCTGAGGTTAAATATTGCACAGAATATTTTAACCCCTTTAAACACTGGAAACAGTCCCTGACTCCACCTTTCAACTTTCCTGTGACCATAAGAAGCTGCCTTTTACAAAATCAGACAATTGGCCTATCTAGCTTACTATTGTCTACACCAGGCATCCCCAACCTGTGGCCCTCCAGATGTTTTGGCCTACAACTCCCATGATCCCTAGCTAACAGGACCAGTGGTCAGGGATGATGGGAATTGTACTCCAAGACATCTGGAGGGCCGAAGGTTGGGGATGCCTGGTCTACACTGACTGGCAAGCAGCTCTCCAGGCTTTCAGCAGAGAGATGTTCCTAGCACTAACTGGAAGATTGAACCTGGGACCTTCTGCATGCAAGGCAGGTGCTCTACAGCTAGGCTGTGGGTCTCCCTTTTGTACCCTGACCTGTTTGCAAAAACAGAATAGCTTTCTGTATGAAAATTACAACTGAAAATAACAACCCCCAAAAAACAAAGCTGTCAAGGGTTCATCCATGCTTACCTTTTGCCCCACGCTTTAAAGCACCATGTCCAAGTACTCCCCCCCCCCACTGCTTTCCGCGCAAAAACCTGCTCTTTAATGCTGAATAGGAACAAATGCCAACTTGGGTTTTCCACTGACTGCAGTTTGCTCTGATTCAGTGGCACAAAAGGAAATCTGGATGAGCTCCAAGTTCCACTCTATAAATTTAGAATTTCTAGTCCACAACATCACAATCACATTGCATTATGATGGCTCATCCTTGGACATATTCCCTATAAAGAGTGGTGTGAAACAGGACCATGTTCTCACCCCAACTAGTTTGGGCATATTCTTTTCCCTTGTGCTCTCCTATACCTTCAGCTTGACTGAAGATGGTCAGTACTTCCATTCAAAGAGTGACGGGGGTCTCTTCAATCTGGCATGTCTTTGAGCAAAAACAAAAATATGGTGGCTCCTTATCCAAGAGATGTTGTTTGCAGATGGTACAGTCTTGATAGCGCACACCAAGGAAGCTCTACAGAGACTCATGAACCATTTTGCCCAAACCCGCAATTTTGCCTTACTGTCAGCCTGACGAAGATCAACGTCTTGGGTCAGGACATTGCCAGCACTCCAGACATCAGCACTGGTGACCACATGCTTGGGGTGGTAGACAATTTTGCCTGCCTAGGCACCACCATAACCTGCAACCTCTCCATTGACGCTGAACTGGAGAAACATATATGCAAGGCAACTACGGCAATGGCTCACCTGTTCCAAAAGCATATGGGAAAATGTGATACTAACAACCAATACCAAGATGAAGGTCTACCGGACTTGAGTGTTGAGCACACCGCTTTATGGTAATGAGACGTGGGAAACTTACACCTGCCAGGAGCGACATCTCAGTACCTCCTGCATGCACTGTGTCAGGAAGATTTTGGGCATCACATGGCAGGACAGAGTCTCAAACAAAGATGTGCTCTCCCAAGCCAACATTTCCAGCATGTTTGCACTTCTTTTTTTTAAATATTTTTATTAGTTTTCAATTACAGTCTAATTATAGCCTCATTATAGCAATACAAATATATAATACAATTATTAATACCAATCGTTCAAATACCAAATTATATAATTTAGATAAAGTGGCCCCCCGCATGCTAGATTTGATGGTTTGATGTATTTCTTTATCTCTGTGTTCAGAAATCTTATTAATTTCCATTACATTCCGGTCATAATAAGAATTCCTTATGCAACAACTACAATATTAATAACTTCTATTGGTCTTGACACAATAAGTGATTTATAAAACTACAAGTGACAAACTCAAACTATATCCATGTTCTTCCTTTGTGTGGCAGTTATTCTGTCTGTGGTGTTTCTTCATGTCCTTGTAAGATGTTATGTCTTTCTTCCCCCCGGTTGTTGCTCTTATCCATCATGTCTTTGACGGAAATGATATCCCATTGTTGTTCCAGAAATTTCTCCATCGCTCAGTCCCGTGCTTCGTTGTTTTGCAACTTTAACAACAGCTGCAAAAGTCACTCTGTCCCAATAAATAACCTGTTGTCACTATTTTTCCTCTTTTCCTGGGAAGAAGAGCAGTCTGTTGAACTGCAGATGACTCAGTAAAGAACCTTATCAGTTCCTTGGCAGTTCACAGACTCCTTTCATCCTTCCCTCCAGCTGAAGATATATGAGCAATTATACTTCCAATTAAATTAAATCCCAAGTCCTCTTAGTGTTATTCAGTTCACTTCATGAATAATAAAGGATGGGGAAGAGTCAGCTCTAAGTTTCCATCGTAAACCTTTTCCAAAATAGAGCTTCCTTCCCCTTTCCCTGTTTTTACACACGCAGTTCCATCTGATGTTATATTCCATAACTATAATTCAATTTCTTCCATCCTCGCTTGTACAAATATAATTTGAACATTCAGAGGAGGATTGCCGAATCATAAATGTAGGGAAGAAAACTTTAAATAAGAAACCTGTAGTCTGCCCTCCCCCACACCATATTTTGCACTGAATGAAGTATTATCTCAAGTTCAGACCTTAAAGTCCTTGCAGCTGGTTTTGTTCCGCAGTTTGTGATCTCATCTCTTCTAGCACGTGCCTGTACTTTAGTCCAATTAAGCTCTAATTAACAAAAGAACCTCTGCTTCTTAATGGCGGCATTGAAGGATTTTCGCCAGGCAAAATGCTTTTGCACTCAGTGCCTCCCTGCCCCCTAAATTCCATGCAGGAACGAAAGCCAGGTGCCGAGACAAACTGCAAGTGAAGCCCATTCTCCCCATCCCTGGGGGGAATTTGCAAAGATAAATACCCTCAACCATCCTTGTTTTTCCTTCGCCAATGATCTCCCACTGTTGTGGGGGTTGCCTCCATTAAGGCAGAGTGGAACTGGAAGCAGCGTGTTTGCACTTCTTTCTCAGCGACACCTATGCTCTCTTGATCATGTCCACAGAATGGAAGATGGCAGGATCCCCAAGGACATGCTCTATGGCAGTGGTGGCGAACCTATGACATTCCAGAGGGGGCACTCAGAGCTCTCTCTGTGGGTACACGCGCCATTGCCCCAGCACAGAGCCGACAGAAGGTGAGGGCGGTGCATCAAGTCCTCAGCTCAATTGGGCAGCTGGAGCACCATGTGCACAGCGGGTCAGCGCAGGAAACTGCATGGCCGGAATGGGATGCGATGCCCGCCAGGACACTGACTCTCTCCAAAACGGGGGTCGTAGCTATTCTTTGGCCTGAGTTCATTGTGCCCAATAGCACAGAGGCTTCTGGAGCATATTGTGACAATTAGTATTTTCTGCGAGCAGGTTGTGAAATAACACCAGCAATTATTATGGTGAACCCTCAGTTTTGGATGCTGCACGAGCAGGACAGTAAAGAGGCGAAATCCCCAAACTGGCCCATCTGCTGTTGTGCCTTTAGGGCTCCTTTTGCTCAGCCATTCCACGCAGGATGCCTGGACCGAGAAAGCACCCTCATGGCTAGGGAAGGGCCAAGTGGGGCATTGGTCCCATTCGGATACGTAACGCTATCCCCAAGCAAGCGCTCATGTTGTTTTCAGAGGCTGGGCATGGATCCTGGGACTTGTGTTATTTGTGTTGGTCATTGAAACTCTGGCCAATGTAATTAGAGAATATGGAAATATAAAAGGAAAAGGCAATAAAGGAAAAGAGAAAATAAGCTTATTTGCTGATGACACCTTGCTAACAATCGAAATTCCATTGGAAAATATGCAGGTAATAGAGGGACATTTGGAAAAAAAAATTGGAGAAATAACAGGGTTGCAAATTAATTGGTCCAAATCAGAGATGATGATAGTTACAGGTAGGTAGCCATGTTGGTCTGCCGTAGTCGAACAAAATGAAAAAATCCTTTCCAGTAGCACCTTAGAGACCAACTAAGTTAGTTATTGGTATGAGCTTTTGTGTGCATGCACACTTCTTCAGATACCACACCCATTCCCACCACCCTTCTGAGTAATACCCCTCCCCACCCTCTCACTATATATAAGGGTCTGGTGACTTCTGTTTCAGTGTATCTGAAGAAGTGTGCATGCACACGAAAGCTCATACCAATAACTAACTTAGTTGGTCTCTAAGGTGCTACTGGAAAGGATTTTTTTATTTTGTTTAGAGATGATAATATTTAACTATGATGAAGATGAAAAATGATTTTTTTTGAAGGAAATCAAAATAGATATAAAATTAAGAAATGTAATAAAGTACTTGGGAATAAATATAACAAGAACTGTAGAAAATTTAGAACAAGAAAATTTAAACACATTAAAGAGAGAAATTAAGGAAAAGCTTGAGGAATATAAGAAAATTAAGCTTTTGTGGTTTGGAAGAATAGCAATAATTAAAATGAAAATTTTGTCTAGAATATTTTTTTTATTTAGAATGTTACCAATTAAGATATCGGAGACGGAGATAAAGGGCTGGCAAAGTATGATCAATAAATTTTGTAATGGGCATAAAAAACCTAGAATTAATAAAAGATGGTATAAACCTCAGAAAACAGGTGGACTGAGTCTCCCCAACATAAAGTTATATTATATAGCAAATCAGTTAAGATATATAACACTGGGCAACAATTTTTTACTTTTTGAATGTTGTCTAGATTTCTACAACTGATTTAGGGTATTTTGGCACTGCTGAATCAGGAAATGGCATCCATTTCTCTCCATCAGGTCAGGTTTTTGTGTTATGTTGATTTGAAAAAAATCAGATCTTGTGACAAAATCAATTACATTTTTGTGGCATTATCAGCTGATTTTTGTCAACACATATCATCCTAAATATGTTTTTAAGATAAAAAAATGTTTTTCCAACAACATATATTGATTACCTGATAGAAACATCGATTACTGTAAACTGAATGGTGGGCATTGATAAAGGTAAGTACACGTAAATTGCATCTTGCTTCACCATTTTTCAAACTTCAGGGCTTGAACTTCCATTTCTTGGAACTCCAGGAATGCTCAGCGGCAGGGAGGTCTCTCTTCAGAGTCCAAGAGTAGTCAGCCATCATGACTGCGTCCCAGCGACCCTGATACCTGGTCTCCATCTCTTTCATGTCCTGATGGAATCTCTCCCCCTGCTCGTCACTCATTGAACCCAGGTTCTCAGGAAACCGGTCCAGATGTGAAAATAGGTAGTGCATCTTGACGCTCATGTTGCAGCCCAGGTTTCTGAAAGCAGTCAGCATGTTGTTGACAACTTCTGCGTAGTTTCTGGCCTTATTGTTGCCAAGAAAGTTCTTCACTACCAGAACAAATGCCTTCCAGTGTGGCCAGTGTGGTGTAGTGGTTAAGAGCAGTGGACTTGTAATCTGGTGAACTGGGTTCGCTTCCCCGCTCCTCCACATGCAGCTGCTGGGTGACCTTGGGCCAGTCACACTTCTCTGAAGTCTCTTAGCCTCACTCACCTCACAGAGTGTTTGGTGTGGGGGAGGAAGGGAAAGGAGAATGTTAGCCGCTTTGAGACTCCTTAGAGTAGTGATAAAGCGGGATATCAAATCCAAACTCTTCTTCTTCTTCCACGCTTCCAGTTCCACTTTGTTCATTGAGTTTCCGAACTCTGGTTCTCTGATGAGCTGACGGATCTGAGAACCGTCAAAGATGCCAGCTTTCAACTTCTCCATGGTCAATCCTGGAAAAGCCTGGCACAAGTAAGTGAAGCAGTCACCATCCTTGTCCAGAGCCTTGGTGAACTGCTTGATTAAGCCGAGCTTGATGTGCAGCGGTGGGAAGAGTATTCTGTCTCTGTCCACCAGAGGGTCGTTGATGACGTTCCTTTTTCTGCAAGGCACCAATTCCTCCCGCACAGGCCAGTCCTTCTTCGTGTAATGGTGAGCACGGTCCCTACTATCCCACATGCACAGAAAACATGGGTACTTGGTGAAGCCAGACTGTTGTCCCAACAAAAAGTTCACCATCTTCAGGTCAACACAAATAAACCACTTATGCTGATCATAACCAATTTTCTCCAGGACATACTTCACCGCTTCATAGTTCTCCTTCAGTGTACTCGAGTGAGCCAGGGGTATAGAGGCAAACTGGTTGCCGTTGTGTAGCAGAACACATTTCAGAGATCGCTTGCTGCTGTCAATGAACAGTCTCCAATCTTTGGGTTCGTACTGTGGCACTCCAAGCTTGAGCCGAAGCTGCGCAATATCTGCACAGTACACCAAGTCCTTCTCTTCCAAGAAAAAATGGATGTACTCTTGATGCCTGTTGCGGAAGAAGCTGATGCAAGCACTGTCAGAGAGGAGGTTTTTTCCCCTTCAATCTGGATGCCAACAGTTCAGCAGAGTCCTTTGATAAGCTGAGATCGCGAACTTGATCATTCAACTCCTTTTGGGAAAATGGATGTGGAGCATCATCTTCAAGAACCACTTCTTCTTCATGTCCTTCAACACTGGAGGCATCTTCGTCACTAATGTCAGGAAGTTCTCCGAAGATAGGCACTGGAATTTCATCACAATGAGCTACAGGACGACGTGCTGATTGAAGATCAGGATACTTGAGGCTGCTCCGGTTCTTTCTGTTGATCCCAGTCACATCAACAGCACAGAAGTAGCAGTCAGTGACATGGTTTGTCGGCTCCCTCCAAGCCATGGGAATTCCAAAGTTCAGACTCCTCTTGCCATTGGTCCACCCACATAGAGTCTCGGTGCATGCCTTGCACACCATGTGTGGCGCCCAAGCTTTATCCTGGTCACCAAGTTTAATACCAAAATAACTTTATGCTTTGCCGGACCAATTCATGGAAGATTTCGAGGTTTTATGACTTCAAACTGATCCCTTTTCAACATAATCACCCAGAACTATCGGACCTGAATACTTCTTGTCATTAAAATAATCATTTCCAATCAAAACAATTATTCGACATGGCATTTTACCCCCACCAACTTCTTCTAAAATGCTCCACACAAGCGTACATGTGAACAAAAACGTAAAAAAATGGCATGTGGCCATAGCTCAAAAACTTGACCTGACTGAGCAAAACCAATGTGATTTTTGCATTCAGCGCATCAGATTCATCCTAAATCAACTGAAAAAACGCAGACAACAAATTTGTTGTTGACCAGTGAGATGGGATAACAAAACAAGGAGAGTTAGAATGGTTAGAGAGTGGTAGACAGAAAATGAGGGAGAAGTTAGTGAATATATTTTTATCAAATCAAATAGGCAATGGTGGCAGAATATTGAAAATCCCTTATTAAGAAATATCATTGAGACATGGGCGAAATATAAAGGCAAACTGATACCAGCAAATTCCCCACTAACCCCAGTGGTGATGTTAGAAGACTTCCCAGTAAATTTAAAAAAGAAAATTGAAAAAGAGGCAAAAGAGAATAAAATACTTAAAATAAAGAATTGGGTGGAGAAAATGAGAAGCAAATAACAAATAAGAGAAGCTCTAACAGGAAGCATGATAACTTGGTTTAACTGTATACAACTGGAGCAATGGACAAAAAAGTGGTTAAGGGAAAACAAGAACTGCAAAGAATATACAAAATTTGAAAAAAATGATTATAAAAAGGGAAGATAAAGAAGAAAATACAGTTATGAAAGGGGAAACCAGTGAAATTTATAAAATATTAGTAGAAATTGAGGATCAAAAAGATATTTTTTTTTAAAGTGTGGGAAAAAGAGACAACAGGGCAGCTAGATAGTCAAAGCTGGGGGGAAATATGGGAGAATCATACGTTAAAAATGTTGTTTATAAGAATAAAAGAAAATTATTATAAATTAATTTGGAGATTATTTGATTTAATCTTACTGGTGTTAAGTACAAAGAATGAATATTCAGTGTTATGTTGGACGGGATGCCAGGAAACAGGGAATTATGGGGGTGTAAATTTGCAAAATAATTTTGGCAAAAGGTGTTTAAGGAGATAACAGAAATCACTGGGTTAAAACTGACCAAAAGTCCAGAGGTAGCATTATTATCAATTACGATGGGGTGGAAGGTTCACAGGCTATGAAGGACTTGCTCACAAATTTATTGACAGCTGCACAAATTATGATAGCTAGGAAGTGGAAGGGGCAAGGTGAATATAAAACGGAAGAATGGTATAAAGAGGTATGGGATATAGCTATTAATGATAAATTTGTTAGGATATAGTTTTATTCCACCTTAAAAGGGTTAGGCATGACTGTTGTGTATCACATGCCTGTTTACTCCCAGCACTGTCTGCTGGGAACTTCCGTTGTATATAGCTTTTGTGTTCTGGCTTTTTTCCTGAACACAGAGGCAAGCATTCATGTTTTCCCTTTGTTCTGAACTACATTGAATAAAGCTGTAAATATGCTCTCCTGTCTGCATCTTTCGTTGTGGAGACTCTGCTGAAAGGGTGTGCACGGGTCTTGGAATGTCTCTGAGGCTAGTGTTGCTAATTAACTGATGCTGTTCCACAGGAGACCGGTGATCGTCTGGAGATGACTGGGGGCCTGCCTGGTGCCTCCGTCTCCCTGGCAGTATCCCATCAAAATTAACATGGCCATTCAGGTAAGATGGGGAATATGAGGGAGAAATGATTTTGAGGAGATATGGAGGGTGTTTGTAAAATTTGTACTGTTAAAACAGAAAGGGGTCAAACCATTGCAAGAGGTGTTGAAATTTTGGGAGATTGGATAGTTACAAGGGAATGGTGTTGGTGGTGGGGTGCACATTTCTATTCCTATTTATTTATGATTATTATTTTGTCCAAAAAAAAGAAAAAGGAACACAGACCCTGGGTGAGTGCCTGGAACCCCGCTGAAATCTTGCTATGGCTTGGCAGAGGGGGTGGGAACACCCAACTTTTGTAACAATATTATCATAACAATGGAACAAATTAACAAACTGGATGGCAGGGTGGTTATAGTTATTAATTCTGACTTGATTCTGTGTTTATAAGGCAGTATATACATCCAATGCAGAAACAACCAAGCATTGCATTGCCGAAGAGGAAAGGGGCGAGTTAATGGCACAGGATTTGCAGCGTGGATGCTTGTTTTCTACAAGAGGAAAGAAACAAAAATCCAAGAAATTAGCCTCTTGTTTATGATGTGCTGTTGGCATTCATCTGTCTTGGGAGAAAATGGAAGACTTCACCTTCAGGGGTGAAGTCAAACCATGTCAGAGTTACAGTGCTTGCTGTGGCTGTAGAGATGTGCTGATCCCAGGGGGTTACCGTGTGGCATGGTCCGAGTCCAGTCCGAGGTCAAGGGTGTGGTATGGAGGCTGTCCGTCAAGGCTGAAGCGGGGTCCAAGGCAAGGCATCGGGTGTGGTCAGGAACTCTGGCAGAAGAGCAGGACAGGGTGCCAGCAGGAACAGGTTACCAACACTGTTGCTCCCGCAACCTTGGACTGGGGCTGGCTGGCTTTTATCTGCCCCAAGGCATAGGGCGGTCCCGGTCCACAAGTGACTTGCCTCTCCTGGCCTGGAGGCGAGCACTCCTCCTGCAAGTACTTAGTTCCCTCCGCCTCTCTGCCCTGAGCCACTGCAGCTCAGGAGAGGCTGGAGGGTTACTGGACCCAGAGGCAACCTCACCTTCCCCTGACGGGGCTGAGAGTGGAGCACCTGCAGGCAATGGGTCCTCGATCACCTCTGGAGCCAGAGCAGATTCAGCTGGTGTCTGCTCCTGAGGATGCAGCACAAGTGAGGGCCCTTCAGGTTCAAGCCCCAGCCCCGGCTCAGCTGGTCCTGGAGGCAGGGACTCCTGTGCAGGCTGGGATTCCTCAGGTTCAGCCTCTGAATCCGATTCCCAGGCCATCACACGAGACCAATATGGCAGAGACATTCTTTTTTGCAACTGGGGCATATGAAGGTGCGTGGTTGTGCAGATGCAGGTGCACCATGGTGTTTCTTCTTTCTGCACTCCTCCCAGCGGTCATTCCTCCTCTGGTCACTGCTGTAAATACACAACCTGCAGTGGCATCATCTAGGAGGGGCCAAGGGGCCAGTGCCGCCCCAAAAAATGTCAAGGAGGGAACCAGGCCCTCTCAATATTCCAAGGCCTGCTGTGGGACCCAGCGGGCCTTCCTTTTACTTGCAGTGGTATCGGGAAACACTGTGCATGTTGGTGCAACCTCACACCAGGGACACTGTACCCTGAGGCATCTCCTGATTCTGTGGGGGACCAGCACGGCCTAGCAGAAGGCTGCACCGGCCTGCACAGTGTCGGGAGATGCATGTGACATCACACATCACACTTGTTATGACACATGCGCTCACCGGGCCTCTTCAATCTTGGGGGCAACCCAGCCCCTGTGACAACCTGACTGCTTGTCTCCAGGCCTTCTGCAAGTGATAATAATAATAATAATAATAATAATAATAATAATAATAATAATAATTATTATTATTATTATTATTATTATTATTATTATTATTTATTACTTATACCCTGACCATCTGGCTGAGTTTCCCCAGCCACTCTGGGCGGCTCCCAACAGAATATTAAAAACACGATAGAACCTCAAACATAAAAAAATTTCCCTAAACAGGGCTGCCTTCAGATGTCTTCTAAAAGTCAAATAGTTGTTTATTACCTTGACATCTTATGGGAGGGAGTTCCACATGGCAGGCACCACTACCGAGAAGGCCCTCTGCCTGGTTCCCTGTAACCTCACTTCTCCCAGGGAGGGAACTGCCAGAAGGCCCTTGGAGCTGGACCTCAGGTAGGGTCTCAGCCGGCGTACCAGATGGAGCTGGTAGACAGCTGCCCTGGACACGGAATTGACCTGCGCTTCCATGGACAGTTGTGAGTCCAAAATGACTCCCAGGCTGTGCACCTGGTCCTTCAGGGGCACAGTTATCCCATTCAGGACCAGGGAGTCCCCCACACCTGCCTGCCCCCTGTCCCCCCAAAACAGTACTTCTGTATTGTCAGGATCCAACCTCAATTTCTTCGCTGCCATCTGTCCTCTAACCGCCTCCAGACACTCACACAGGACATTCACCACCTTCACTGGTTCTGATTTGAAAGAGAGGTAGAGCTGGGATTCCCACACAGTAAGGTTAATGTTGCCAGCCTTCATGCAACGTTTGCAGACAACTTTGGAATGCAGAGTTGGTCTGCCAATGGACCTGGTGCCAGAAGCCAGTTTCCCATAGAGCAGCCGCCTTCCTCCTCCTGCTGCTGCTGAGAGGCTGAGGTTTCACATTAATTGTTCAAAAGCATGCCAAATGCAAACTTTTACCTTTCAATAAAAAGTTGTTTATATCATTGAAAGCTCTGTTACTGTGTTTTTCTTTTAAGACAAAAGCTGTTAATGTATGAGTTGTTTTTTCTAAAATAAAACCTCAGTATTCAGGTTAAATTGCCGTGTTGGCACTTTGCGAAAAATAAGTGGGTTTTGGGTTGCAGTTTGGGCACTTGATCTCTAAAAGGTTTGCCATCACTGCCCTATAACTTCCTCTATGTCTTTTTCTGAAAATGGATGTTCCATAACCTATCTATCTCTACCTTGGATTTGGATTTGATATCCCGCCTTTCACTCCCCTTCAGGAGTCTCAAAGCGGCTAACATTCTCCTTTCCCTTCCTCCCCCACAACAAACACTCTGTGAGGTGAGTGGGGCTGAGAGACTTCAAAGAAGTGTGACTAGCCCAAGGTCACCCAGCAGCTGCATGTGGAGGAGCGGAGGCGTGAACCCGGTTCCCCAGATTACGAGACTACCGCTCTTAACCACTACACCACACTGGCTCATTCTAGCTTTATCTTCCAGTGTGCCTCAATATATTCTTCCATCTTCCCCATAGAATTGTTACCTGCTGAATATAACTCTTGGTAAAACTCCTGAAATACTCTCAACTTATCTTTCATCAAATTGTGAATATTACCCGTTTTATCTTTTATTAGGCTAATTAAATTCTTTACTTTTTTTTTACTGTAAAGCTCTAGCCAGCAATATGGAATTTTTATTACTATGTTCAAAAAAATTCTCTTTTCAGGAATATCAAATCTCTCTGCACTTTTTCCATATCTTCATTTTCTAACTCCTTCCTTTTTCCCTGTAATTGTGCATAACTTCTTTTATCTTTATTGATATATTGATTTTCCAGTGTCCTAATTTCTTCCTCTAACTTTTTCATTTCTTCTTCTTGTTGTTGTTTTAATTTACTAGATTCTCTAATACCAATTCCCCTCATCACTGTTTTCATTGTATCCCATATTATTGCTTGAGTACTTTGCCCTTTCTCATTACTCTCCCGTATGTCTAATTATTCTTTCACTATCTTATTTACTGTTTGACTGTTATTGAAGATCCTCATATCTAACCTCCATCTTCTGGCTTCCTTGTAATCTTTCTTTATATTTAATACCATATTAACCAATGCATGGTTGGTTACCTTTATTATTCCAATTTCCATATTCGTTATTTTAGATATCATTTTTTAATGAATATATAATCAATCCTTGAGTAGGTCTTATGCACTTCTGAGAAGAACAAATATTTCTTCTATCCTCGCCTCATCACTCTCCAAACATCTTTCATATCTTTCCTTTTCATAATTTTAGCTAAGCCTGCAATGTTATTACATCTTTCCTCTGGAGTAGGATTTGACTTATCCAATCATTTATCTAATACCATATTGAAATCTCTTGCCATAATCATAAAGCCCTTTTGAATATCCGTCATTTCCTTAAGCACTTTATAAAAAATAATAATCACCTGATTTTCATTAGGAGCTTTATCTCCCACTATATTTGTTATGTCTTCACTCTGATATAATTTCAAACAGTCTTTACTGTCAGTCCCCAATAGTCATTTTAGCCAGCTCCTCTTCTTGCTTCTCCTCTCTTCGTGTTTCCAGCTTCATTCCCCACAGTAAGTCCGTCCCCTGCTCCAAATATGTTATTTTGTGCCAAATTCAGAGTTACTGGGTAGCCCCAGCTATAAGTAATTCCAGCATTTTCCAATATTGCAGTGCAGGGTTTCATGCTCCTTCTCCACCTTATAAGTCACTAAACACTTGAATTGGTACTGATTTGTACCTCAGCTGGTCAGAGATCTGTCTTGTTGCTCTCATAAAAATTTCTTTCTTATAATAACTTGCAAATCTCATGACTATATTCATCAAGCTGATGGTGGACTGTTGCAGAGACAGGGTGCAGGGATAGTGTTTTTGAAGTCCCTAAATACTGCAATCAAGAATGTACTATATGTCCCAAACTGACAGACAATCTTCTGATGGTGTCGCAGCCAACGTCACAAGATTTCCGTGTTTGACTTCCTGTTTCCGGTGGTGGGAAATGGCAGATCCCACACGATCGGACTTCAGCCGTTCCAATAATTCAGGGCTGATATGGGGGTAATTAGCCCTGGCAGCCTCCCCAGTGCAGGGGAGGACTGTCTCGATGACCCGCGGTTTGCCCCAGATTGCTGATGTGGCAGACAGCAGGGGCACTGGGTCACGGAGCAAAGGAAGACTGACACTCCTGCGACGCCACCCCATAGCCTGACGCATCTGTTTGGGAAAATATAAAGATTTGAAAACAAACAGACATGCTCTGAACTGACAAAGCTGGGGAAAAAACCTGCAGTGTGTACAGTCTCTGGTGTAAAAGATCGAACTTCAAAGAGATCCTCATCATGATGTTTGGAATTCGGAGGGGCTTGGTATGTTTTTTTCTTTTTCTAACATTAACAATTGGTTTTGCATGCCAAGCCTCATTAAGAACCTAAATTGCTCTTTAAAAAGTGAGCACAGATGGACTTTTATATATAATTGGGACTTATTCGCAGCCGCTTTTCTTTTAAGATTTGAAATGCCTGTTAAAGATGAAAACAATGAACAAAATGGCTTCAATCCACTACGCAGTTATGGAATAACTGAAATGCCTCCTTGATTAAGAGAAACAGGAGTTAACCAAGGGTTGGTTATAAAGACTGGAGACAATATTAAATATGCAACTGTTTGCAAAAATAATTTTTTTATTATGAGCGAGAGAAAAGGCTAAATGCATGTCTGGCAGCCCCCCTCCAGGGCCCGGAGGGGGGACTCGGTGGATTCCAAAGGCTAATTGATCATCATGTCTGATATATGGCTACATAGCAAGCAGTTTGCTTAAGAATAAATCAACAAGGAGTCTTTGAAGGAGGTTTTTCTTCTGTATCTCTGATAACAGCTGGTTGGGAAAGACTAACGATTTGGGAGTTGCCAAAATAATAATCTTTAAAGAGCTGGACAGAAGCCTGGAATGGATGCAATTAGATGAAGCGGCACAATCGAAAAACAAAAACAGTTGAAAGAGTACAACACACTGGCAAATCTGCACTCCATGAGAAAAAAGTATTCATCTTCTGACATGATTGAGGGTCACAGAGCCAGAGACAAATGTGGAGGATAAAATCATGATATGGAATTATGAAAACATTGATGGTAAGACGCAGGACTATGATGTGAAAAAACGCTTTGGAATTCAGACCGTGGGAAGTCAAAAAAAATAAGATTACAATTTGGAAGACAATTGGACTTTTTTATTTTAGTTTTTTATTTTTATTGGATTTGATTTTATATGTTAATTGGACGTTTTTATTGGAAAATTAATAAACGCTTTAAAAAAAACAAGATTTCCGTGTTTGTTTCACAAAAACTAGATGTGAAATACTCAGAGACAATAAGGTCATTTTGTATGGCAAATTTGAGAAAGGTTTATTTCTGTTGCCTTATTATACTGATGCAAATGCTAATGTTCATTCTGATGCTGTAACTGATGAGCAATGTTGCAAAATGTCTGTAGGCAAGAATGAGAAGTTGCATGATAATTGTATTCATGATTACCATCGCAAGCTAGGTCATTTGCATTTTCAGGCCATGGCTAAGATGCCAAATATGGTTGAGGGAATGTCTTTGCAGCCATGTAATTATCACATGCAATGCATTTCCTGTGCTGAAAACAAGGTCAAAACAGCTCCCAAGGGAACAAAATCCAGGAGGGAGGCCACAAAGCCTTATCAGTACCTGCATGCCAACCTTGTAGGTCCTATAACTCCCTCTAGAGGTAATTCACGGTATTTTTTGGTCTTAATTGACCAGTTTTCCAGATATGTTTTTGTTTA